>NC_047673.1:5002500-5330000 GCF_011762505.2 Arvicanthis niloticus
CGCCTGGGGTTTTCTTCTTGCCTTTCACACTATGGACATCTGGTATAAACATCTTATACTCAGCCAGTGCCGCGACCAGTACAGTTCTGACTTTGGGCATCAGGTCAAGGCTTACAATTCTACTTTGTCCCCCTCAACCTCAGCATGGCTCCTTGTCCATGTTTTGAGGTCGAGTAAGTCAGCCTGAGAATGTGTTCTCTTATAGAAACTGAGTGTTTTACTTATTTGGGGGAATTTATCCTTGTGAGCTTAATACATGTATACAACAATTACTCATAACCCCTGTCTAGTCCCCTCTACATGTTCCCAAACAAAATATACCCCCTCCTTCTTTCAGCTTCATATCCTCCCTTCTTCTCTTTATAAATAGTCCACTAAATCCATTCAGTGCTCAGGAAAGATCTCATAGGAGCAGCAAGGAGACTGCAGGAGCCAGAGAATGGGGAGGGCTCTGTGACATGTGAAACTTTAGGCATGACCTGGGTATTGTAGTTTGTGTTTTTAATGTAGACTCATAAATCTGTGTTAACACACACTGTCATTGAACTATTGCAATAAAATGCTATAGAAGTGTAATAACCCGAAAGAGAGTTATGTAGTGTTTCACATGCTTTTATTTCTACCACTGGCTTGGTGCAGTGAAGCTCTTCAGCCGTGATTCGGGTACAAAGAAGTCAAGCCTCCCAACAGGACTTTCATCGCATATAGACTAGCCTATAAGAAGAAGACATGCAAATACTTAGAATGCCAGGACATCATTTTAGCCTTTTAAAAATGTACAAGCATACTGTAATTCACAAACAAGTATTTGTTGAAGTCTTGCTGTTCAGGTGAATTTGCAAAATTCTGCGTAAATTTTCAACTCTGGGTTTTGGAGGAAATTATCCTTCTCTACTTTCAAAAAAACTATGAGAAACTCAAGGTACACACACAAACAACACTCAAAGCGATAAATATTTCATGTTGATTTTATAATGCATTTGATTATTTTAGCCCAGTTGTATAAAGAAGCTATAAATAATCATAGGGTTGATGGTAGGTATGAGAGATGGGAGGGAAAACACAGATTTATCAAATTACCTTCCTTAAAAAAAACAAAATGAGATGAGTATTTCTAGAGAATGACATCCCAAGAGTGGTGATTAGTATGTGGTTAGTGTTCTTTAGCACAATGCAACTTACATAGTAGAACCATCTACTATAGCAACAACGACCTGTTCAGACCCAACTTAATACCTAAATCCTGGTGTTGATAATGTCAGCCCTTCACTTTCTTACACTCTTCCATCCCCTGCATTCCTTCCTCTTACCCTCTGCCTAGTAGGACCTTCCATTTTGTGCCCCACACTCTGAACCTGGCAGATCATGAGTTAATTCTGACTGCATTCAACAGAGGTTTCACTCTATAATGTTTTGTTTTGTTTCCTTCTGACATGTCTTCTTCAGTGGTGGAAATAATTGATTCCCATTAGAAGAAAAAAAAGTTATCTTGGGTTGTAACCAAGGCTGGTTTGCGCATACCAAACTACTGGGGTGAGCGTGAGTACAGCATCCATTTGGCACAGGGCATTCCTGAGAGTCTGTGTTTCAGAGGTAGATTGTCCTTACTCTGAATCTCTACCAAAGTTGTATGTTGTGTCTGATGGTCAATATTAACAGTCAACTTGGCAGGATATAAAATCTCCCAGGAAGCAAACCTCTGGGTCCATCCACGACGGGGTTTCTAGATTGGGTTATTTCAGCAACATTCATGTGTGGTAGCAGCAACATCTGTCTCTTTCTATCTTCTGAAGACGGATGCAGTGTGACCAGCTTGCCTCACGATCCTACCATTGTGACATTCCCTACCATGTAACTGCAAACCGTGGGACAACCATAAACCTTCCCTTCCCTAAGCTGTTGTCAGATGTTTGTCACCGAGAGTGACCAATACATGCAGTTCCTATGGTCATAGATGTAACATCAGAGTGAAGAATCTCTCTGGAAATAGTTATCGAATGATGAAAATATGAATTATGAAAAAAAGTTGGATTCTGTAGCTAAGACACAAATATAGGTACCCCAATCAACACCCTGCTTAGAAGGTGATCTCTGTACCACAATGGATCTTTCTCACTGTGATAAATGTTGCTTTGTCCTCAAGGATTCTGATTTTGATGACAAATTTATTCTAGTTCTATAAATAGTATACACTGTCTCATATAGCCACAACTCCTCTCCCTGTAGCCACACCTCCTCCTGCTGTGGCCACACCTCCTGCTGTTATAGCCACACCTCTTCCTGCTGTAGCCACACCTCCTGGTGATGTAGCTACACTTCCTGATGTAGCCACACCTCCTGATGTAGCCACACCTCCTCCTCCTGAACTGGTTCTAATTTGTTATTGTTGATCTGATGAATGTTTCAGTGTAATTGCACATTAGGACTTTACTTCTCATATTTTAGCATGTGGCTTTCTATTTACAAGCCTATTGCATCTTCCTAAATTCACCGTTGTCTTTCCTTTGGATTATGCTAAACTAGTATCTCCGGTATCACACTTTATATCATCCTATAGTAAATAGTGTGAAATAGTAAATTTTGGTTAGCCAATAATCACTAAGAAATCATTACAATAATCACTTAAAAAATCACTAAGAAATCACAAAAAAAAAAACCAAAAAAACCCACAGAGAAATCAGTGGTCAGTATTACTTTTGATACTCCTTTCATGGAATTTTTGTAGAGTCAGGTAGATGTGTATTGAACATCTTTTTGGTTTTTGTTTTTATGTCTGTCTTTCTGTCTCTATGTGTCACCCAGTCTAAGTATATTTCTCTTAAATCATGACATTTATGTATTTGAAAAGATCAGAAGCCATTCTCAAGTGTTTTCTGGAACTATGACTCTGGAAGATTTGGGTTAATCTGGAAGAATAGTTCAAAGACAGTGCAATATTCTAGTCACTTCAAAGCAATAGGGAGAAACACACAGCCAGAGCCAAGTTTCCAAACAGGCACCCTGATGTCATGGATTTATTCACACCAGCTTCTCCAGCTCCAGTGCCTTTGATATGTGCTTTCTGCCTTTGCCTGGACTTCTAAATGTGCAACACACACACACACACACACACACACACACACACACACACACACCCCAACCTTAAATGTTTCATACTACAAAATATGTTAGTTTTAAAGTAGTACATATTTACAATCATATCAATAAGATACTTTTGAGTTCTTAAAGGCCATTTTTAAACCCTCTCTGTTTTCTAAGAAAAAAAAGGGGTATTTCAGCATAAATTGTATGGCCAGTTCACTTTCCGTTGCCTACTAAGAAAACGAACATCCCATTTAAAAATATTAGTCACTTTGATAGAAACCCTGACATTCGTGTCTTTAGTAGTGTTTTATGGATGCTGCTGTACAGCAGAATGACTTAAGAATTATTAAGGAATGGCACCTAGAGAGTTATACCCCTGGAATTATGTTTAATAAGCTGTGTAAGTTAGCAATAGTGGCATTTTTATGTTCCCCTCCTGAGCCTAGTGAGCTGCCACTGTGGAAATGATGGCTTTCATGAACCACGGCTTGGGTATGCGCACTTAGATTGAATTTCTATCTTCTCCTCAAAACATGGTGAACCCCTAGTTGATGTTACTTATGTATGTGAGCATATTTGGAAATAAGGTCTTCGCAGATTCCACCAAAGAACATAGTGGATCAGGGTGAGCCCAAATCACATCCAACCATCAGTATCCTTAGGTGAGGAAGAAATGAGGCACCAGGTATACACACAGAAGAAAATCATGTGAAGACATTCAGAAAGAAGAGACAGCAAGGGAAGCCACAGGGAGATACAGAGACAGGGATACTCAGTAAACCTAGGCATGCCAAGGATTGCTGTCCTCTATCAGAAACCACAGGAGGTGAGGACAGATTCCTTCCAGAACCTTAGGCAGGAGAATCCTTGAGCACAGAGACAGAACATCTGGTACCATGAGAGAACTTTCTTCTAGAATAAGCTTCTGGTTTATGCTGCTGGGTTATAATGGCCCAGGGACCAGTGATATATGGTGAGCATCAGTGGAGTTGCTGAAAATAAAGGAGTTTAGCTTGCCCTATACGTGGACCTAAGTCAGTCTCCATGGACTACTGAACCTTTTAGTTCTTGTGCCTTTGCTGCCCCTGGCTCAGCCACCCAAGTCTCTCTGCAGTTGGCCAAGACCACTGGGGATAGGGTGAATCCTCCAGTGACACCATCATATCTGGATCTGTGAGTGAGTTGCATGTTGGGAAGTTGTGTCTACAGGGAACAGCCAGGCACCAAGAGGTGTGGGTGAGGGTTCTTTAGTCTATCAACTGAGTTTAAGACAACTCTGTCTGTCACAAGGTGGGATTGGCTGTTAAAAGCTGAACTGCATCCTAAACACAAAAGAGCAGCACCCAGTCTCACTTTGAAAACAGAATAGAATGCTGACTTCAGCAGATGCCATTGAGTCCTTAGCTTTTCAGGCCAGAGCTGTCTAGTTCTCAGGCCTGTGAGTGGTTACATCCCTGTCACCCTTTGGGCACTGGGTTATTTTTCTTTTTCAATTTTTGTTTCCAGTCAATGGCCTTTTGTAATGATGGGAAGGAAACAAACAACAAAATCCAATTTTATGACTTTTTTTTTTTTGACAGTAGTGGGCAATGTGTTCCAGAGAAAGGAGAAGGACTCAGATTTCGGTTGACTTTTGTTGAGCCTTCGCTTTTGTCAACTCTTGTTCTTTTTGCCTCCTCGCCCCTTTCACTGTGTAAATGACCTACTTTGAAGTTTCAAATAAAAAGAAGTTAAATGGGCTTTTATTTGGCCCTTGATTCTTTTTCTAAAAAAATTTGGAAAAGGTCCTGCCTCTGAGTGTAACGTGGCTGAGAGAAGACAGAAAAGAAAGCATGTCACTTGGCATGCCTCCTTCCTCAAGTGTGCTCAGAGTGGCTTTTCTAGTCTGAGGGAAAAAAGCAGATCTTCTAATATCTGTCCTCTATGCATAGATGGATTTAGCTAAAATATAAAGGACGTTGAGCTACTCTCAAGGGAATATGTTGTGTAGACATGTCTGTAAATGTGCCCGTATGTATGTGTTTCTACTCTCAAGGGAACATGTTGTGTAGACATGTCTGTAAATATGCCTGTTTGTGTGTGTTTGTGAGAGTGTATATGTGTGCACATGTGCATGTGTGCATGAGTGCATGCATGCATGAGTGTATATGTGCATGTGTTCATATGTGCACTGTGTACTGTGCATATGTGCATGTTAATTAAATGACCTCAGAATAGAGTGCTCCACTCATAGGGCCATGCTTAAGTCAAGACAATTTGATGGCTGTGCCTTGTACTCTCCTGAACAGAGTGTGACATCTTTAACTTGTAGTAAATAGAGACTAGACACTCCCATGGTGATCTCAGTGGTCTCTGGGTAGGAAATATGTAACTTTAATTTTTTAAGACCTATTTTTAATGATGGTTCTTAAATGCTTTAACCTCCCTTATGGCCCACTACCCACCAGAGGTAGTGGAAAAGAAAGGATACAGGTGAAATGGACCTGTTTAAGAAGGTTCTTTGTAGCAAATCCCATTTGTGTTGTCTGGAAATCAGAAGTTCAGTCCACAGGTTAACAGCGGCAGCTAGATCCACTCACAAACACTTCATGGATGCACCAGCAGTCCAGTTTAGTAGAGTTGGAATAGCAAACACAAATCGGCAGTGGTGGCATGACCTAGCAGAGACAGCCAAGCCTCATCTTCATCATGAGTCAGTAGGAGGGACCAGGAGGAATGCCAGTTCTCAGTTGTGCCTCTCTCAGTGAATTGAAGATCACTGAAGAGTGAAGCCAACAAGTCGAGCATTGTACAGTTAGCTCTATAAGAGGCCTAGCTCAGACCCTGTCGCTGTCTGCTGAGTCCTATTTATACCCCTAAACATCAAGTGTCCTCTATGGGTCTCTCCTCAGCACATTTATTGCCTCAGCTGACATCACTCTGCCAATCAGCCCGAGTCTGTGGAAGTGGCAAGAAACTGCAGCACACAACCGGAAGTTTTGTTTTTGTTTTTTGTTTTTTTTTTTGACACAGGAGTCCCAACAAATGCAACTCAACTATATAACATAAGGTTGACCCATGCGTGTGGGCAATTAGCAAAGAATCCTTCATCAAATGTCCTTTCATGTGTTTGCTTTAGCAGAGCATCCTCTCTCCTGTGTCTGCTTCAGCACAACATTCCTTTGCAAGTCTGCCTTAGTCTCTCATCTGTGTCCACTTTAACAAAACGTCCCTTTCTTTACCTGTTTGCCCCAGCAAAACACTACCAAATACAACTGACTTTCCAAAGAACACTTAACGTTTCCACTTCAGAAATACTCTTTTAAAACTGTAGAGATGCAGAGCCATAAGCATGGACAAAACATAGACAAGTATAACAAGGAAGCAGTGGTTTATCAATCTTCACCAGGAAGGAAGTTGTTACCAGCCATGGAGTATGATGGTGCACACAGAAGGATTCAAACAGACAGACACACTCAAAGGACTGCTTGAAACATGCATTTATATATTAGTGTGACTGTACTTGTGTCAAATCATAGGAGAAGGCAGACCAGGGCTGGTCAGCCTGACAAAACAAAGTGGGAGGGTCCTGGCATAAGCCATCAGGACAGAGCTGTAAGCTTAGCTCTGCTATGCTGCTGACACTGACACCGGGATGTCCTGGATCTGGACACAGCTGGAATGTCACTCACAGCAAGATGGAACCACCCAGTCATTACAGTCTGGGGCTCTGGTATAAACAGTTTTCTTGTGCATCTTAAAGATTAAGAACAATGGCAATATTTACATAATGATGAATTTTGACGTATGACTCTGGAAAGTTACTGTAAAACCAGGTGTGTACACTTAACTAGTGAAACCCCCTCTCTATGAGTCCACTAATCACCATCTTCAAGGCAGGGGTCACCACACCAGCTCTTTCACCTGATCACACAAAGTTAGATGGAAATCTTATACTCTATTGATCAGCTCATGGGACCTCCTGCCCCTGATGATGCGTCTCTTACTTTTTCACAAAAGGCTCATGATCCTAGGCACCTACAGGCTCCCTGGCAGGAGAGCTAGCTCACAGATTTTTCTGTTGAACACAACTAATTGCTGGCAACTGCCACACTCAAAGCCACTCTGGGAGGGTGGCAGAGACCAGTCTGTGATGTCAGAGATGGACACAACACACAACTGATAAATGCCATAGAGAAGCCAGATACACAAGCCAACATGTTGATCACTGTCATGTGATTAGCTAAACATAGCCTTATCGTTGCCCTTACCTTCCTTAAATATAAGCTTTGTTAAGATACCCAAGAGGAGAATTATCTTCATGTCCTGACAACCCTCAATCCCCAGCAAGCCTGCTTCCTTGACTTACTCAAGAATTATCTGAAATAAGCGCATATTCTGCAATGTTCTCTTATCTGGGTACCTGAGCTTGCTTGCAGGGAACACTGTTCTCCCTGGATTAGGGACAGCTCAGACATGTTCATCTTGGGTCGTTGGATCTAGGTGAGTTAGGTACACATTGTCACCCACTCAGGTGGTGCTTTTTGCTCACCTATGACCACTAAGCCACCTCTCACATCCTGGCTGGTTTTCTAAAGCTCTTTCCAGTATACCTCCACCACCGCCATCTATCTAGTCCAGATGTTAGCATCCTGCCATTTCCCAACAAATACTTTGGCATCTGTAAGTCAGTGGTTTGGCTCTAGATGATCAACACTGGAATTCCCCTGATGGACACTTGACTTCTGTGCTTTCAGGCGACCTTGAAGCTCTGGACCCTGATACTTCTGTGTTCCCTTTGATACAATTTTTGGAGCCTGGTCAAGTCCCCGTGGAGTGCTCTGGAGGAAAGAGTGGGTTCAGTAACATAGCCTTCCCTATGCATCATGGTATGGCTGCTCAGGAGACATCAGGCTTGCCTTGAGCATCTATTTGGGATAGGAGGAGTCTGAAATGCTTCATGCCATTATGAATAAAAGAAATTGAGTCAGAGGAACACATTTTTGCTTCTTCTTGCTCAGTTATATTCTGCTCTTGCTGGAAGGTGTCTTTGAACTCTCTTCTACAAATTCAATCTATATTTTTATGGCTATTTTGGCTGTCAGATGTGTTCTGGAGTACAAATGTCGAAATCTCGACTGTCTCTACTATAAAAGTAGTTGGCTGGTTTTTTTTATGCACAGATTTTTACTTATTTCAGTGATATGTCACAGAAGCCATGCAGTCATGGGTTGAAAGTGCACAGACCATACTGAGATTGTTAGCTTTGCTCTGGTTTCCACAGGAGCATCAGGCTTGTCTGACTCGTTTAAAGGAATTGAATAGATTCATACCCCCTCACCCTCCATGATTAGACAGACATTTGTCTGACAGTTTTGGGCTTAGAGCTTTCTGTTGATTTGAAAATGTTTCTTGGAAAACAATTTTGTGTATTATGTAAGAGCGAGTTCCTAAGTGGCTAAAATGCTGGTGAGTTTGGAAGGGGAAGAACTGCTCCATCAGACGGCTAAGTCAGCCTGGAGTACCAGGGGACTTTCCAGCTCTTGACCTTCTCCTCTGTGTGATAGTCTTCTTCATCTTCTACAGTGGTTTTGACATAAATCCCTAGGCAAACTGGTCCCTCTGGCAAATAAAGCTAATGCATGTCCCAGCTCTGTTTCTCTTCTGAAAACCACCCTGTTCCCTGTACATGTGTCTGTCCCTCCACACAAATGTGTCTCTGCACACAAGTCTGTCCATGTGCATGAGTCTGTCCCTGCACACAAATCTGTTCCTGCACACAAGACTGCCCCTGTACATGAGTCTGTTGTTGCATACAAGTCTCCCTGTGCACCAGTCTGTCCCTGCTCATGAGTTTGCCATTGCACATCAGTCTGTCCCTGCACACCACTCTGCCCTTGTACTCCAGTCCATCCCTTGCCACCCTTCACCAGTAAGCCTTTAATACTGTAATGTTGGTGTTTGTTATTCTGGCTACTCAGAATATTTCTAGACATAAAAAGCCACGCTCAAGTCAGTCCCTCACAGATCCAGGTTCTTTCTTTTAACCTTGCACAGGCCACAGCATCGCTTTGAGTTAATTAGAGAGCTGCACCAAGTCACAAAGGAACGGTGGCCAACTGCTGTGGGACAGAGCATGGGCTGCCATTGACTTGGCTGGAGCTCTGTTGCTTTTGGAATGACTTTCTCTTAAGTCCGACGTTAGACTTGCAAGAAGCAGCAACTCAGCGGGGTGGGGGAGAGAAGGGTTGTGTGCCAGGACCAGAGCCTTCTGGACAGCAGAGGAACGTTGGGTTTTGCTTTCCTCCAGGTAGGAGCCTCTGTCTACACTGTGGTGAGTGGGTCGGTGCTGGCTCAGTCTTCCCCCTGGGAACAGAGGGTTAAAACTTCTACCCTTGCAAGTGGGTTTTCATCCCCTCCCTTTAACTTTCACTTGTACTTTGCTTTTTCTTTGTTGGATTGTTTCCCTTTCTGATCTACTCCACTCGATGCACTACAGTCTTCCTCTTTAGATTCTTATCTCTGATTAAAACCAAGAGACATTCCAGGTTCTGAAAATCTTCCTTAGTGTGGAAATATAAAGTTCTGACAGACAAAGGAGGAGATTTTTCTCAGCTGTACATGCTTTGGCAAACTCTTTTCTGTGATCTGACGTTGAAGCTTGTAGTGAAAAACACCACTTTTAAAACCTAAGAACATGTACTGCACATCATATTAAATGCCTGTGGAGTAGAGATGGTATAGCAGCATGTGGGGCGGTGGGCTGTGAGAAGCAGCTGGGCACCTCTTCAAGCATAAGCTTGAACCCCGGACCCTCATGGGATGGAAAGCGTTTGGGTTCACTCCTGGTGCCTGGCTCTTTTCACTCGGTCTCAGCCCCCCACAGCCCCTCCCACAGAGAGGTCTGTGGCCACTGGACTCGTAGGAATAGTGCCTCGGGCTCTCCCACATGTAGATAAGGCATCTCCAAGCTCTTAGACCTAGCCAATAGGGGTTATCTGCTGCCAGACCCTAAAACCCCAAAACTATATATATAATTGGTCCTACTCAGGAGAAGTAAAAGTGTGCAAGAATCATCTCGTTTTCCGAGAGTTTCTGTCGCAGGAGCTGTAACACTAGAGCTGTAACACTTGGGAAGAGTTCTGCTCTCCCAAAATGCTGTCGGGATTCTCCCCTCCCCACTGCCCAGACGGTTTGGTGGCTTGGCCCACGGAGAAACACCTGGGAGCAACCAGGCTGGTGACAGTGGAGATGCAGTCGGAGTCAGCCGGAGAGGCAGCAGAGGCAGCACTCTCTCCCCTTGTCCCGGACCTCCTGAACCGGGTCAGGCTGGAAACCGACCTACAGTGGATTCTGGCAAAGGCAGCAGCAGTAGTGCGGACCATCCCTGCTGGCACCCTGTCCCAAGCCGGGCTGGAGACCCTCGTGGGACACCCTCCGGAACAGGAACCTACAGCATCAGGCTGCATGTGTTCCTTCAAAGTGTCCCATGTGTCTTCATGTGTCCCGTTCTTACCACAGGTGATGCCTACTCTAGGATCTAGAGCTCCCAGTGTTTTCACCTTTGGCACTAAGAAATGACAACCCGCAACTGTGAACGCATCCCTTTTCAGCCTCACAAGCTCCTGACTAAGAAAGTTGTCACCTGCTTAAGAGGTGTTGTCATCAAAGTGATCCAGACTCCAGGTTAACTTGATCCGAGCACCAGTGTAGGCTCCCTGTAGAGAACTGATCCCTTCTCTGTTGAGGGCTTTGAACCCAAGAAATGCACTGAGGTGTTTCTATATGTAGGACATCCTGGGATTTGCTTCCAGATCCCTAAATGAGATTCCAGTCTTGCAGTTACCGCCTCTGACGTTGTCTTTGATACTTCAGAGAGTGTAAAGGTGTGGGTCCCCCTCTAAGCTTTCCACCACCTCTGTTATCTGTTCTGTTGAGTACACACATGGCTTTCACTTTTCTCCATTAGTTGCCTTGGTAACTCCAAAGTAGAACTGAAACACTTATGTGTTTAGTCCGCCACAAAGAGTATGTCTCCCAGGCATGAGACATGCCGGGCTGTCTCCCAGGATCATGCTCTTGCTCTCACATCCCTCTGGGTTCCAGCCTCTTCCGACATGCCTTCTTTGTGGTCATTTTGAAGCCTGTAGAGTTGCTGACAGGAAGTGGTTTTGATATGTGCAAATAAGAGTTCCTCGGGGTTCTGGGAAAGATGGGCAGTATCATCCAGTGTTTAATGTTGCCTGCTCGCTGTTTAATATTTGGGGAATGGTTTTAGAATGAAAAACTAATCTGTGGAATTTCTACTCCAGAAGCTTCCTAAATGCTTTAGCTGTAGAACATCCGGGAAGGTAATAACACTTCCTCAGTCTCACTGTGGGCTCTCTGCAGGACCAGTCCATACCACCTTGTCCAGGGTCCAGCTGCTTCAGCTCTGAAGATACTTTGTTCTGTTGAGAGGTCCCACTAGAGCTATGACTATTCTCTAAAAGCTCTGGGGATTACAATTGACCCCTTGCAAAAGCTGAGGCAAAAAAGTCACTAATGCCCCTGCTGCTGACAAAATTCGCTGTCTTTTACTCTGCACTTAGCAGTAGCCATGGGCTAGGCACTGTGGGATCAAAAGAGGGTTATGGATAGCCCTGCCGGCAAGGTAATTATTAATGGTAAGGTTTTAAGGTGTGATTCACTATAGAACAAACATTGGAGTGGCTGTGTAGGCAAAAGCAAAACTGCATTATGATAATGCCCAAATCTCCAGAACTTTTAGAAAATATTAAGGGTCCTCTGAGTTCGAATTTTTCATTCTCATTGTTTTACTGCATGCTGATAAAGAATAAATATATCTCTTACACTGATACTACCCCCCCCCCATAATCATTAACATGAGACTGAGGAAATTCTTATTTGCTGTACCTGGTCTGAAAAGATTTCATGTTTCCATTATCTTAAAAACTCAATTTCAAATTGATAAGGCCAACCAAAATTGAATTTTCTCTCCACAGTAGGAAAATGTATTTTAAGATTCCTTCATTCTCCTGGTAGTTTGAGGCTTTTTGTTGCCTACTCATTGGTTTTGAAGGTGACCTTAATCTGTGGGTAGACTTCTTCCAGGAAAGTTAGCAGTGCTAATGATGAAGGTAGATTTCTTATGTAGCTCGAAAGGGGACACCCACCTCCCTCTCTAACATTAGCTCATCGAAACATAAAGTGGAATTGCTTGTTACATAGTGTTCTGCTTTCAGAGCAGCACAGGAAGCCTGTATTTGAACAACTAAAATATTAAAGCAAACTACCTGGCATTTCTTTGTCCTCTGTGTAGGTATTTCCAGTCCATAGTTATATGGGAAAAGAGTCACCCTCATTCAAGAACCAGTCTCAGGCCATGGTCTTATAATGTTTAAGTTGGGCTTGGACCATACAGAGAATAAACAGCAGCAGGCACAGGGTTGGTGTTTAGCAAACCTGCCTGGAATCTAAGAGGGAATCCAATTAGTTCAAATCCTACTCAGTGGCATAAAAAAAAAAAAAAATCACGTGCTTCCTGGATGTTACTGTGAATCCTCTAGGCTCCAAAATGTTTGCTTTTCTTTCTGCCTCTAAATCACTCCTTCTAGCAGCCAGTGAAATTTCCTGCTTGTCTCATAAAGCTGTGCTCTCTCAGTCTTGTATTTGGAGACAAAACAAGGTCCTTGTCCGAGTTCTTCACATACTTGTTTAAGTAAGGAAGAAAAAGAGACAAGATCCATTCATAAGGTCAATTGTCACAGGGCAGACTTAGTCAAAGTTTAGGTCATTTCCCCCTTTTCCTGTCACAGCTGTTGGCCTTCTACTGAATGCCTCTGCACATGACAGTCCCCAGACTTACTGAAACAAACAAAACTGTTGAACTGAACAAGTCAGGGTCATTGTTGACTCCCATTGACACTAACCCTTGGCTCCCACAAGGTTACAAGTTCTGGGCCTTTTGATTCCCATGCAGTTTTGACTGTGTTGCCCAGAGATTGTGGGGCATTCAGACTAATGAACAGAGATCACCTGAGTCTCTGCTATATCAAAAGACTGAGTTGGCATGGTAGCTCTCAGATTGATCAGTGCTTGGTTTGCTAAGCTTCTATGAGTTATTGCTGGTTTGTAAGAGATGTGGATGATGGTGCCAAATGCCTATTTCACAGAGTTATAGCATCCAATATGCATACAAGGAGCATGGACCAGTGCCAGTACCTTGAAAGCAGCCAGTACCTTCCCTTTGTTAACACAATTATTCATACTACTTCTGTGGACTCTTCTATACTCAGGAGACTTTGCCTTTGTTTAAATTCTGTAGGTCTTCTTTAGAAAAAAAATGTGCTACTATAAAATTTACTATGTTTAAAAATAGTTTCCTAGGAGGCCAGCCGAACTGACAAAACCATGGATGTGAATGGTATGAAGAGGGTACATGGGTCTCCGTGACCAGACAGGACTCTTTGACTCGCTTACACACTCTAGAACTTTGAAATGATAATGCTTTGAACCTTAGCAACATTGTACCAATGGCTGAACCTTAGAAACATTGTACCAATGGTTGAATCGTCCTCTTTCCAATCTAAAGTTGCAGGTGGAGGATCAGGAAATGTAGCCCTTGACAGCTTCCTGCTATTGAAATCAATGCTGTATTGAATGCTTATCATTTATCTATTTATGTATTTGCATAAGCAAAACAACTATCTCTGTTTTTAATCTTCCAGAAGGTCTTATTAAATGGTACATTTTTTTATAGCATTGTTCACCTTGAGGGTTTTTTTTTTCTTTTTTTTCTTTTTTCTTTTTTTGGCTTTGTGGGAAAAAAAAAACTGATCTGATGCCAGGTCCTTTGTACTTGATGGGGCTCTCATCTGACTTTGAACACAGCATGCGGGTGATTTGACCCATATAATAGCCATGCAGAAGGACAGCTTTCCCGGGAGGCCAGTCAGAGATTATTATGTCTGTGTGCTTCTACTCAGCCCGGCATGTTCCTTTGGAGAGATTTGGCCTGCGGAGGAATGAAATTAAATTCAAAGGTTTTCAACCAGTATTTGATGTATTTGGGAGTGCATTATGAGATGGTCAAAAGGAGGGAACCTGCCTAAAACTCATGCTAGACAACATCCTATTATTTGTGGCAGACACTGACTGCCCCAGGAGTAAATGACCTGAGCTTGTACCAGGCTCTCTCACAGTACACATGGCTTTTCCCTTCAGTGGTACAGGACACCTTTTGTCTCGTGTAAACATACTACCTGCATAGGAAGCAGGAAAAGTGAATAAACTTTAAGTTCATGGGGTCAAAATCCCTATTAGCAGTTAGTCATATTTGTTTGCTTTATGCTATTCAGTTTCTAGATTGCCCTGAATGCTTCTGCATTGAATACAGAGCTGTGCTTAAAGAAATTTGGATACAGTTCTTGGGACTGCAGACTTGACCACACCCTCCTGTTTCCCAAGAGAGTATCCCAGTCCTAACCCCACAGTGTAGTCCTTGGCACTCTGCCTCACAGTAAGAAGGCCTAGGAAGCTTGCTGCTGGCACTGCTGTGTGACTGCTTCTTGGTATGAGGGCAATTCCAGGTAGTTTACTAAGAGGAATGACAGCCGGGCTTTCTCAGGACTCTCATGTAGACAAAGGAGACCTTGAACTTTGTCTCCTTGAATGCTTCTGTTTTCTATGGACTGTATGTTTTTCCTCCATATTCATCATGAAACATAATCAAAGAGGCAGGGCTCAGAGGTGAGCTCAGAAGTAGGTCATAAGGGTCATGCCTTATAGAGGTTTTATAGTTGATATATATATAAAAAAGACAGATCCAATCCCCTCCCTCTACATGATCACATGTCTACCTTTGTCCCCACCCCTCTCTTTCATCCTCACCTTCTCCTCCTCCCTCCTCATCTTCCTCCCACTTCACACGTAAAGGCAACACATGGCTCTGAGCAGAAGAGCCAGAAAGAACATATCTGATATCAGGAGACCTTTGCTCCACAGCACAGGGAACTTTCTACACTTCCCTTAGCAAGTGAAGAAGCCCCAAATGCCTAGAAGATGACCAGAAATGAAGCAAGGGATGCCCGGGCAAGAGTGAGAACTGAGAACTGAGAACTGAGAACTGTATTCTAAGGAGCATTGCTTTGTTTCACAAGGCACATCCTACAAGTGATGGAACTGACTGAGACATCTATCGTGCTTAAGATGCAACCAAGAGTTAGATGTGCTACGACTATATGAAGGGTGGGGGTGGGGGACACTTGTCAGTGTTGCTCCTCAGGAAGATCCTGGTCCTGTTTACATCAGTCTAAATGCTGTAGCCAACCTACGAGTTCTTAAATCACGTCTCCTAAGGGGGATTCCACTCCTGTGCTGGATTACTTGACAATGTGCTCTGAAAGTTACCACATTTTCTTCTAAATTAAGTCACTAGTGGCAAAAAGTAATGAGCTTCATCAAGAATGTGTTGTTCACCCATTAAATGTCCAGTTGCAGCTTAGTGAACTGAAGTTCTCAGAAGAAACATTGAAAGAGAAAGAAAAACTGTGCCTGTCTTAATCATTCTACAGATCTGTGGGGCTTAAGAGAGGCCTTAGCCATAAAGAGCACTGGCTGCTCTTGCAGAGGACCTGGATTTGATTCCTAGCACCCACATGGTAGCTCACAACCATCTGTAACTGTTGTTCCCGTGGAATCCAGCACCATCTGCTGGCTTCCAGGGCAAGAGGCACACATGTGGAACATAAACATAAGTGCAGGCTATGTTAAAACCAGAGTTTTAATAATAATAATAATAATAATAATAATAATAATAATAACAATTATTATTATTATTATTAACCAGAGTTAAATTATCTTGGATTATGTTTATTCTCTTTGAAAGCCAACAAGTAACTGCACATATCTATATCTAGCCTAGCATCCCTATGACCGGCGAGACCTTAAAATATGTTCTTAGCACACCTCTCACTATTAGCAAACCAAAAGTCAAGAATGGTGTTGGATTCCGTCTGAGGCCTGTAGGGGGCTTGTCCTCAATGTTGCTGTGCTTTGCTTTCCTGTGGCCCCCACTGCTCATTTGATAAATAAGTTGGTTAATGTCTTTCTTGATTATGTAACTAAAAAAATCTCCTGTAACCATCTCCAAAATGGAGGTTGGCATTTGGGGGGAAACCTGAGTCTTTTCTCAGGCACAGTCACTCATATTTGGCTCCAGAATAATCTCTTAGTCCTTTTGAGGCGAGAACTGCTTTCTTTATTTGACAAGTTCTTTTGTTCAGTCTTCTCACTATCATATATTTGAATCATCAGATGCTAACTTTCATTTTTGACTTGATCGCTGTGGCTGTGCTGTAATTTAATTTAAATTGAAGTTGCATATTCTTTGCTTGTAAATGGTGAAATTAGCCTTTTTCGGGTGGCTTTTTTTTTTTTTTTTTTTTTTTTTTTTTTAATTTTTCTGAGTTTATCTGGGCAGTCCATAGTGAATCACATTTATCTATACTTTTCAGTTTGATAACTGTCATCATGACAGAGAAAAGGAACAAAGGCAGCCAGTGTATATTCTGCCCTTTTAGGGCAAATGTCTGAGCTCCAGCCACCTCTTCAGGCTCAGTCACCTGGTCAGTACCTATGTCCATCTTGGAGATCCTGACATGAGCTTCAGCTTTGAACAGAGGACAGGATGTAAGAGGATCGCTCAGCACTGGCCTCGGTGTGGTCTCCTTGGACATTGCCTCAGCTTTGTTTCTGCAAGGTGGTCCTCCAAAGCCGTAGTTGCTTGAGGGTCAAGGTGATCCTCGGTAAATAACTGCTTCTGCTCCAGGGTGCAGCCTTCCTGTCATCTGGGAGAGTGTGCTGTCTTAAGAAGTTTTACTTCTTTTGGAATCTACAAAAAAGTAAAGATTTAGGTCAATGTCTTTTCTCTGTGCCTTCGAGTAAAATAAAGGAGACAGACAGTCACAAATAAGGACAGAGATGTCTGGCTTCTACTCTACTTTTGATTACCTGAAGGCCAAAGCAGAGAGTAAAAGATTTTTAGCAGAAGAAGCTTCTAAATGCCTGTTGCCATAAGTGCTTGAGGGACCTTCTTAACAACTGTTAAGCCAAGGTAACTTGATAGAAAACTACTATTTTTTGATAATCAGAACTGATTGCAGTTCAGTACAACAAATAGTAAATTCCTTAAGTATTTATTCTGTATATCCTTGTAAGGATGATACAATGTTTTGATGAACAGATATCCCTATACCAAAGAATTGACTTTCAGGCTCCCTTTTGGAAAAGACATGGGATGTTTGGAAGACAAACTATGCCCCAAAGGCCCAAACAATGGTAGTAGAGATGGGTTAGTTGACATCTAAATAGAGGAAGAGGTTAGTTGACAACCAGGTGGAGGGGTGTATTGAGTGACATCCAGGTGAATGGGTGGATTAGTTGACATCTAGCTTTTGTGAATTGGTTTTTTTACCAACTGTATGGCCAATTTGTTTCATGTCCACATGGATGGGTATTAGATTGGTTGACACTTCATTCCCCCCCCCCACACACACACAAACAGAGTGACACCATTTTGGAAATGCAAACATTTCTCCTTTCCAAGAGCTTCTTGTAGACTTTGTTACAGTAAACACATCCATGTCTGGTCATAGTAATGAGTTTTGATTTCAAGCAAAGGTTCTATGTATTTTATTATTTTATTGGAGGCACTTACCTCTCTCTCTCTCTCTCTCTCTCTCTCTCTCTCTCTCTCTCTCTCTCTCTCTCTGTTAAGACTAGATCATAGCCTTGATGTGGAATCCTTTATAAGAATTACTCTTGAGAGCTAAATTTAGCTATGAGTGTCAAGAATATAATGACTTCATTTTCAAAGGAATTACCCCAGTAATTTACCTTGGTCTATCTAAAAACAGTCTGCTTGTTAACAACAACAAAATCTCTCCCAGCTATTAATGCTTCACAATGCAGAGGGCTGACCTCAGAATTTTGTGTTGGAATTGTTTGGAAAGAAAATACATCATATACCTGCCTTGTGCCTCTGAAACTGTGGAGGCTGAACTCTGTGGTTTTGAAGTCTTCAAAGAAGGTCAGCAATGCAAGGGCATGCACACTCCTTCCTGTTCTACGGGGTTTTAACTACTGACTGTTCTGTGGCTCTTGGCCTTCCTTCCTCATCTGCCTCTCCCCAGGAATGTTTCTATGAATACTTTCCCTCCTGGAATCTCAGAAGGGCTAAGGACTGTCTGATGGGCAGCCAGCCTGAACGTCAGCCAGTGGGGATCTCTTCCCTGCTGAACTCAGTGCGGCTCTGGTGATGGTAATTATCACTTTCAGTTTTGCAGATTCCTGGGAACTCTGATTTTAGATTCTGGGGTTGGTTTAGAGGGATTTTGTTTTAGACAGAAAGGCCTTCTGCAGCAGCGTTCACACACAACCCTGTATTTACCGAAGGACTCATATGCCTGCGAGTGAACATTAACACCTCCTACTTGAGTTGACTTCTAACCTCCTCCTGTTTATTCCCACACAGCTGGTGAGGTGGTTCCAGGGAGCCAACTGTGAATAATCTGCCTCATGTGCTCCCTCACCAACACATCCATCATACACATTCACCACAAGCTGTCTGCAGTGCTCCCTCCCACCTCTAATGGAGTGCTCCCTCCCACCTAAAGTTAAACTACTCCTTCCCTTCTTTTCCTTGTTGTCACCCCACCCTTATCTTCATGGGAATCTTCACAATGTTCCCGGCTTCTCTGTGGGCTCCTGAACAACACTGATATGTCTATGGTCCCATTTGCTACTCTGTAAACAAACAGTGTTTCAAGACCGCATTCTTGTGCTCCAAACCAGTGTGAGTGTAAGTCTTTTCTTTCACGAGAGAGCATTGAAAATACTCAGTCTATGATCCCAGCCACTCACCACCATCTGGATTTCTTGCCTTCTTACTCCTCACTCCTTCTCCTCATAAATCAGGATAAGTACCTCTCACACATCGTGAAATGGTGACTAGGACAGAGCTTTCTTTTTCCTTTTGTTTCCACCCCGGCTGCCTTCTTCCTGCCCTTCTGGTCATTCCTGGGAATCTCAGCAAAACCAGCAGGGTGAGCACTACCCTGCTGAGTGAGAGGACTAGACTGTAGGGAACAAGGGGTCCTGGCACACCTGTGCTGTCAGCAGGGCATGGAGTCTCCAAAGGAAAGACCCACATCTATTTTACTCATACCCAGGTAAGCTAGCCTGTCCTGGAGCTCAAGGCAGTGTGTGCTTAGTGCAGGAGTTCACAACCTGTGGGTCTCCACTCTTTCAACATCCAATGATCCTTTCACTGGGGCCGCCTAAGACCATCGGAAAACACAGATATTTACATTATGATTTATAGCAATAGCAACGTTACACTTTATGGAGTAGCAATGAAAATACTTTTGTGGTTGGATCACCACAACATAAAGAACTGTGTGAAAGGATCCCAGCTTATGAAGGTCAAGAACTGCGAGCCAGTGGACCAGTGCACCTAATGGATGATGAAGCACTTTTCAAGAGCCTCATTTGAAGTGAGGAAATGCAGTACTAAGACGAGAACACTAGGGGGCGATCAGAGGACTTAAAGTGAGCACAGCCCAAACCAAAATTAGGCTGTTTTTGTAGGATGGAAATATCACTTTTCCCCTCCTTAAAATGTAAAATGTGAGATGTCACACGATGCTACATATGTATCTTCTATGTATTCATGCTGTTTGTTTTTCTTCCTATTTGTAGGGAATCTAAGCTAAACTCCTCGCTGCAAATCCTTTTCGGATTCTAGCAGGCCTCAGAGACTCCCATCCTCCACGGGAAAGTGTAGGCCTGCAGCTAGAAGCCTGCAGAGAAGGGCACTGTGGTGTTAAAGTCTCAGGAAATGGTACTCCATCCTTAAGCAAATTAGACCAGAAAGAAGCTACATGTACTGTTACACCCCTGTATGCTTTAAATGAATACAGGGTCATGACCTGTAGGGAGAAGTCAGAAGTTATGTGGGTGATTCCCTTACTGTGACACAGTGGAAGTTCCTGTAGGTGATGTATACTCTCTGGCCTTCTGTGACATAGTCTCTTGGCATTGGCTCTTTGCAAGTAAAATGGGGTCAAGATAGAGTCTAATTCCGAGGGATGTGGTGAGGACTAAAAGAGAGAAAGGACATTCAGGAAAGACTTCATAGTCTAGCATCTGGGAGTGAGAATTTCCTGCCTTTGTTAACTGTGTGATATCAGACCAACTCTGTCTTGGTTCGTGTGAATGACCCAACTTCATTAAAGTCTGCCAGCTGCAGCCATGTACCACTTATTTTTCTCATTTCTGTGACAAAATCAAATTAAGTGAATGCTGTTTGGGGTTCTGGTTTTAGGGTGCTGTCCACCGTGGTTGGGAAGGTGAAGCATCGGGAGTGTGAGATACTTGGACAGGTTATAACCAGTCATAACCACAGAAAGATGAATGGTAGCCACTCAGGTGGCATTTTCCTTTTGATTCAACCCACGGGGATGGGATCACCCACATTAGGGTGGGTCTTCTTACTAACCACTTAACCCAATCTAGAAACTTCCTCTCAGAGGTTTGTTTTCACTGATTTTAGACCCTGTCAGGTTGACAAACAGTATTAGCCACCACAGGCCGTTTCCTCTCTTGGGCATCCTTCTGATAATTACACTCCACTCAAACTCTGTGCTCTGGGTGCACTGCAAACTCTCTGGTGTTTTATACATTTGGTGGGGTAAGATGATTTCTGTGATGCTTTAGAAATCATCCCCTCCCCCCATCACCACTTTTGTTCTTCTGTTGAAAAAGACAATGAGGACCAGTGGAAGCTCATGGCCACACGTACAGAGCAGGGTCTCCCAAGGTGCCCTTCCCACATGCCGGGAGGTGCGAGCTGGGGTGGTCCATGGAAACTGTCAGCACCTGAATCTCAGCTGCACTGCTTTGCAATGCATGGTAAATCCAGGTTTTCTATTTGCTCAGCTCCTGTCTTCCTCGAATTGTTGGAAATGTTCTGATAAGCAAAAGGCCCAGAGCTATCCTAACAAGGAAGAGGTGACCTTGAGGCAGAGTAGAAGCAAGCAAACAGAACCAATCGTGGTAAATTAAAGTCTGCTAGAAAACTGTAAGGTTGGGTTTTTTTTTCTTTCTTTCTTTCTTTTTTTTCTTTTTTCTTTTTTTTTTTTTTTTGTGTCCACAGCCACCTTGCCTTTAAGACAGCCCTCTTTCTCCACTAGAGAGGGAAGTCTTCTGGAAGTTAGTTTCCAGACACACCTATAAAAATTCAATTGAGTCACTTTAATGGAAGAGAGGACAGGCATCAGTGAGGTTGTCCACACACACAAAAGCCATAATAAGTTAAGTGATGGGTTCTAATATGAATTTTAAAAATTAAAGATATCCATTACATATTACATATATCACTTTGGAAAAAAATTGTCTCTATCTGGAAGAAGTGTCATGTCGAGATTGAGCACTCTACGTCAAGGTGCCCATGGCAATGTAAAACAGAGGCCCTGCCTGCGCGCTGCCTGCACAGACTAAAGCAGGCAGTGCTTGGCCTATTGTTCCAGCCTTGTTCCGTCACAGGGAGGAGGCAAAGAAAAGGATTTAGGACATCCATCGCCCACTCAGTGAGTCAAATTAATCATTTAGCAAAGTTTTAAAGGGAAGCCGCTCTGAAGGAAATGAGACAGAAATGGATTTAGAACTATCAAAAGCTGACATGTAGCCAATGTTGGATTTGGTTCAATTTAAAGTCAGAACAACTTTACGTTTTGCCATCTGCCTCACCAAGAGCCTTGTAAAGTCTGAATACTACAGGCCATAGAGACTCACGTGTAAGGGGGGTTGGGGAGGGGGCTTTTGCTTTCCCGAAGGCCGTTTAAAGAACATAAAACCAGAATAAATAGTGTTGGGGCTTGTCCAGGAATACCGTTAGTAATTAGGAACTGCAGAAAAGATAGATCACGTCTGCCGTGTGGTGGCTCCAAACGTCCCGTCTGCTACTCCATCCTCCATAAAACGGCACGCTTTCCCAGCCTACAGCTTCCTTCCCACACAATGGGAAGTGTGGTTTGGGGTTTGCTGATGCTTAGAGAAAGCAGGTAAGTAAGCAAGTCCCCATCTTCCAGTCTGCAAACAGAATCACTGGGATTAAAACCACAGCTCCAAACTGTGGCATGAGGTGCATTCATTGCAAAAAATAGCCAAGAACATGAAAGACATAACTCAGCCAACTTCTTACATTCTAGACCCACATGCAGGTGGGCTGCATGGAGGAAGGCAACATGCTCACAAATTGGTCTTTTTTCCCCTCCCTGTACATTATCATAAGTGTGTTCTGGCAGACACATTGCTCTGTTGGATGCTCCCTCCATAAGACATGGGGACGATGGTGTCCTGGCTGCTCATTCAGCCAATGCTTCTTGACCCTTTGCACACTTGCCATGGCCACTGGTTCTCACAGTCCCATTGTGAGCCTGCTCAGTGAGGAAGTGAATGTCGGAGACAAGGAGGGGGTCCTCGTGACACAAAGGAAGGCACAGGACAACATGCTGGCAGTGTCCAGAAGTATCTGCTTTAAGTACATGTTCTTGAAGGTGACCCTCATAAACAAGGATAACATTCTCTTGGAATAGAGTGCTAGTGTGTAGGTCTGTGAAGCTATGCTCTCTGGTCTCCACAGAGATACTTGCATTTCAAAAAATACTAACTGAAGGCCATTTCGTTAACTTAACACTGAGCATAGGTCAAATACTGCACTGGTCTTTACCAAAATGGAGTTCACAGGAGGTATCCAAGCAAATGCTAGAAGGAGATAAAGTGACAGGTGCCCAGGTGGTCCCCAAAATACAGGAGGATGCCCGGAGGAAGGATTTCTGAGTGTTGGTGTGAGTTCCTGTACGAATAGGAGAGAATGGGTTAGGAGCTAATGTGTCACCCCACTCTCCATACACAGTGTCACTCCCTTCTGCAGGCACAAGGTTGAAGGCTGGTACCTAATAAATACTCCTGTTCCTCTCTTACTGAGCTTGACCTGCTAAGTGAGGAAGGAACTGGGAAGGGCCAGTGCTTGTGTGAGCTTCGTCTGTGAGCCGCACCAGAGCACAGCTTGCAGAGAATGGCAGGATGAGGAGAGGGTGGGGGTTATTCTCACATAGGGACTGTGAAACTGAGAAACAGCACACAGCCTGGGAAGGTCGTGAAGCCACCCGGCAATGGCTGCAGTTATAAAATTAACACCTATGGCCTGGGCAGGTAGATTTGCAGTGAGTAGTTGTATAGGTCCAGAAGCAGCACAGATGTCTGAATCAACATGCTAAAGGTTTAATCCGATTCATTAAAATAATTGTTTTTAGCTCTTCCTGAAGATAGTAGGGCACATTTGTGTGTCTGTGGAAATCTACATAATCTTTCTGGATGTGACATTCTCCTTGAGCAAGCATTGGATGTATGCAAATGAGAGATTCCGTCTCAATGTGTCCTCGTTTCTCAATATGTTTGACACATTCCAAAACTCATCTTGACTTCTTCCCTGTTTTCCATTCTTGACACCCAACTGGTTTCCATGCCCTGAGTTTTGTTTCTGTCAGTTGGGAAAAAAAAAAAAAAAAAAAAAAAAAAAAAAAAAAAAAACCCTTCACACTGGAACATCACAGTTGGTGAGGAGGGCACCAAGCCCTCCAAGTGCCCTGTTACAGCATCCCAAACACAAGGACAGCATTCTAGGAAGCTGACAGAAGTCAATAAGAGGACAGGTATTAAACAACATGCTAGTAAATCTAATGGAGAGAAATTTCAAAAGCTTTATTCACCAGATTTACCCAGACTTTAATATTGGTTCAACTTATAAAAATCAATTAATTCAGTAGACTGGGTTAATGTAAAAAAAACAAAAAAACAAAAAAACACAAAAGGCTTACTGTCACCCTCAAAGAACAGTAAAGCATGGTAAAATTCAAACCACTTATATTTTTAAAAAGACATTTTAAAAAATGACACTTTTACCTGGTGAATCTTCACTTCTAAGACCAGGATTTGACAAGAGCGCCCTCACCATGGTTGTTCACAGACTCCTGAGCTACTAGCAAGAGCGTGTAAGAAAGAAACAAAGTAAAGGGGATTCAGATTAGAAGGGAAGAAAAGGAATAGGTCTCTTCTCAGGTAGCATGATCACACACACACACACACACACAAACAGACAATTACACATACATACATACGCATACATACACACAGACACACAGATACCCACACACATATACACACACATGAACTAAAAATGAGTCATCTAAACCTTACCAGGTAAATGACCAAGGACTGAAGACATACTCCTGTAACCAGCATTGGACAATCACATGTCAATTTAAGGAGCCACTGTATTTATAAATAGCATCCAATATAGTCAACTACTTATAAAAACCTTCAATGAAAGAAACACAAATTTTGTATCTTTAAGACAAGAAAATATTGTTGAAGAAGTTAAGGAAGTCTTAAATAACAAACACATTCTTTATTCATTGGATTGAGTGCGTGCTGCAGAGGGGGCAGTGGTCCCTGAATTGATCCATAGAACAAGTGTAATCTCTCTTAATGATGCAGCTGGATTTTTTTTTTTTTGTAGAAATTGAAGATCTGAGCTTAAGATGAATATGTAAAGGTAAAGTGTCCACACTAGGCAAGGCAATTATAAAAAGAAAAGAAAAACAAAAGAGCAACATGTCACAATTCCAAAACTGTTACAAAGCCACAGTAAGTCAAGACAGTGTGGCACCAGCTTTAGACTAGATATACAAATTATTGGAGAATAAGAGACAGTCCAGAAATAACTCTTCAGTTATGGTCAGTCAGCTGTTCTCAAGAGGCTCTAAAACCGTTCAATGGGGAAAGAAGAGTCTTTGATACAGTGAGTC
Source organism: Arvicanthis niloticus (assembly GCF_011762505.2). Taxonomy (NCBI): domain Eukaryota; kingdom Metazoa; phylum Chordata; class Mammalia; order Rodentia; family Muridae; genus Arvicanthis; species Arvicanthis niloticus. The sequence continues at coordinate 5,027,496 of NC_047673.1, forward strand.
TTGGAAAAGCCAGAGATGGTGCACACAGGAATGAAATGAAGCCTCACACCAGACAGACATGCTGTCTGGGACAGACTACGGAACTAAAAGTGCTAAAGCCACCGGAGTTTTCCTGAACAGAGAAGCATATCTCTGAGATCTGGGATTAGGCAAAGATTTTTATATCTGACACCAACAGGAGAGACACAAATGAACACTGACCCATCTAACTGCATACTAACCCAAGGTGTTATGTTTCCTGTGAGACACTGTCAAGATCCCAGAGCCCAAACACTTCTCCAGAATAAAGTGTTCTTATAACCCAACAATAACAAAGACAGACCCTTATGAAGGCTGGAGAACCCAGCAAACCTGTACTTACAGAAGAAATAATGAAAATCACACATGCACGCACGTGCGTGCATGCGCGCGCGCACACACACACACACACACACACACACACACACACACACACACGCACGCACGCTCAAAGCTTTAATAATTAAGGAAAAGTTAATGAAAAGTAAGATGACACTTCATGTTTGCCACAAGCCTAAGGACCAAAAAGTTAGAGAATAGCATATATTGTTGAGGACACAATGAGATTTGAACCCCAGCTCTTGTGGGATTGTGGTAAAACGGTAGGTACACCCACTTTGGAAAGCAGTTTGTCAGCTCTGCAACATGTTAAGTGTAGTTATCATAGGACCCAAATGTCATCTCCTCCTAAGGATTGAGGTGGCAGAATGGAGAGTATATTTCCATACAGAAGCACGCATGGTAACGTGCACAGCAGCAGTCAGTATATTCATAACAGCCAAGCAGATCGGCGATAAAAGCCAAAAGTGGGGAAGCTCACCTATAAAAAGAAATAGGAAAATATAACACACCCATAAACTCTCAAATCACCTTAAAGAGAAGCGACCCCAATTCCAGTCTCGAAGTGGATGAAACACAGAAATATCGTCTGGAAAAAAACAAAATGCAAGCAACCATACAGGGTATGACTCTTATCCATCATGTGACCAAGCTTGGGAATCCAAAGATACTGAAGCAGACAGGAGGCTGCGGTTTATACATCACCTAGTCTGTCGCTCCCCGTCTGCAGTCGGTCCATCCCAGTGGGGAACATGTGCGCTTTAGTCCCGGCTGCCTCACTTTGCAAGGCCAAATGCTTCCTTGGTCCTCCTTGCTCAGTTCCAAGACATCCTCTGGGTTGCAGAATGGGATGAATTGCTCTATCTTCCTGTTCCTTCCTTGTGAGTGTGCTTGCTCTTTAGCTGATGGTGTGCATGGCTGCCTACCTTCCTCCAAGACAGTTACTTGGCGATGCAGTGCATGCACTTAAAAAAAAATTGAGTCGGTTTTACTATGTACCCCTAGCTGGCCTGCAACTGACCATGTAGACTAGGCTGGCCTTAAACTCAGAATGATCTGCCTGCCTCTACCTCCCAAGGGTTTATGTGTGCCCCACTATGACCACCAAAGCACTCATTTTGATCATCTCATCCCAGTCAGTTTTAGAGGCAGTTTTGCATGCAGTGGTCCTTCAGGAGCCACATAAGTTGAATTATAACTTCAATTGAAAGTAGTGTGTGATCAGTATTGAAAACAAAGGTTGTTCATTCCCTGCATTTTATGTCTTAGTAAGAAAACTACTTCGTCATCACTCGGAACAGCATGTGTGTTCTGAGCTCAGTGTGGCCAAGTCTGTCCTAAACATTCCAACTAAAACTCTATACTACATGCTCGGTCACTGAGGAAGCAGGAGGGCGCTGTCTGTATTGTGCTGTTAGCCTCTCTTAGCGATTGGTGACAAGTCCTGGGAGGGTCAGGCCCAGGGCACACTGTCCTCATTGTCTTTACCCTGTGAGGTTGTCTGTCCAGGACCTGATGTCATTGTTTCCCACCCAAAGCTCAAAGCAGACTCAGCTTCACAATAGTTCAAGAATTTCTTATTCCCTTGAGGAAGTTTTCAGGATTCATCAAGAACTCAAGCAAGGGAAGCAGCAGACCGAAGGGAGGTGTTCAGGTCTGGTCATCACGTTCATTATGTCCAAATAGCATGAGGAGAGAAAAAAATGGGAAGAAAAGAGAAGTGCTGTGTAGAGTGAGCCTGTTAATAAAACTTGAAATTTAATTGTGCACTTTATACAGATAAGCCATATGCTGATTAAGCAACCTTGTGCTAGAAAGGGTTAACGATGACTTGTCTGTGTGCACAGATTAGTGGAGCACAAGTTCAGAAACTAAAATTATACGCGGTAGCAAACACGAGTGTGTGGTCCTGTGAGTAGATGCAGTTTGTTTATGAAAGCGCCTTCCTCCCTCTTGGTCTTTGCCATGTGTCTGGTTGGTATGCCTGTGTGATCTCCACCTTGGGAACTAGGTTATTGATTTTTGCTGGCACACTCTCCACCCCCAGCTTAAGTACCTGTCGACACATTCATAGTTGTAGTGTCTGTTAACTGTTGATTCAAAATGTCCATCAACTGTGCTGACTTCCCCCTTAAGGGCAGTGGAGACCGAAGGAATTCATTTACAATTGCAATGCTTGCCTGACAGTGTGAGAAGCAACCCAGTCCTCCCTGTGAGAGCTCCACTCTTCCCTCTCCACTCCCTTGCCCAAGAATTCCGTTCCTTCCATTTTCTCTCACGGCAGTTTGAATGAACCCTTTCATCCAGATTTTGGTTATCTAGAGCATAGATTCTTAGCATCACAAGTATGGAAGATCAATAAGACCTCAGGGTGCTAGGCCTGCTTCAGAGACTGGTGCACCATTGATGCAGATCCGTGGACCACAGGGACCCAGGCATTCTCTCTCTGTTGCCAATTCCCCTTTCCTTCTACACATCCTTTAGATTTAGGTGAGATGAAGATTTCAATAAGGTCTCCCCACACCCCTTGGATGGAAAGAGGTGTTCATGTGTTAACCTTGAGCATAGCTTTCCTGCTGCAGTTCCTATTGTTTTCTTGTTAATGCCTGAGTATTTTCCTTGAACCAAAAGCCACTGAGAGAGGTGGCTGTGCTGTGCTGTGCTGTGCTGTGCTGTGCTGTGCTGTGGTTGTAATTCTGTGTATAGTCCTCTGTCTCATGGTACAAGTTCTCAAAAGAACATAAAAAGAAATCATGAAAACATTTCCAAGACATCCAGCAATTTCTTCAACACTACAGCGATGCAGCAGGGTGCATTCATCACCGTGGCAGATGGAGATCCTTTGGAGACCCGAAGACAAGGTTTTCTAAGTCCCTGTTATTTGCTTTGTATTCTATCATGCATGTCTCCTGCATGCTGTCTAGACTCACCATACCTAAAGAAAAATTTGCTGTCTTCCCCAGCTTCCTCTTCTTACACTCTGAGCCAGTGGGTGACTGCATAGTGAGGATTCCTATTGTGGTAAAACACCATGGACAAAGCAGCTTCAGGAAGAAAGGGTTTATTTTATCTTACAATCTCAGGTCATGCTTCCTCACTGAGGGAAGTCAGGGTTGGAACTCAAAATAGGAACCTGCAGTCAGGAACTGGATAGGAGGCCACAGAGTAGAACTGTTTACTGGCTTACCCAGAATGCTTCACTCAGCCTGCATGCATACTCAATTCAGGGCCACCTTCCCAGGGCTAGCCCCACTCACAGCAGGCTGGGCCCTCCCCCATTAATCAAGAATAAAGAAAATGCCCAACAGGCTTGCCCACAAACCAAACTGTTGAGGGCATTTTCTCAGTTAAGGTTCCTCTTCTCAAAAGACTAGCTGCTATCATAGTGACAACTAACTAAGACACATACTTTCTCTTCTCTTTTCCCACAACACCTCCCACGTCCCCCAATCATGGAAATCTCAAAGCCATCATTTGGTGAGAATCCATTCAGTTCACCCTGTCCTCAGCACTGTGATGGTTTCAAGCCCACGTCATCTTCAGCTTCAACTAAAATGAGAGATTTCATGTTGCTTCCTTGCCGGCTACCTCATCTCAAGATGATCATTCCTGGTCTCTACCGTCTCCCTGATAGGTGATACCCATCTGCTATAGAAGTCGTCCTCATATTGCAGACAGGCGGGCCATTGATAATCTATGAACCCCCTGCAAAGTTTGTAGGTATGTCCCAGGAAAACTGGCCTAGGCAGTAAAGCTCTAGATTTCACAGATTGTGCCATTCACAGTCAAACCCTGTCTGTCTCCAAAACTCCAACTTTAGCTGTTTCTTGTGTGTGATATAGATGTTCAAAAAATCCCAGTGGGTGCATAGTACCCTTGCTAAGGTACTACTGCTGATCGCAGTGTTTTCTCCCACCTCTGCTGTGCCTGCTTCCCAGAGTTATGTGCATCTATTCAGCTCTTCCATTGGCCGTATAAATTATAGCAGCTTATTTACCGTTCTGGGAAATTTCTGTCTTCTTGTATGTGCATCTGTGATTGAACAAAAGAATGTGTGATAAACTAATACCCCCAAGCTACCTATCTCTTACATCTCTGAGGGTTTTTCTTAATACATTCTACTTGAGAAGAGGACTCTCAATTGAGAAAATGCCCTCAACAGTTTGGTTGGCGGGCAAGCCTGTTGGGCATTTTTTTTTTAAATTCTTGATTAATGGGGGTGGGCCCAACCTGCTGTAAGTGGGGCTAGCTATTATATGAGGATATCACATTTTATAACACTAAGAGTAATTCATGTTGTAGGGTGCAGAGATTGCTCAGTCAGGAAAGTGACATCCAAGCACCGGTATATGCATTTTCATCTCAAGTGGCCATATTATAAAAGCCAGGCCTGTGGCATATACCTGTAATCCTGGTCTACCCAGAGGTAAGAGAAGACAGGAGCATCTTTGGAGCTTCTGGGCCTGGCAGTCTAGACCAACTCATGACCTCCATGTTCAGTGAAAGACCCTGCCTCAAAGAATAAGATGACGATCAATTGAAGAAGAGCCTTGTCAACACTTGGTGTAGATGCTTACACACCACACAACATGTACCAAAACAGTGACGCGCATTGTATACAGTGCAGGAATGTGGCAACACAGCTCACCAAATCTCGATCTTGTATATTTCAACCTGTTCTCATCGTCAAGGTCAAAAACAAGCCAGTTTCTTTGTTTTTGGAGCTTCCCTCATGACTTTTTTATGCCAATAATCTATACATTTTTTCCTGCAACCATAAATCTTGAACTTCGCACTGGTGAACCAGGTCATGTAACACCCTCAGAATATCTCCCATCAGGTCTGTGGGAGATTTTTAATTCAGGGAGATTTTCTTCACAGCCATCACAGTTATTCTCCTTTGAAACACTTAATTAACACCTGCAAGTAGAGGTTGAACACATGTATCTGTGGCCCCCATGGAGGTGTGGAAGACCTTTCTCTAAACAAATAGCTTAAACAAATAGCTTAGTGTTAATGTTCATAGTAATATTCTGAAAAGATGTTACATTTGAACTATTAGATCGGGGTCAAATTCCATTCTTCTGCACATTTTAAAATCTCATACATAGAAATTTACCTTTATTTTCTTACTGACTCTTACTTCCTGTCTATAAGTCTTTTTGTTGTTGTTGCTTGTAACGGGATCTCAATATGAAAGCTCTGGCCAGCCCAGAACTCTGTATGTAGACGAGGGTTGCCTAAAACAGAGATCTGACTGCTTCTGCCTTCCAAGCTGAATTTAAAGGTGGTTAGCCCCCCCCCCATGCTGAGCCTGTTTGTAACACTTCTTTTCTTTATATATTTGTGGTGGCCTGACTCTTCATGTTGCAATGTTCAAGGTGGGCTGGTTCTGCTTCCCTGTCTACTCTGATGGACACTCAAAGGTGGCAAAGTGAACATCGCTGTATCAGCACCTCACTGGCATTTCAGAAGCCCACCTGGTGCATACATTCACTATATGTATGTGTGCATGTGTATACATGTATGAATGTATATATATGTATGTATATGTGTGTGTATGTATTATGTATGTATGTATGTATGCAATTTAGGATATATAACTAGGATCAGCAAGTGATAAGCTAGTACCACCAACCAAATCACAGAAGAAAGGAGCAGGAAGGGGACAGATGTTGTCCATCTTCCTTCCAACCTTGAATCCTGATTGTCCTACTGTCTGTGACCATCTTCTTTCCTGTGTCTTTTCTGCATCCATGTTTTTGTCTTGTCTCTCCATACTTGTATATAAGAAAAAGGATTGAGGTTCACCAGGCATAGTCAGGAAAGCAGGGTGGTAAAAGGGAAAAGAAGGAAGTAATGAACCTTGCAGAAAGAAGTGGATGTCAGCAGTCACAGCACACGAGACTTGTAACACCCAAAAATCATTTTTAAAATGGCATTAGCCACCGAGGGGATGCAGGACTCCTCCGTGGACAATGCGGCCCCTGGGATGGGAGCTTCATGGTGCTCTGGTCCTGCTCTTCCATGCCTGAACACTCACACATGTTGCTGACTCTTCAAGCTTCAGTTCTTCATTTATTACAAACAGAAGACCAATAGTGGTCTCTGTTTCACTCTATTATGAGTGTTAGCTGAGTGGATACTTAAGACATGGTTGTAAAAGTGCCTGGCACATTGGAATTGCTCCTCGGTTATGGCACACAGTCAGTCTTACCTGGTGCAGGCAGAATTAATGCACGACTATTGTTTATCTCTAAAGTTTTTAAACATCTCAGGCTTTAAGTAGAGAAGGAAAGAGGTGAGGAGGAGTAGATAGGAGAGCAGAGGGAGGAGAAAGTAGACCTGAGTAGAGGGAGAATAACAGAAAACACAAAGCCCTGGTCATGGATCAGGGATTTGAAAACAGCATTCTTGCCTTGCTTTAGTACAGTCCAGTCCTTACAAATCAATGCATAGAAATCCAGATGTTGCTTGTGAGGGTAGTGGGATTAAACCTGGGATGAGCCACTGCATCAAAAAACTGCAAGCCTCTACAGGTGGCTGGCACATCAATCTACATACTGAGGTGAGAAGAGAAAGGAAGAGAGGAAGGCAGAGGAAGACAGACATTCTCAGGTCTAAAGAGCTTTGGGAAGACAGTTCTTCCTGTCTCAAGGTAAAACACCATCTGTCTTCCAAGACTTGTTTTCCACACGATCAATCTAGGTTGTCAAGCTCCTTGACCTACTGACCCCACACATAGACAGAAAGACTTGACTTACTGACCCCACAGCATAGGCAGAAAGAACCACGCCACATAGGGAGCGTTAAGTCCTACTAAGGACTAATCCTGCCACTAAGTTCTAAGGACCAAGACCTCAACAGTAAGCACTGAGGACTAACCTGCAAAGCGTCGCACTTTGAGAAAACAGTCAAATGTCTTTTTTTTTTTTTTAATTCAGTTGATCCTTGCTACATTTCTTTTTCCAGGTCCTTTACAATACTGTTACATTCTGGGGACCTCCCTAGAGCCCACATGTCATCCAGGTTAGCCCATGGGGGAATCTGCAGCTGGGGACTCATTTAGACGTTAAACTCGTCCTCAGTTTCTTGTGAGCAGGTTGAAGGAGACTTACTGCCCGGTGTTAAACTCAGACAAGCTAGGTCTGCTTGCTTCACCTCTCTTCTCCTTTGTTCTTGGCAGCTACAAATCCCATGGGACCGAGTGTCCTGTCATCTGCTTTCAGCAAAACACTCCAAGGTCTCCAGTAGCATACCCTAGAAGAGGCTGGTGCCATCTGGTTCTTCTGGCTTTTTTCCTGTGATCTGGTTGTTCAGTGATAGTGGAAATAAGGAAAACTCAAGGTTTTAGCTCCAAATAATACTTAGCAAAAAAAAAGAGTCTTCCATGTGATACCCAGAAACATACAAAGCACTGTATTGGAACACTGAGTTGACCGATCCAAGGGAAAAATAAATAAATAAATACAGGATTATTTATTGGAATCCTGAGACAAATTTAAGCTAAATGCCCATGTAGGTGAAATGGGCTTAATATAACTGGAAGGATTTGTAGAAATTGACTAAGTAGATTTGTGTATATGTAGACAAGTGCATGGTTAATTAAATTAAAACTAGTAAAAAAAAAAAAAAAGGCATCACTACCCAGGTGCAGTGACAGGCATCTGGGATTACAGCACCTGGAGACAAAGGTAGGAACAGCTGAGGCCAGCCAGGTTCCCACAGTAAGTGTGTGCAAATGTGTGTGTGTATACACATGTTTGTATGTATATATGTATGTATGTATGTGAATAAACAGGTGTATATATTCTAAAGTTCAATATCTATCAGTTGAGAAATATGAAGACATTCATATATGCAACTACTTCAAAATTTATTTTATCTTCTTTTAGGAAAATTTGTATTATTTTCAGTAAACAGAAACTGTTGTTTTGGGTTTCTTTCTGGTTGTTTTTTGTTTTGTTTTTTCTTTTGTCTTTTGTTTTTGTTTTTTGTTTGTTTGGTTTTCAGAATGAAGAGGCAGAGAAAATCCAGTGACACTCTGCTTGTCCACACAGTACACATGCACATGCATGCATACACAGGCACTGACATACACTAACACTACTCCACACTAATTCACTGTAGGATAAGCAAATGTTGGGTCAATTCAAACTTTAGCAAGAGGGTAGGTGGGAGTGTTCCTCTTGGTTCATTCTAACTCAAACGCTACGGTGATTTCACCGTTTGTTTTGACATTTGGGGAAAAAAACAGCCTTACAAATGCCTTGCCTAGATACTAGAGAAGATGCAAAACATTTAATTTCCATTAGAGGAAAAGGATTCAAGAGGTATGTGGGTGACCAGATGTCCAGAATGGGCAACAAGAACACACAGCAAGTACCCAGGGCCAGCAAGTACCAGTGTCCTCACCAAAGCACATATACAACATGTGTTGCTTCTTAAAGAACAACCATGAACCTTGACTAAAGCCATAATTACAGGAAAGCTCAGGACCTCAGCCACCCAGAAGCTTTGATGCTGGTCATAGGAGGCTTGACCATGTATTTCCAAGATATCTTGGAAATGGTGGTGTGCAACACATTTATTGCATGTTCTTAAATTTCTTCATCAAATGTGTGAAGCCGCAGTCTGTTTCTGGAGTTGGGACAAGATGCCCTGACTCAGAGTTTGGGTTCACAGTATGGGGAGGCCAGTTGTGTGTAGTTCATATCTTCATTTGGTGGTGGTAGTGGTGTAGTTGGCTGAATTAGTGACTTTTCCTGTTCCTTAGACAAAAGAAACTTAAGAGAGGAAGGGATGCCTTAGCTTGGGGATGAGAGGCTATAACTCATCGTGGTGGGAAGGGGCTGGTGGCAGCACTGATGAGCCATGTCAGCAGAGGCCTGAGTCACTGGTCACCTTGCATAGGCATTAAGCAGCAGAGAACGGATTGCTGGTCTTCAGTTTGCCTCCTTTTTCTGTTTATTCCACACAATGGTGACATTCATATTCAAAGTGGATCTTCCCTCCTCAGCTAAACTACTCTCTGGAAAAGCCTTTATAGAGACTTGGAGCTGTATCTCCTAGGTTTATTTACACCATGTCAAGATGATAATGAAGTTGACCACCACACAGACTAAGCATACGCTCTTTAACGGTGGTGATTATTGAGGGCTTCCATCTTTAATTCCATAATTAAATATTACGTGAAAACCCATGAACTATTAGATTAGGAATTATGTATCAGATGACTGGAAAACTGGATCCCATCTTATAGGCATGTGCCTTGGATTCTAAGTAGAACTGTAATGACGTGTCTGATCTGGGACAGAGTAAATACACCTCCTGAGCAAGTGTATGTTGTTGAGTGCTTGTCAGACTTGCTTAAGTTGGAGAATAATCTAACTTACTTAAAAATTGTCTGGAATGATCTCATTTAAAAGAAAAAACAGAATGTGTTTGCATAAGAAATAGTGTGAACAGTGGGCAGTTGTTTGATGAATAACAAAAAAAAACGCTTTCTGAAATAGTCTGGACATCTTCACTGATAACAATAGGGTGTTGTAAAAATGCTGCAGAATAATTAAATAGCTGCTTTATTAGTTGTAAAGTTTTCTGGCAATGGAAAACACCTCCTCCTTCCAAATGAGTGTATTTAAAGTTGTGCTTAATGACCAATTCTACACCGTAAATGAATTTCTAGGAAATGTATCCATTCCAGTCTCAGCTCTGCCTTACTGCTACCATCAAATCTTATATTATCCATAAAATATGTGGCTCAAAGTGCTATGATGTGGTCTTTGTAATCCCTACCAGAGCTGGGTTTCATAGGAAAGATAAATTTCAAGAAATGTAATAAAGTTTAAATCATCCTTTGTTCCGTTTTATGAAAGTTAATGGAGTCCAATCTATGTTCCTACCATATTCACACTCAAATAAGCAACTAGTGCTTGTTTGGTAGTGACAGGAAAATAAAAATATATCTTTTTTTGGCTGTGCATGTCCCCACAGGTTTACAAAATGAGGATACAGTTCAAAAGTCAAATATAAGACAACCCCAGAGTGTGTGAAAGAGACATGTGCACGCAGCTCAAACACACGTCATGCTCAGTTCATGTACATGTCCTGTATGGTTCTGTGTGCAGCTCCTGTAAGTAGTTCATACACAGCTCATGTACAGCATATGTAAGGTGCAGTTCTTATACACACAGCTCATACATATGAAGTAGAGTGAGGCATCTTCACACTGTGTGTGCTCATCTCTGTTTCCTCAGAGTGGCTGTGTCTAGCGTTGCCCCTCTACACAATTTCCAGGCCCTTATCACCTGTACTGTTGTTCCCTGTGCACTGTGGTGCACTAGATTGTTATGAATCTGCATTTCACCAATGCACACCTTGAGGGAAGGGACATGCTTCAGTCAGAATTCTGCCAGAGATGTTTAAGTTATTTAAAATAAATCACTAGGGACTGGTCAATATCACACTTCCAGTAATGTCTTCTTGGACTTAACGCTTTTCACTTTAAGGAGTGAACCGTGTACCATAGAACTTGGTTGTCATAAGATACAAGTTGATTGTGTGCATTCAGAGACATGCAAATACAGACACTAGAAATTCATGTACAGGGAGGAATGCAGCCAGCCCATTGTCTATCTGTTACTGTGTTAAGATGAGGGGTGTGTTATCTGGGTGGTAGAAAGTTCCCTAAAGAGACAGGACACGACTCCAGTGAATGCAGACTCACTGTGCAAATGGAGACTTGCACTCATTTAAGATGAAGGAACCTTGTTCTTGATGGTCAATAAGAGGTATGCACAGTTGTCTACTGTCTTACCAGGACATTGAAAATAACCCAAAGAATGTTTTAAAATAAGCTATGCTATCCTTAACTATAAATACTGCATTTCAGACCTTTTAAAGACACATTTTTATTCCTGAAAATCACCTAACTTCTTACAGATCATGGGTGATGGGATGCTATAATTATTGAATAGAGGAATAATGAAGAATCTATTTTAAAAATGAAAGCTGAAAGTCCCCTTTCTAATTCTTATGAAAGTTAGTTACCGAGTGGACAGGGTCATCTGATGCATAGTAAAATATCTTCCTTCTTGCAGATTCTAGTAGTCATTTTAAATACCAAAAATCTAACCAACAGTTTTACATCTTATTTCTAACCTTATAACAAAGATTAGGTACCACACTTTCTATCCATGAATGGGAAGTACTGTTCTGTCTAAAGTGAAACTCTGGAAAGTGGTAGAATCTGAATTTGAACTTTGATGGGAAATGCGACAGTGTGGTTGGGACCCTGTCTTTGAAGTGCATCCGTGACTGTTACTATACAGATTTGGCTTTTGTAGTCTTATTTAATAAAGACAGACTCAGTAAGTTTTATATATTAGGGGACCCAGGGTTTATGCTCCACCACAGAATGGTGTGAACCCGTACCACTTGGTCCATTTTTACATTCTCAAAGCCCCCAAATCCGAAACAGATTTTGACTACATTTTCAAAAAAAGATTATCATAAAAATACACTACCTTGCAGAGGGTCTTCACTGTATGCAGTATCCATAGCTGGGTGAGAGTGATCATTACCTGTTTCCTCTGACAGAAGTGTACAGTGCCTTCCAATGCACTAGCCAGTCCGGGTGATGTTTCCAGATGAGTGCCGGGTTGATCTCTTCATGTTTTATGACATAAGTAGGTGTTGTCTTCAACAATAAGGTTTTAACCTTCAGGTTGTGGAGGGCAACCCATAACATTGACAATACCCTGTAATGGTATTGAACTAAGGGAAGCTGTTGACCAATGACTCCAGAAAATATAACCCATTCCTGATGCTGGGCTTTTATTTGGTGGCATATGATTTCCAGCTAGAGTATTGTCCCACATATTATATGGTACCTCAAATTAAACTGGGAGAGGGGAAAATCAGTTTTCTCTAAGGGTGTGACATTGAGTATATCAACCATACTCCAGGGCAGACCCCATATTCAAGAGTGGTTAACCAACACAAATCGGACTCCATGATTTTTTTTTTTTTAAAGAAAGAGCATAAAGTTAAGCAGGTGGGGAACTGGGGAAAGGAGAAGAATACGATTAAAATACATCGTATGAAATTCTCAAAGAATAAATAAAAAATATTGTTAAAAATAAAAATGTATTCACTTAAAAAGTAACCACTTACACATTCGCATTTGCAAGTGACTTACATATGACTATTCCTGGCTAACTAGCTATTAAAATATGATATTTATCTCCATTGAAATAGAGTCTGGGAGACCATGTGTTTCCTTCTGATTGCAACCCAGGCAAACTTTATTCTCTGGCTTAGACTATGCAGTTTAATTCATTGCGATTTGCAGAGGTAGCGAAATACTAAATTTTAAAGCTGTGCAAATCAACACATTTCTGTGGGTAATTTAAATTTTGCATTCTGCATAGATAACCAAAAGGATCCCCTGTGAGAACGCTTCCTGGCTAGAGGCAGATCAAAGCATCCTCATCCTAAGAGGGGGCTATTTTCAGCTCCTGCTGTCCAGTTTCTATTCACGCACAGCAACTGGTGGCAAGTAAAAACGATGAGCTTGGCCACCAGCTAAGAATTCAGTCCTATGGGGCAGTGCACTAGGAGCACCAGCGAGATCCTGGATGCCTTGTGCAGCATCTCCCTCCTGCCCACTCATCAGTGTAGTCTTCTGCATTTTGAAAGCTATTGAGAAGCCATTAGCAGGCAGGACCGGGAGAGAGAGCCGCACTGCAGCACACCTCCACGCTAGTGGCAGGCTGTAGCTGCACGCACGTGAGCGCCAATTAGAGCGACCCTTCCCAGGACTGTGGCGCTGGAATGTGTCAATCAAGGGCGCTGGGATAGCACGTGCAGCGGCAGTGGCTCAGACCCACCCCGGGGGCTGCACTGAACTCCAGCTGCTGAATGAAAATGAGTTGATGCTCTCTGCAAGATCATGAAGGGGAACCCCTGTTCGGTAATGCTTTCTGAGGTACACTGTTACCTGAGCCTGAGTGGGGACCCTAAATTATGCATTTCCTGGAGACGACAGTCATAGCTGAAGAGAATGCTGGGACCCACCGCAGGATCCAAGCCTGAGAAGGGACAATGTCTCAGTATCATTTTATCAAGTACTGTAAGTAGGCTTGCTGACCTGTGTGTGTGTGTGTGTGTGTGTGCGTGTGTGTGTGTGTGTGTTTGTCTCTTGAAATGTTATTTTAAACATATGCCAGAATTAAGGCAGGTGTTCCAGTGTGTGGCATCCAGACAGTTAAGACACACTGGTGACTGTGAAGGGCAGTTGTCAGGCATGATCCATTCCATTCATGTCAGGTTCTAAAACAATTCTCTTTTTATCTAAATGTTGTAGTGTGAGGGGAAAAAAATCTTTAAAATGTTGTATTTTTTTTTTTTTTTTTTTTTTTTTAGAAATGATACGTGTGACACCAAAAACAGAGAAAGAAAAGAAATAGATGAAAAAAGTTGTTTCAGAATTTCTTAAACAACTATTTCTTAAACACTATTGAGGTATTTGGGTGATGTTTGTACAACTTCCTTGCCTGAGGCTGAAGTGATCTCATGATGGATCTTACTCACTCTCCAGTCTCACTACTGCGGTATCATTCCAGGCTCTCCTTCCCAGTCTTCCTCGGGTTGTCCTTGGCTGGGAACTTTTGTCCTTGTGCCTTTCACCTTGCAGAGGCTCTGCATCCCGGCTCTGCACTGGTGCTCCAATGGTGCAAACTAGCCAGCCAGCAGGTCTCCCCATGGCTTTCCTTAATATTAGGATTGCAGTAGGGTGCTTTCAGCTAGACACTACTTGCACCTAAACCTTCTCTGATAGTGACAAGGACTGAGAGGACATATTGATAGCAAAACCAGCTTGTTAGATAGAATTCTCTTCTCCGATTGCACTTTTGGAAACTTGTGCACATTTATATCATGATATTAAAGGGGTGGTGGCACCGTTGGGAGACAGACTGTGGGTTCGCTGACAAGGACATGCCAATGTTAACTAAGCACCTTATCAAAGGGACGTGGTTTAAATGGCTCTTGAATTTTGTCCTAAAGGAGACTGAAAAAAATATATGTTTGAGAAGAAAATAGTTGTCTTGCTCTTATTTTTGGTTGGATAATAGACAAGAGAGGGATAGCCCATGATTATTAAAATAAAAATGCCTAGTTCAGAAGTCTGGCTTCTAGAGCCAAGAAAACCGCACTGTTCAGCCTGGGTATTTGGAAATTAACTCTTTAACTGTTAAACACTGTGAGATTGCAGTATGTTTGAAACATGGAGTCTTCTTCAGCTTAACCTCTTAGTCTCAATGTGATTGACCCAATAACACACATTGTATAGCACCCTGGCTGAGTTCAGACAGTCACTCACGTTGTACTGCACCGGTAGGGTGCTGTCATGTTCCTGTCTGGCTTTTGCAGAGGGAATTCCCCAAACCCTCTACATCATTTCATGGAGCCCTGGCTCATTCCAGAAGATGGGCACACCTCAGTGGGGTGTAGCCATGGAGGGCAGGCAGGAGCTCAGTGGGTTGGAATACTGGGGACCTTGTAGTGGCTAGGCATCATGTGAGGCTACCTTCTCCTGCCTCATCTCACCTCTGTTAAGTGTATGATTGATTAGAATCTCAGACCTTGAAAGAGGCAGTGGGTACACAGAGTGGAATGCTTTAGGCAAGACTTACCATTGGTCACCGTAAGAAATAAAAGCAGAGTTAATAAATTTAATGAATTAATAATGGTCATTAATGAAAATGTTTCAAATGCTTGGGGAAAGCATACCCAGTAAATTCACCAAAGTGATTAGGAAGTGCTTACTTACGATTTGCTTATTTCCTGAGCTATTAACAATTAAGTGGAACTGCCCTCCAGTTCCAGCCTCTTCTGTGGACTTTAGAAGCTGGGTTTCCGGTGGCTGAAGCCACCTAGGGATGTCTCCTGTCATAGAACTGTGGGTTTTAGGGGCTTTGAAATGACTAGAATACGGAGGGAGGTGAGGGGGCTTTATTAATATGATCATAGTTCATATGACGAGTTACACCTGATGCCTCCACGCTACCCCCCCCACCTCCTCTAAGAATTTCTTTGTGTCTGTCCCAATTGTGTTCACCTTCAAAGCCAAGCTACAGTTCAAGAAGTGAGCAGATTCCTGGGCAGAAGCAAGAAGTTTTGCCTGCCTTACCTCAGCATCTCATGTGGGCTCTATGAGACAGAGGAAGCCATTGGGAAGAGGGTTGGGTGGCCAGTCATTCTTGCTCAAGGAGACCCCTCAGTCATCCAGGGGAGTATTCAGTTTAATGATAAATCATGCGGTCTGAAAGGTCTCTCCTTGATCTAAAGGTAGGTGGTCTGCTAATTTCAGAAATTATCAACACTGTAGTTAGTGGACCAGAGAAAGCCTAGTGATTCAAAGTGTTTATCACTCTCACAGACAGCCCATGTTTGGTCCCCAGCCTCTACTTCAAGAGGCTTACATCTGCCTATGTCTCCACCTCCAGGGCATCTGACATCCTCTTCTGGCCTCTGCTGGCACCTGCACATAGACATACATACAAATACTTAAAAATAAAATAAGTCTTAAGAGAAAATAAAACACAGTCAGCAATGGTTACGTTTTTACCATCAGAAAAAGAAACCTACCAGGCAGTGTGAACAGACAGATATTCGGGGAGGTAAAGTTTCAAAGATTTTTCTCTACCTATGTTCTCTTTGGCATGAGAATGACTCTCACTTTGCACACCCAATACAGTTTACATGTGTAAAACTAGAACAAAAAGTTTGTTGTAGAGATAGTCAGCAGGAAAGCTTCGGATGACCTCCAGGAGAAATGCTGATAGTGAAAGTGCCTCTGGTCAGAACCGTGCTTCAGATGGGTCCACCCCGTGCTGTAACTCGGGTGGGGGTCAGGGGTCAGGGGTCAGGGGTCAGGGGTCAGGGTCAGGGGTCAGGGGTCAGGGGTAAGGGGTCAGGGGTCAGGAGGATGTTCATTGCGTTTGGTCACATGGCTAGATTCTGCTGTCAGCAGGAAGCAGAAGTGGATTTGGGGGATACAGACCCCAGTTTTACTACAACAGGAGTTGCTACCTAGACTCCTGCTTTATCCTTAACTGAAAGGAGCAGAAGCATGCCCCATGTGCTTCTCCTGTCTCTCATCTGGGGCCAAGCCTGGCAGTTTCTCCCCATGACTTTCTCCTGGTCAGCCCCTCTCTGCGCATGATCACTCAAGGTGGCTCCATCTCCGATAGGACAAAGGTGAATGTTCTCCATGCTACCGACTCATCAAAGCAGCCTGGTCTGAGCTAAAAGTATTCACGTATAACAGGCCACTTTCCTATCATTTTAGTCCCTCATTCTCACAAGTGACTCTCTACCAAGTGCCTGCCCTACACTTCTCCCCACTGAAAACTCAGCTCACTGTCTGGGAGACTCTGGGCAGAGACTGTCCTCTTCTCTGCCTCACAGAGCCATGGCCTGGTTATCGTCAGTGGCTCCTAACCCATTCCCCAAACCATACTTAGGGTCAGCATCTGAAGCCACACAACTCTTTGTCCCCATTACTCTGTTTCTCTTAAAGGACAAGTAGCTAATATTGAGTGTGATTTCCCTGCCTGTCTGTCTGTCTTGCAAATGGTGGTGGGATGCTGGGTGATCTGTTGGTGGGGTGACCAGGTGGTAGGGATGGAAGATGACCAGTTGGTGGGGTGATCAGTTGCAAGGTGGGGGAATGATCAATTGGTGGGATGATCGGTTGGTGGAGGGTGACCAGTTGGTGGGATGATCGGTTGGTGGGGGTGATGGGGTCATCAGTTGGTGGGGTGTTGAGTTGATCAGTTGGTGGGGGTGGAGGGTGACCAGTTGGTGGGGTGATCGGTTGGTGGGGGTGATGGGGGTGATGTGATACTGTCTTTGATCAGTTAGTGGGGTGTTGGCGTGATCAGTTGATGTGGTTTTGGGGGTGATCAGTAAGGGACCGGAGTGAGGACAGACTGATTGCTGTTGAGGCTGCACATCTCCAGCATGCAGGTGAGCATGGCCACCTTGGCATCTCTTCCCAGCAGGCATATGGTTGCTTTCTGGATTCTCTCCTCAGTGTTCAGTCTACATAGTGGGAACAGCCACTGTTAAACTTACACAGGTATTTAATGTGATTCAGAGTCATTGAGAGCACAGAAAAATAACTCTGAATCACCTTAAACTACAGCATGTGAAGACGCTCAGCAGACAATAGGCCCCACCCTCATATCAGGTGATTTCTGACGTGATACCGCCTTTGATCATTTTACAGTTGTCAAGTCTTTCTCTTTCCTCCTTTTGCTTCTTGTCTTTTCAAGTTGGGATTTCTTCATGTAGCCCTGGCTATCTGGAACTAGGTCTGTAGACTAGGCTAGCCTTAAACTCGGAGATCTATCTGCCTGTCAAAGCTGTTTCTTAAGTTGATGGTAATTGACTCTTCCTCAGTTATTGGCTTCCTCTTAGCACATGGCATTGACACTTCTCAAAATTCATGTTCAGTTCCTTCATTTGTGGCAGGAAATTTTACACTTTTATAAGTATGCGTTCCTTTTCCTGGACATCTTGTCTGTAGCACACCTTCCTCCCCTAATGAATATCTTTTTTTAATCTTCATTTTTATGTGCATGGTTGTTTTGCCTCAGGTATGTCTGCATATATCTTGTACCCTCAGAGGCCAAAGTGTCTGGAGTTACAGACAGTCGTGAGAAACTGTGTGGAGGTGAAAATAGAGCCTGTGTCCTCTGGAAGAGCAGCCAGTGCTCTCAACACTGAGCTATCTCTCCAGCCCCAGACTCTTCTCTTTTTGACTACCTGCGATGATGACCAATCTGTAACTCTCATGTTTACTGTTATGAGTTTGGGTTAATTTGTTGCCTTGTGGCATATTTTTTACAGTCTAGTGATGAGTCTTTTACATCTTTTTTGAAAACCTTGATTTTTATAATTAAAATATTTTATAATATTAAGGTGCAGACATGATAAGAAGCTCAGTTAATCATTTACTACTCTTCTTTCCCTTTACAATATACCATCTTTTAAGTCCCCCCCCCTTTATTCCATTTTAAATATCCAAGAGTCTTTACATTTTGGTTTTGGTTGGTTACTTGTCAGAGCACAGTGGCTTGGCCACTGGAGTGGCAGTGAATTTGGATATTTGGAAGCCAAATCCTTAGTAGGCAGTCTCCTCACTTTCTTTGATACTCTGAAATATATTCCATCGAGTAGTTTGAAAAGTTTCACCAACACAAAACACCCTCTATGTTTTTGTTTTGTTTGTGTGTGTGTATGTGTGTGTTTCTGTGTGTGCCTGTGCACACATGCACATGCACATACATATGCACACACTTTTTTGGGTTTTAGTTTTGTGTTATTTTCATCTTTTAAGAGAGGGGGAAAGAATATAAAGTTGAATGGGTAGAGAGGGTAGCATTTGGTATGAAGAGGCTTACTGTCGAATAATAAAAATAGTTACAAGCAGGCTGAAAACATAAATAAATAGTCACAGTTTATAAAATATGTCCAGCTTGTTAAATTTACAGTAAACTTCAGAATACATTATCTTGATCTGTGATGCTCCCGTCTTATGTCATCTTGATCTGTGGTGCTCCCATCTTGCATTACCTTGATCTGTGGTGCTCCCATCTTGCGTTATCTTGATCTATGGTGCTCCCATCTTGCATTGTCTTGATCTATTTATTTTGTGTATATGAGTGCTCTGTGTACACCTGCAGGACAGAAGAGGCATCAGATCCCATTACAGACGGTCGTGAGCCTCCATGTGGGTGCTGGGAATTGAACTCAGGACCTCTGGAGGAGCAGCCAGTGCTCTTAACCACCAAGCCATCTTGCCAGCCCTGACATCTACTGTTCTAATGTGATACTTTCCTCTCTCTCTCTCTCTCTCTCTCTCTCTCTCTCTCTCTCTCTCTCTCTCTCCTTATGTGTGTCTCTCTCTCCCTGTGTGTGTCTCTGTCTCTCTATCTCTCTGTCTGTTTCTCTGTCTCTCTCTTCTCCTCTTCTCCTTTTCTTCTGTTCTATTGTTTGTTGAATGGAAGTGGTCTATTCTTTCGCACTAGGCATAACTCTAAGACCATAATCACAGCATTTGCTCTTAACTGAACCAAGTGTATTTCTTTTTCTCTTGTTACCATCATTCTGTCTCTCATTATTGACTCATTAATTCAAGAACTCTCTACTGAACTCCTATTGTTTTCTTGGCATGGGTATTCAGCTAAGGACACAAATTCCAGCTAATGCCCTTGCTCTTTGGAAAGCCTCAGGTCAGTGATGTGAAGAATAAATAAGTAAAAACATATTGACTTTTACAAGTAGCAAAACCTGATGTTTATAAAATAATTTGTGGAAATTGCCAGTGACCTGGGTCTAGAATTCAGGTGCAAAGCTATTTTAAACAGATGTACATAAGGAAATTCTTGGAAGATGTGAGGTTTCTTTTTCTCATGTTACTAGCTAGCATATAAAGTTTCATAAAATAGTGAATTTTGTTTTAACATTTTAGAGATGTTTTAAAGTCTTCAATTATTGCTTAAATGATGCCCAAATCATTTAGTATCATATGTTCAATCTCTACATGTTTGGGAATTTCCTATAGGTTTTCTGTTGCTGACATAACTTTTTGCATTATTATTTGATTGAATACCAGACATTGCTTCGTTCTTTTTATGTATTTAAGTATTGGTTTATGGTTTACGACATGATTTTTAAGAAAAATTCATAAATGTTGAGAAATGTGGGTTCAGAAGCTGGACAGAGCATCCTGTAGGTGTTTTTGTGGGTTCAGCAGCTGGACAGAGCATCCTGTAGGTGTGTTTGTGGGTTCAGCAGCTGGACAGAGCATCCTGTTTATGTGCATTCAAAGCATCTTCTCTGTTATCAGAGGAATGAACTCTGAAGGGTCCTTGTTAGATGTTTGGGTTTTGTTTTTTTTTTTTTTTTTTTTTTTTTTAATTTCTGGATGATCCATGTACTGATGAGCATTGGGGACTGAAGCCACCCATTGCTTCTGTATCTAGACCTGTCTGTCCATTATATGTAGTAGTATTGGTCTTATGAAATTCTGTGTACCATAGTCACTGATACACGTTTGTCATTGTTGTAATTCAATTACCTGTGCTACATGTTGTTAATGTGTGAGAATCATCTTTATCCTTCTGACTAGTTTCAGTGTGGCGTGTGCTTTGTCCCATGTGAATATAACCACTAATGCTTCCTCTCTGACTCCATTTACTTAGAAAGCCATCTTCTACCTTTTCACTTTCAGTCTTCATGAGTCTGTATCAGAACAGTGAGCTTTTTGTAGCAACAAAAAGTTAGACTTTGGGTTTTTTGTTTGTGTTTGTTTGGTTGTTTGGTTGTTTGGTTGGTTTTTAATCCATTCAATCAGTCTGCCTCTTTTAATTGGAGAGGTGAGACTATTTACATGTGAGGTTTTTGCAGTGCTTTAAATGAGATGTTTACATGTGAAGTTTTGTGATGGTTTAAATGAGACAAACACCACACACACAATCTCAGGCATTTAAATATTTGATCCCAGTTGATAATACTATGTGTTGTGTTACTGGAGGTGGGATTTGAGGTTTCAAAAGCCACACACCAGCACCACACAGCAGCATTCCCAGACATTCTTTGCTTCCTGCTTGCAGTCTTAAAGTGTGAACTCTCAGATTATTGCTCCATCCAGCATGTCTTCCTGCTGCCATGCTCCCTGCTCTGGTGGGTATGGACTTTTATCCCTTTAGAACTGTAACTCCACATACAGTCTTCTTTCTCTATAGGTTGCTTTGGCCATGGTATTTTATCATTGCAGCATAAAAGTGACTAATATTGACTTAGCTTTGAAAGTTTACACTAATTTCTTTGTCTTAAAAGTATGCTACATTAGTTGCTCAATAATGTCTTATTCACAGCTACATTTTTATGTTTTTTCTTCGTTTGTTTGTTATCTTTCCTGAGTTCACTTGGGCATGTCTTTTTTCATTTTCCATGTGTAAGAATGTGTCCTTTACACCTCCTTTGTAATACTGTGTCAGGATGGTAGATTCTTTAGTCTGTGTTTATCATGGCGAATCTCCATATTTATTATAAGAGTTGAAGGATAAATTTTGGTTGATTTAGTCACTCTGTTTAGCAAAAATTTGTTTCAGTGCTTGAATACCAGCCCCTGGACTCCTACCCATTGGTATTTTACTTAGACATCTGCTCCTGTTCTGATGGGGTTCACTTTATAAGATTATGCTTATATCTTGAAATATTCAGTAATATTTCATTCCTCTTTACTTTAACTTTCTGACTATAACATAACACAAAGAGGTTATTTTCTGGCCATGTCTGTTGGGTTCATGATTCCTCCTTTCCTGAGATGTTTGTGTCTTTCCCAGATTTATGAGAATTTCTGCTATAATTCTTTGAATAGGGTTTCTGTACGTTTATGCTACATCTTGATTACTTCTTCTACATCACAGATTCATAAATTTGGCCTTTTAGCCATGAGTAATAAATGTCACATTATGTCTTCTTTATTACTGTCTGAGAGCAATCACAGCTTAACTATGTCTCTGATACCTGAGGTTTCCCCTGCGTGGTCTGCCTCTTTGGCAATGCTTTTGTTGAGTTTTTCCACTTGGTCTATTGGTTCATTCCAAGGATTTCCATTTGTTTTATTTGTTAGACTCTCTGTTTGCTGAATGTCTCTTCTGCATTACTAAGGCTCTCTCCCAAGTCTTGAATGACTTGTTTATTTCATTAACATGCTTACTTGAGTCTTCCACAAGATCATTTATAGTAAGAACTGGGCTTTTGGATTCTTACTGGGGATTTTAATTATTTCAATATCTTTAAGTTCTTCTATTGAATAGTTGTGAACTCTCGGATGAGCCACTTTTGTAGCCTATCACACTATTGTATCCTGTGTTGTGAGCATTTTCTGGAATTTATATATTTTTCTAGCTTTGTACAGTGGTATTGTTGGTGATCTGCTTTATTTGGGGAGGACTTATTCCCTCTAATGACTCAAAGCAGTAAAGACAAATGGCTTCAGTTGTAGCAACCTCAAAGCAAATCAAATACAGTCACATAGTAACAAGCAATTAATAACAACCACTACACAACTAGTCCCACAAGAAATAGAGCAGTAAAAACAGTGTAGAAGATGCTATGAAACTCAAATTGATAAATGGAAAACTAGTTAGAATAAATGTAAAATAGGATCATAGAAACATAAAAAAATAAAAAGGAAGTAAGATTCAATAAAAGAAAAAGAAGAAATAACAAAATAATGTAAGAAGAGAAAAAGCAAGAGATAAAATTTCTGATTACAAGAAGTACAAAACAAAATTGGGAGCCATAGGGAATAAAACCAAAACATTGAAAAAATAAGGTATAAAATGCTAATAATATAGTTAAAGGACAAAAACTGGACATGTTTCTTTCTGTCACTCTAGTGTTTGGATTTTCCAGGTCTAAGGACAGGGTAAAAGCTGTGGTAGGTAGAGTCCATTGAAGTTCCTCCTGCTCTCACTGTACAGCTTCCGGTGCTGAGCCAGAGGTCTGGGGTAATTGTGAACTTTCTACCTGTCTATTAGGGCCTTCTGCATATCTCAGTAACTCTACAGGCTATGGAGCAAGCAGGTTCCCGTTCACTCCAGAAAGACTGTCTGTTGGCCAGTATCCAAGGTATGGGGTGTCTTCTGAGAGCATTGGAGAACTGGAGAAGCCAAAAGAATTCTGCACTGGAGGTGGAGAGCCAAGGGAACCAGTGAAGCTCGACCTCCTCCATTCCATAACATCTCAGTCAGGAAAGGTTGGGGAACATCCAGACAAGTGAGGACTTCACGATTACAACAGGAATGTCTAAAATATTCCAACAAAAAGAATGAAAATTGCACAAAGGAAATGACTAAGTATGGTAAATTACTTACTACATAAGCCTGCAAACCTAAGTATCATCATTGGCGCCTATAATGGAAGGGGAGGGCAGACTCCCAAAAAACTATTCTCTGACTTCTGTATGAGTGAAGTGGCACACACACACACACACACACACACACTCACGCATGCACACATGCTCATACACTCATTCTCTTGTGTTCACGTACTCCATAAAATATAATAATACAAAGAAGAAATTGAAGAAGAAAAGGAGGAAGAGGATGAAGAGGAAGAGAAAGAAGAGACAACCAAAGATATGTGTAGGGAGACTACAGTTGGAAGGGAAGAGCAGCAGAGAACAAGAAGCTGCCTGAAGGAATCCCATGAGAGCTCCACACCTGAGAAGGAAGAAAAGAAGGGGCAATACCAACAGACTGCCAGAAAAATGGGGCTCAGTGGTCCTTGACATCATTTCTCACTCACTGCTGTAACTGAGAGAAGGCCAGAGAGACCACGACCTCATGTGTGTCCCTAGCGGCAAAATTATGTGAGAACAGCCATTGGTGAATACTGAAATACCAACCAGAGTCTCTCACTGCTTTCTGAAGGAATCAAGGCTTTGTGTAAGAATGAGTTTCACTTAAACAATTCCCCAGGCTTTGTGTAACCATGAGTTACACTTAAACAATTCCCCAGCCAAGGCGGTTTAAACTGTATTGTGTATTCAGGATGCTATCCAGAGGTCACGTTGAAAAGGTCAAGTGATCTTTGTCATCTCCAGAGATAGTTATGGCTACGAAATCTAACTAGAATTCTCTATCCTTTATATGAAGATAATAAAATGCAAAAGAATCATTGCAATGAACTTGCGGGAGTCAGGGGTGCCTATGAGCTGCCGTCCTGTTTGTTTAGTTCATCTTAAAAGGTCTTTTGCTGAGAGTAGGGATTTTGAGAAGAATAATTAAAGGCAAGAAGCTTAAGGGTCCTCTAAATAAGGGAGATTAAGAGACTTGAATTATTTATTATCTAGAAATGAGGAATGACAGGAGAGGTAGATACAAATTAATGAGTGGTTTGTGAAATCAATTGGTCATTCTTCATTGCAGTGGGAAAGGCAGAAGAGGAAGCTATGAATCGAAAGGGCTAGCAGCAAATGCAAAATTAATGACAGGCATGCCTCATGGTGCCTCATTCAAGGATGCAAAAAAAAAAATTTGTATGCTTTTTTGTTTAAGGACATGAAACTGTTTCAAGACAGAATTTTCTCTCAAACTTCCAGTTCATTATTCTTTACTCCCACCTTCTCCACCTATTAAGCTGAGTTTTAGAGGACTCCGCTGAAACCAGCTCCACAGAGCACCTTGGAACTGAATGTGGGCAGAGCTGCATGTTGTCTCACTTACTTTACTCTTGGAGCATTCAGAACAGGTTTTAATCAGTGGATAGTCAGCTCACCAGCTACCCATAAAGCATCTCATGGGTAATTGTCCCTGAGAAGCTGGTGTAATAAGCTAAGCCTAGCAGAAGATGGCCTGGCGTCCCCTGCTGGTGGAAATTCAGAGTACAGATACAACTGGCGTGTCTGGTGGAAACAGCAGGCTCTTCAAAATCAGTTTGGGTAATGTGCATTGTCCCTTAGAGAGACTTCAGGACCAAGCCCGGGTCTGTTTCCAGCTCCTTTTTATTCTGGTGTTTTTCTTACCTTGTATCAATCTGGGTATGTTTCAGGGATGCTCCCTTTTCTTGGTTGATAAGCAACAGGATGGCAAAGTGGAGATTTGATTAAATGCTGAACTTTGCTTATTGTAGCTTCTTAAAATATATTTGAATGAATGAACAAGTTAGTATATGAGTAAATGTATGGATGATTTCTGGTCAGTCACCAGACATGTTCTGTTGCCACAACTGTGGATGCAAATAGGGGTGTCCATGCTTTTGCAGAGTCTGTGGCCAATGGGGCAGCAGGAAGAAGAATATTGACTGATGTGTTCTTTTAAGAGTTGTGAGATGACTCTGTATGGAAAGTGGTTGTGAATCTAGATGGTTGTGAATCTAGATGGTGTGTACCTGTAATCTTTATGCTCCTATAGGTGATGGGAGGTAGCAAGAAGACCCCCTGCAAGTTTATAGGTGGCTAACTGGGCATGCTTCTTGGTGAACAATAACAGAGCCAGCCTTTAACAAGATGGAAGGTGAGGGCTGGTACTGAAGTTGTCCTCTGACATCTGTATGGCCTCCTTGGCACACTCATATCCATACACACCCTCACATACAAAGTATATATGTATGTGTATATGTATGTGCATGTGTATGTGTGTGTGTGTATACACACACTACATACATACAAGATGAAAAAGGAAAAATACAGCATCACCTTAGCCGTTAACACATAATTACAGAGAGCCACCATTGTTTCACATCAGGTTTTCAGACACATTCAGAAGAAAAACTGTCAAATGCAAGGATTCAGTTCCATGGATCCAAAGGACCTAAGAGGGCCAGGCTGACAGTCTTCTGTAGATGCTGGCTCCCTAGTTCCCAGGGTCCAGTGGCTTCTGTTTCTATCCACTTGTCATATGAACGTGAGTTCTGGTCCTATGACCATACTTCTGGAAACAGGCACTTTGACTTCCCATGCATTAGTTGACATCCCTGAACCCAGAAGGCAGTCAGACAACGCATGGTTTAATAGTGGTTGACTGATTGATTGGAAGATTTGTATTCTGTCCTAAGTATAATACATATTGATCAGGAAACAGGAAGCTATCTGAAACCCGAGAGTTTCATTTAAAGCTGACCTATATGTAATGAATATGCCATGCATTATTTAAATATTTAGTGCCCCTGTGAGATCTATGTTCATGGCAAAGAGAGAACAGAGCAGTCGGTAAGATGGCTCAGTGGATGAAGGATGCCAAGATTCAACATGAGTTTGATCCCCACAACTGACATGGTAGAAGGAGAGAGCCAACTACCAGTTTGTCCTCTGACCATGATACTAAAGATAAGTAAAAGAAACATAATTTTAAAAGAAAGAGAGTGAGCTGGAGAGATTGCTCAGCCCTGTTGCCCACAGACTCTGTAAAGGCATGGAATACCTCCTTTTCATTCGCAGTTGCAGCAACAGAACATGTCTGGGGGCCAACCATAAATCATCCATACATTTACTCACTCATACACTTATTCACTCGTTCAAATATATTTTAAGAGGTGGCCATGAGAAAAGTTCAGCACTTAAGCCTTTACTGGCTACTTTTCCAGTGGACCAAGGTTTGAATCCCAGCACCCACATGACAACTTACAATTTTCTGTAACTCCAATTCCAGGGGATCTGATTTCTTCTTCAGGCTTTTGTGAACATTAAACACATACTGCACACACACACGCACACACACACACACACACGCAGGCAGGCAGACAGAACATATAAAATGTAATTTTTCTTAAAAGTTTAGGGTGTGCCCCAGAACAATACTGACTTGTCTTCTACAGGAGTCACTTGCTGGCCAATGACAGAATGTTATTTGTAGTGGCTTAAATACAGAATGGCTCTCCTTTTAATAAAACATCCCTGATGCCTAGAAAGCCTAAAACTAGATTTATTTTGCCTTTAGTTACTGCAGATGTTGGTATCTGAGGATGTAACTAAAACGAATATTTTTCTTTTCTCCATCTGTTTCTCCCTATCTCTTAGAAGTTGTGGGCTTTGGTATTAAATACCTGTGTCCCAGTGGGATG
Organism: Arvicanthis niloticus; assembly: GCF_011762505.2. Taxonomy (NCBI): domain Eukaryota; kingdom Metazoa; phylum Chordata; class Mammalia; order Rodentia; family Muridae; genus Arvicanthis; species Arvicanthis niloticus. The sequence continues at coordinate 5,054,505 of NC_047673.1, forward strand.
ATCTTAAGGCAAGATATGCCTATGAAATAAGTCTTCCAAGTATTATTTTTATGAATTATACCTCACAGAAGGATTCTGAACTGTCCAAGCCAGGACCATACCCAAAAAGGACCAATCGTTGACTCTTTTCAGTGATGAGCCCTCAGGATGGAATCAGTCAATGTCAGTTTCCAGTCCTGGTTGGCAGTTGCACTGGGAAACTTCCTGCTAACCCCACTAGAGCCAGACTGGGAAAGGAAGGGGGTTTCTCTATGGAGAAGAGTTGTCAGGAAAGACACTAGGCAGTTCTAGGTAAGAGGCAAATGGTTTGCTTCATGTCGGGAACAGGAGATAAGTGTAGATGTGCCTGTGAGAGTGGACACAAGTTCACAGTGACCTTCAGTGGTCAGGATTGGCTATAGATGGTTAATTCATAAATCTTGACCGACTTCTCTCCCACGCTATTATTCTGTATTATTGTGAAGGTAAACTGGTGTTTTATACAATCCTATCTGGTAGGGTGTGATGCTAGGAGACTAAGCACATGGTGTGTGATGCAGTAAGCAAGCTCCAAGATGACTAATGCCTTCCTGCCCTCCTGCCGGGCACACAGATGATGGTCTGTGCTCTTGGTCCTTTGTTCTGCTGTTAGTTTGTGAGTTGAACTTGAAGACTTTCTTTTGCTTGAATGTTCTTACAAATCAATGTGAATAGCAATGGGAATCATTTCAACTTCAAAGTCTCTCCCCACCCTGAAGAGTACAAATTATAATCCTAATATATTAATTCAAGAAAAGAGTTCAATAAACATCATGAATTAAAATTAAATATGATTTTTCAATGTTGTCTCAGTTCCTTTAAGGGAATCAAACATTTTGTATTAAAGTAGTATTTTAAATGATTTATTTTAAGATTTGGAAATGTGTCTAACAGTTTTCACTTATAACTGTGAAATTGGAATGCATGAACATACAGTTTTCAGTTGTAATGAAGAACCTTGACAAGGAATGAATAGAAACCCATAATCTTTGGTGCCATACCCGAAGCATGCCATGCTCACCTTGGGACATTGCTTCAGGGATTGGACCAAACTTCTTGCTCTAAAAGGTAATGGGTGCTGAAGCTGAGGCTCCTGTGCTAGGACTGCCTGGACCCTGAGCAGTTTGTTTAGTAAATACTTTGTCTGGTAGGAATAAGAGCTGGGTCCCTTCCGAGTGGAGTTGACGATGCTGATGGATACATTATCTTCATGTGGACGCAGAGCTCAGAGCTATTTGGTACTTAGGGCTCAAATGAATACATCAGAGACAGAAGTCTTCATTTTCCCCCACTGCATATGAACCCAAAGAAACCCTCAGTAGCTGCAACATGAGGAAACCAAGAGTCCATGTTTGTTAGATGTCATCTCAACTACAAAGCCCTGCTTTCTCTGAAGTAAACAGTGACAGTTCCTACTTTCCAATCTTAAGAGACAGCTGGCTACTCCTGGAATTGATAATGCCAGCACCTCAGGACAGACAGGTCTGAGAGCCACATCATGACTTGCACTGAGCAGCTATTAGTAGGAGGCTCTGATTTTATGGGGCAGAACTTCTCCAGGAGAGAAGACTGGAGACAGAGAGAGCCTCTGCTGGCTCTTCACAAGCACTCTGCCTTCAGCTCCATCTTGTGTGGTCTGTAAAAGGCACAGAGAGGAAATCCACTTGAGTGCCATTCCCAACAAGTACACAGTTGAGTATGGATCAGAAATGTTATGGGGCAGCAGATCCCTGGCATGGGTATAGCTGGGTGGGTTCTGACCCAACATTCCCTGTGTGCAGCAAGCCTTTGTGAAGAGCTTCGCACAGAGAGTCACTGTGGACTACCTGAGGCACAGGGCAAACACAGCAGGTTTGGTTCGACTGGCAGAGGAACTAGAATGGACATCTGGGGACAAGATTCAGGGTTTTGCCACCCAGAAACAAGGGCTGGAGAGTAAAACAGTTTCAGTCTGTACCATCAGGTTTGTGCCATGACCAAGTAGCCTGTCATTAAAGAAACATTAATAGGAAATCAGGTGCAGAAATATAGATCCAACAGCAAATCTGTGTGTGTTCATTTCTTTTCTGTTTTCCTGGAAAGAGAAAAACTGTATCAGATTTTCTCACTAGAATAGGTGGAACCAATCAGGCGGGAGCCCAAGAAATGTCCTCTAGGCACATAACTTTAAAGGTTGAAAGAAATCTGAAAACTAGTGGGTTGCAAAACATCCTTGTTTTTCTTAAGCTTAATTGAGACTCATAAAGGGTGTTTTAATGTTTCATGACTCCCAACTTTCAGAAAAGAATTAAGAGAGATGCTGTGAACCGTAATCTTCAGAACTCTTCAGACTATAAGGTGTACATCTTGCTGAAATGTGATTTCTTTCTGTTTTGTTCTGTGCGGAAGAAAATATCTTTGTAATTTCATTGCAGATACACTAAACTCTCAGTCTCTGAAGATGTTCCTCTTCATTGTAGACTTACAGCTGCAGCAGGATGTAAAAGCAATTATGTCCTTCTTTTTGAAAATCCTCATTGTGCTTTTTTCTTTGTTTTATTGCCATTTTCTATGCAGAAAAAAAGACACAAAAAGCCTCTGGATCTTGTAACCATGAATGCTAAGTATCTGAGGGAGGAGTTGCTAAGTGCACAGATATCAGAGCATGTGAGTGTGTGAGCATGTACTTGTGTGTGTGCATGAGCAAGTGTGTGTGCTTGGCACCTGTGTGTAAGCCTGCTCAGTCTTAACCTGACAGCCATCCTCTTGGCCTTCAGAATTTACAAAAACCATTTTATATGAAGTATGGTAAACACTAAGATCGTTGTTACATCCTCATGAAATAAGCCATGGATTTACTTAAACCCCCCCCCTCGTGTTACAGCTTCTTGTATTTTTATATCTTTTCAATATTTTAAAATGTTGGAACGTAACAGAACTTATCCTCCTCACCCCGACGTGTGCATGGTTCTGGTGTGGTCTGTACGCTTGACGCTGTTTGTAATGGGTTTTCTGGGTATTTAGTCTCACAAACGGCAGCTGTGTTGAACACAAGCTCACCTCTGCTCTCCAGAGCTTGACTGATCTGCTAAAAGAGCATCCCACGGTTTTGATCTTTTCCTGGTCAACTCATCTTACAGCACATGATGGTCTCCAGGTCAGCTATGTTGTGTTCCATGGAGGAATTTCCTTTTAGGCTGTCTAAGAGGCCATTGTATGTGTATTTTCACTTACTTGATCATCTGTGGACATTCAGGGTTGGATGTGCAGCATCTCTCAAGATCCTGCCTTCAATGTTTGTGATAATTACGGAGACATAGAGCTGTCAAGTTCAAGATGGATGTTCTACTTCTGATCTTTCTGAGCATCTTCTATAATGTCCCATGTAGCATTTGCACCTTTTGCACTGTGCCAAGAGTATGCTACCTGCTCCACACCCACACCAACACCTCCTGTCTGTGTCATGGGCAGCAGCCATTATGGCAGAAATTGAGTCCTATCTGGTTGTAGTTCTGTCTTGCAGTCATGATTGGGGGGGTGCATGCTCTGGATAAGCTGTGGATCACCTGATGACCTGGACAGACACATTTGTCCAGTTGTTTGCCAATCTTAACCAGGTCATAACCAGGTCATTTGGTGGCAATGGTTCTTCATGTATTCTATGTCAGCCTCCTGGTTGGTTATGGTTTGAGACACTTTCTCTTATTGTAGAGCTTGTCTTTTTCTTCAGTTCATGGTTTCTTCAGATGCTCCATGGTTTACAGACTGCAAGTTCTCAGTATCTGTTTCCACTGGTCTTCCCTGTGCTATGGGCATTACATCTAATGTCAGGAAGTCTTTGTTCCCTACAAGTAGGTTTAAACTTTACATTCAGACCTGTGTTCCACATTTAAGTTAGGCCACATATGGCCCTAATAAAGATCCAAGTTAATTATTTACCATGTGTGTCATTATTTTTTTGCTTTATTTATTTTCTTTCTTAAAATAGCACTTTTAAGACCTATGGCATTATTACGTTTGATCTGCATAAAATTTTCATCTGTACAGATTGTGTGTATGTATAATATGTGCATATATATACACATATATCTACAACAGTCAATGTTATATGCATGTGACCCTAGTACTAATGTTACGTAGAAAGAATTCCAGAAGTATAAGGTCAGACTGAACTACATAGTTCCATATCAGCTTTGGCTATAGAAAGAGGCTTTGTCTGAAAAATGAATCTTTAAAAAATATTAGTCTCTTAATTTAAATTATTAACACTAACAGATAATTGTAGAGAGTATATATGGTGTGTGTGTATATGTGTGTGCATGCATGTGAATGCATATGTGTGGTTATCTATCTTGCAATATGCCTTATATGTATTTGTTTATGCCCCTTGCAAGCAAAATATGAGGACATTCAGAAATACTGTATATCATAGGACTGCCTATCAGAGAAAACACATAAGGGAATGAGGTCAGAAGAGAAATAAACAGGAGAGAGAAAACTATATGAACCTGGCAAAGGTCAGAGCCATCTTGTATTCCCCTGCTCTAAAGCAAATTGGCCATTTCTCACTAAGTGAGGAAGATAGTCTGTGTGCTCTCAGTGACTGTGGCTAATAACAAGCAGGAGGTCTTTCACTCTCTGGACCATGCAGGCCATAGGAAACAAGTGTGAACCAATAGTGTGATCTATGTGGGGCCACATCAGCTTCTGTCCCGGGCCAGAGCCTCCTCCTCTACACACAGACACAAGCTACTGTCCTGAAATGCAGTTCACCCCCTAATTTTACATGAATACACTTCCTTGCTTACAAATTATAAACATATTTTTTTCTCATTTCACATGGTAAATTGCAGTATTTTTCATTTCATTCCCAAGATTGCCTTTTTGTTTGGGAAACTGACTAATTCCCAATTGAGTATATTCCCAATTGTGCCAGGAATACCTTGAGCCTATTGTCAGATTTTTTTTCTTTCCCAGCTATATCAAGCCCATTCATGAAAAAAAATTGCTCTAAAATCTAGTTCAAAAACTCAGAAAAGCCATCAGTCATGGAGACACAGGCAAGCCATTCTCCTGTGCTGCCTTGACATCAGGGTGTGGCTCAGCCCAAAGTGCTCAAAGGTGGAGTGTGGTAAGCCCTTGGCATGTGAAACCATCCAGAGGGTGTTGATGAACCAGAAGTGTCACCTAAAACGTCAATATGCTTTATAGCAAGTCAATAGAACCACCAAATGATTTACCAAACTGCTGGAGTGGTCAGTGGATGATCATAAAATTGTTTTTTCTATGATTTTTTTTTTTTTTATGTCACAGTGGTGCATGTAGTTGACTATATTGGGAAATCTACTCTACAATAAAAAAAAAAAAAAACAAGCAGTACAAATCAATGATCTCATCTCCACCTCACCAGCACACCACTGTTTAGACAGGAGTGGTAAAGGTTTTCATTCAGAAATATTAGTGTTCTCATGGCACTGGTTAGCACTGTGGAAAATAACTAAAGCCCAATATCACCTTAGCTGATGCTAACTGTTGAGACATTGGGAGTTTACAAATCACTGATGGCAAACCACCATGGACTTCTTGCTCTGTTAAGTCAGGTTAAGCACACATTGGTGTGAGGTTCCCTTTCAGATAATAACAAAGGGCTGTAAGTGTAGCCATTGGTGATAAGTGGCCTCCATGGGCACCCTGCCTAGCAGTGTTGATCTGAAAGAAGCAGCAACAGCATCAAGAGCCCAGCCCTGCAACTCTGGAGATGGCATGTGCTTGTTTCCAAGAAGAAAAGCCAATTTTCTGCAGATCTGGTCATTCTCTGCCACGGGAAAAAGCACATGCTCTGTCTTTCTGCAGGCATTCTTGTTATGTGCATTCATTTTTATATTGTCTGTGGTGTCAGTCCATGTGGGGCTCCACACAGAATAGCAAGCCAGCAAAGAAGAGATTGGTCCCTATTAGTCACACATGGCTCTGCCACTGCCCAGATGATCCTGGAGGACTTTGTCATGATACAGTCAGAAATCCTTGTCTGCATTCAGGATGCACATGCAGAAAGATGTGCAGTGATGAGGGCATCCCATCTCATGTCTTTGCCCACTTGCTATCTTTAGCATCACCATAGTCCATACATAGGACCATGTTTAGTATCCTGCGTATAGCATATAGCATTTTCAGATATTCGGTGACTGCATAAACCTTGTGTTTCTCTTAACTGTTAGTTTTAATGTTAGCTCTCAGACTGGCAGACTCTCTGACACTGGTCACATTGATTCACCTGTAATTATAAAACATCACAGCACATCAAACACTTTTAGTCTATAATCAACCTACAGACTAATAGAAGTCAGAGCATAGGGCACTACTTGATAATAAAATATGTTAAATTCTAAATTATAACAAGGTATACTGAGATATACGTAGGGATATGTCACAATGAAATCCATTACCTCATGTGATACCCTAAAAATGAATAAGAAGAGAAATACACTAGAAATTAGTACATGAATCTGAAACTTAGCAACTGTGGCTATGAGGACGTAGAGAAATTGTTGGCAGTCACCGCTGATGACCCCTTTGGAAACCTGTAAAGGGTCACTCCACCAAGCACGGTCATCATTGCAGAGTCCTTGGAAGTTAATTGACACTTTCACCAAGAGACTCTTCCTCGGAGCTAAGAACCAGAAGACCACTCTGTTTATTAGATTATCCCCTCTGTCAGCACCATGCTTGTCAACACATATCCCTCTAGGATACTGCTTGCTTCTGTAGGTTTTCCTGTGGACTGACAGTCCCCTGCTTATCTAATGACAAGTCAGGACGGTCATAGAAGTCAAAATGTCAAAAGCTCTAAGTCAGTAAGTCAAACTTGGTAGTTTTCTGGATGATCCGTTGAAACACTTCCTGGTTAATGAGCACTCCCAGACCCTCTGAAGCTCCAGTCAGGGCTCTCGTTAACCAGCTTCCCATGCAGCAGTTTGTCTTGCTGCAAAAGCTGCCATTGCCTCTTCCTGTTGAGGTTCCTGGAGAAGGCAGTGAGTCGATACTTTTATCACTTTTACATGCCCACTTCCCCTTACTGGAAGTAGACAATTGCATAGGGCACACCATGTTTTCTTATTTGTCCATGAGTCTATAGGAAGCTCTTTTGACTATAGTAGGCAAACACGTCTCAGATCCTAAAAAAGCCATGGCTTCTCTCAACTCTGTGTTTTTTTACTTGAAAACAGGGATGGGTGTCTTGGCACATTGTTTTATGTATATGAGTACACTGTAGCTATTTCCAGACACACCATAACAGGGCATCGGATCCCATTACAGATGTTTGTGAGCCACCCCGTGGTTGCAGGGAATTGAACTCAGGACCTCTGGGAGAGTAGTCAGTGTTCTTAACTGCTGAGCCATCTCTCCAGCCTCATCACATTGTGTATGTGTAAGAATGACCGTCTGTAAAGTGACTGTGAAAGCAGGTGGCACACACCGCCTCTCCACAGCTTGTTCTTTCAATTCAACATGGCAGAGTCTTTTGATGACTTACAGGCCACACATGTGAGTTTTCTTCACATTACATATAAAATTAGCCACATTTTGTACATGTGTAGTGAGTTGTTAACTTGTTTTGGACTTTGGAATGCATGCATTAAGAATAAAGCATGTATTTGGGTGTGGTCACACAGGCCAGTAACTTTAATACTTTAGAAGCAAAGGCAGAAGGAACATTAGGTTTGAGCCATTTTGGTGTATATAGCACAGTTCCTGAGTAGTCTAGACTAAATCCTGTCTTAAAGCATTAGGTTTTTTTTTTTTTTTTTTTTTTTTTTTTTTTTTTTTTTTTTTTTTTTTTAATGGTTTCAGTCCAGAGAGATGGCTCAGGAGCTGCCTTGCCTGGTAACCCAGGTTGGATCCCCACAGCTCACATGGTGGAAGGAGAGAGTCAACTCTAATGAACTGACATCTGGCCGCCACATGTACACCACGGCACAAACACATCCACTCCCATTCAAAGTCAGTGAACGCAAACAAACAGAACAGAATGGATTTTGTTTATTTAAGAACAACTACACTTAACTGAATAGATGAGCCAGATTTGATCATTCATAATAACAACTTTCCCTCAATCATAAATTTTAGTCACATGGTAAATGTGTTCGTGCAGTTTTGTCCTCTGTTGCTTCGGGTGGCTTCATAGGACATAATGAAAGGGTAAACTGAATGTTCTAAATTCCGGAATGAAGAATTCAATTAGTGAATCGCCATATCAATAAGACAATGACGATGATAGCCGGAGTGCTATGCATAATTCTCAGATGATAAAAATAAATGTGTGTGCCAACTCTGTGTACTTAACCATACTTAGGTCGGTTAGGTAAAAGTGCCACCTATCACATGGAAGAGAGATCTTCAGGAAGTTGGCGGGATGTTTGGAAAGAGTTACAGGAGCTTGGTCATATGGATGCACCTGGCCTTTGTGAATGTGAAGTGTTGCCTAGGGAAGGAGAAGCATAAATAGAAACCGTTTGTAAAATTCCATCCCAAATTCCAACAGTTTAGTTGCTAGTATTCAGTCATAATTAGTTTAATGGTCAAATCTTTGAGGCCTTTTGGTAGATTTATGGACATGGTGAAGAGATGGGCTGAGTTCATAACTGTGTTAAGGAAAGGTTTGTATTCTATTATTGGTTTTATTACTATGAAATTGTAGGCGTTGCTTCACTGTTTCCCCTGTTCTGTAAAGTGGGTCATGCTGCATCTGTGCATCAAGGACAGAGGAGCTAGGGTAGGTAGGTTATTCCTGCTCTACTGTGGGCATCGCAGATTCAGAAATGCAGAAGGTATTGTAGGATCAGGAATGCAATGAGAACTACAGAATCGGGAATATAGTGATAATTACAGACTCAGGAATGCAGCGGGCATTGAAGATTTGGGAATGCATAAGGTATTGTAGAATCAGGAATGTAGAGGGTATTTCAGAATTAGGCATGTAGCAAGCACTGCAGAATCAGAATACAGTAGGCACTATAGAATCAAGAGTATAGTAAGAATTATAGAATCAGGAAAGTAGGAGTCACAGAATCAGGAGTAGAGTGGGCACTGCAGAATCAGGACTGCAGTGGGCACTGCAGAGTGACTGCAGTGGGCACTGCAGAGTGACTGCAGTGGGCACTGCAGTCAGGAACGCATTGGGCATGGCAGAGTCAGAAACACAGAAGCATCGGGCATTATAATGGACAATATAGACTCTCATGATCATGGGCATTATTGTGTTGGTGTGTGTATGATACTGGCATGAAGTGAGAATGTACCTTGTGACTTTTCTCCCTTCTTCAGGTTGCTACCAGCTATGTAATGTTTTTCGATCTCATGAGATGGAAATTGACCAGTGCTTGCTGGAGTCCCTCCCCCTGGGCCAGCGGCAGCGTCTGGTGAAGCGCATGCGCTGCGAGCAAATCAAAGCCTACTATGAGCGAGAGAAAGTGCTCCAGAAGCAGGAAGGGCTCCTGAAGAGGATCAAGCCTGGGAAGAGCCAGAAGGTCCGCTTCAGCCTGGCTGATATGATTCAGGATGCCATCATTCACCACCATGACAAAGAGGGTAAGCCTTCTCCAAAGAGATCTCATCATCTATTTTTGTTGCTTCCCAGGGAGATAAGAATGCCTTTACAAAGGATGATCCTTCCAAAATATAGTATGAAACGTCATCAGTCTCCAAAGTGATATGTGAAAAAGTAAATTTTTGGTGAAATGTTTGTAGATAGCTTAAAAGAGAAGTACCTATCTAAAAGGCAAGAGACTTCTTTTAAAATTGCACTTTCATTCTTAACAGGATACACATATTTTTAGATCAGTGGTTCTCAACCTGTGGGTCACAACCCCTTTGGGGGTTAAAGGACCTTTTCACAGGGGTCACATGTCTGATATCCTGCATATCAGATATTTACTTTACAATTCACAACAGTAGCGAAATTGCAGTTATGAGGTAGCAAGGAAAACAATTTTTGGTTGGCGAGTCACCGTGACATGGGGAGCTGTGGTAAAGGGTCACAGGATTAGTAGGTTGAGAATCACTGTCTTGGAAGATGACTGTGACTGCTCTTCTCATCTCCCCCCCACATCCACATGGATACAGGCAAAGTCAGTTGCCTCAAAATTTGCAGAGCATTAAGACTCAATTTTTCTAAAATGCATTTCCTGGACAGCTATGACTTTCTCTTGTCTTCATATAGTATTTGAATGAGTATATGAATGGCCTCAGATCTTGGTTGTGTCTTTGGCTGATCGTGTATCAGGATGGGGTTGAGTTTCAGTGTTCTCTATGCTGGAGTCCAGTTTCCCTGCACCATGTGTGCAGCCTGCACTTTCTCCAGTTGGTCGTGAGTTTAGGGGTTTATTTGGCGTCTCTATTTCTTTCCACTGATCTCTGTGTCTATTTTATGCTGCCATTAGGCTGCTGTGAAGTTCTGCCAGATGTGTTCTTTTGTTCAGGATGGCCTTGGCATTTTTTAAATTCCTGGGTTATGATATGGAAATTTCTTAAACATGCATGATTAATTTCAACACCATTCATGTATTTTTATCTATGAGTTTCTTTCTGGTTTTTGTTGTTGCTTTTGCAATTGACTTTTCAAAGTTTTAGTGTGAGAGAAATGCTCTCTTTCTGGGTTATGTTATGATAAAATATGATGCTCCTTTCACCAGATTAATGTATTTGATGCTTGGCTCTGATTTAGTTTGGTTTTCTGTCGTCGTGAAGAGACACTATGACCACAGTAACTCTTATAAAGAAAAACCTTTTAATTGGAGCTGGCTTACAGTTTGAGAGGTTTAGTCCATTACCATCAGGGCAGGAAATATGGTGACATGTAGGCAGACACAGTGCTGAAAAAAGAGCTGAGAGTTCTGTGTTTTCCACAGGCATCAGGAAAAGAACTGTGTGCCACAGTTCCTCCAACAGGGCCACATCTCCCTGCCACTCCCTCTGAGACAAGCATTCAAACACAGGAATCTATGGGGCCCATTCCTATTCATGTCCCCATGTCTTAAGGACTCCGTCCTTTGTGGTCAGAGAACCCCTGGAATATTGAGATGAGTTAATAACTAATTTTGATGAGGGCTCAGATTGCCAGCAACCATGTTGGCATTGAAAATCATTTTGATGTGATTTCAGATGAGAATGAGGACATCCAAGTCTGAAACTGGATGGAGGCCAGAAATATAAAATTATTATAAAGAATATGTTTGTATTTTGTTCATGCCCTGAGACATTGGCAGACTATGTTTAAAGTTGGATGGCTCATTCATCTGTGAGAAGAAATGTCAAACGCTTCTAGTCTTCAGGCTATGGCACAGTTCTCTCTGCTTTTAACCTCCTTCTCAGTGAGAAGTAGAAATTAAAAATTAAACAACAAAAAGACTCAAAACTGGAATTTGGTCATTAAAAACTACCAAGTAGAGGCTAATAAGGCCTTGGTTTCAGAAGAGACCAACATCAATAAAAGAAGCCACATACGCTTCTCTGGAACGCTAGGAAACAGTCATGAGGACATCTCTGTAGTAAGCTAGATACTGAGATGAGAGCCTTGGAAAACCTTCTTTTGGAAAGTTAGTTCCTCTGGGATTCCTGCTCACATGGGGATACCCAGGAAGCTGTTCCTCAGGACTCATCCCAGCACACTCAGAAGTCATGGTGGAGTGGAGGACTGAGCTACGTACTCAGCTTGCACAAGACCGTGGTATAGTCCATGCGGGCAGGGTTTACTGAGATGGAAGAAATGCAAGAAAAACCTAGTCATGGAGACTCCTACACAAAACTGAAAAGAAATCGAAAGCTGGGGTGGGGGACAAGCAACAGGTGCTAAGGCTGGAGGTTCCTGTCAGTGGCTGCAGAGAGGAAAATGAGCAGGATGGTGAGGATGATGTCTAAACGGTGGTGAAGAGCCCAGAATGTCACAGATGCAAGTATGTGCAACACCTACCCAAACAGCCAGCCCAGATCAGATGTCCCATGGACTCAGGTTGCAAGACCACAGGTGCAGAATTTAAAGCATCCTGTGAACTTATTTTATAACCTGGTATATTCTAGATGCTGGGCACAAACTTGGTTTGCTGGGTTTCAGTTTTGGGGTTTCTCTCCCTCCTAGGTATTCTCCTCTCTTCAGAAGGGGAACACTATACTACCCACCACAGCTAGGCATATGTAACTTACTTTTAATTTTATCAGGGCCGACTGCTAAAGGTAGATCTTGATTCTCAAAGGAGACATTGGACTTGGATTTTTGAAAAAGTTTGGAACTGCTAAAACTTTCAGACATCTTAGATAGACTTCCTGGGATTTTCATTATGAGTCTGCCTTGAACTTTATGGGCCATGGGTGAAGCCACTATGGTGTGAGCCTGAAATGCTCCTCACAGGCTCATTTCTTAACTGCTTGGTACCTAGTTCTTGTGTTTTGGGCAAGTGGTGGGATGTCTAGAAAGGAACGCCTCACTGAAGGAAGCAGTTTGCTTCTGTGTGCCACCGAACGTTACACATGGGCCCCATCCACTCTCCTTTACTATACTCACAGACGGGGTAGGGTACTCTGCCCAAAGCCTAGGTCCAGCTGTGGTGGAAACAAGTTGCCATCTCGTGACTTGTTTTAAGTTGTTTTGTCACAGTGACAGCACTGTAACTAATACAATGTAAATGAGGATTTCTTAGAGAAGTCAGTGGAGATGTGTACACCTTGATAGCCTCTGAAGCCAGTGGTTGGCTGCATCTAAGATGGACATCCTTCTCGATGTATTAGTCACAACTTGAAATGGAAGGAACTCAGAAATCCCAGATTTTCTTCGTAGCTCACTGCAGAGGATATTTTCCTGACCTGATTTTGTTTTTTGTTTTTTGTTTTTTTTTAACATCTTCAGTCTGAAAAATTCATGAATTTAGAAATGTATGCATTTCCAAGGCTCTCAGACAGGGATTGTGAATCTGTAGATAAGAGAGCTGTCAGCATGCTGTTCGCAATAATGGCTATAATGAGACTCTCCACCCTTCTATATGGGTATTTCAGTGAAACTGCTCCTTGCTGAGATGTTCCTACATCTCATTTAAATGTACGCGCTTTTATACCTTTATACGTGGCGGTAGCAGAAGGTGTATCATCTGGCATAGCTCGAGAGACTTTTTCCTCTAATCCCATTTATACCTGAAAGGACAGATGCTTGTGACTGAACCTGAATCATCGCATGGTGCTCTTAATGCTTCCCAGGGCACTGTTCTCAGCTCCTCCCCTCGGAATTTACACACACGCTGTGGTTCTTGGACTCTGTTCCATTCTTCCTGTGCTGTGCTTCCTATGAGTGTGAAGTAGAAGTTCAAAAACATTTACCTTCTTCACCATCAACAGTTGCCATAGCAAGTGTACATAGAACTGGAATCTGTATGCCTTGTCTCTATGTTGGAAAAACAATGAAACATGCACACTCGTGCACACACACACACACACACACACACACACACACACACCTTACATGAAGTACTCATACAGCTTGCAAATGATGTCTATGGACTTAAAAGAAACTAAGAGTGGTGAGGTAATAAATCAGCTGTTTTACATATTACTCCCTGAAAACCTTATAGAATCCTATTTTTTCAGTCATTCATGCCACATTGCCTGAACTATTCTTTTTCAAGCAGTTGTTACAGGTGAGAACCATTCTGCCACTGATGATCAGAAGGCAGGAAAGAACACAATTTTTCCCTTGAAAACACCCATCTAGAGAGACAGAAGAAAACAGAGTATGCAGAACACAGCATACTCTGTGCAGGAGGGAGTGAAGTCTGGGGGGGGGTGGCAGGGATGAGGAAAGCTGCTTGGAGAATGTGATTCTGGGAGGATTTGCCATTAACCCTTGCTTGCACTTTGACCTATGAGGAAAGCCTGCTTCAGTGGGTAGCAGAGCAGCAGAGCAGACACCTAAACAGACACAACAGGGGGTGAGCTGGATGAGAGTAGAATGGTGCTTTTTAATCAAAGTGTATTCTGCAAAGTCCCACCCCTGTTTCTTCTCCCTCTGCATGTGACCTGAATTGTCTGTTCATTTAAGTAGGATGAGATTTCCAGGGACTCTCTTGAATTAGAAAGCCGGGAGAGCTATCACATGATTCTAAGAGGAACCTTGATATACTACAAATCATTTTCAGCAAAGAATAGTCTGGGCTGTTCAGCTGTTGAGTGGGCTGAAGGGTGGATATGAACTGTAAGCAAGTGCACCATCTAAAGGTCTACTGATGTATTCTCAGCATTCAGAAGGATGGTCATGGCTAGGATTGTTGCCATGGGAGTCAAAATGAGAGAATAAAGGAGAGTCATGTCACAGGGAAGGTCATGTGCTCGTCACGTGTATCCTAAGACTGTTCTCTGAAGGATAGCCAAGAGTGGAGCAGACACGGCTTACTCCCTGGTGCACCACCGTGTGGTATCAGTGGCTGTGAATGAAGTCCCAGGAATATGTAGTATGGTCATTGATGAAACATCTAAGGAGACCTTCCTGGAGAGGCTGGAGAGCACTGTGCAGAAACATGAGGAGGGCATATGTGACAGCATCCTGAGATAAAAAGATGTCCCAGGATAATGAAGGAACAGCAAGACCAGCAGTTCAGCAGTGGTAGAATGAATAGAGGGTATGTGAGGAGAGACAAGAGGAGTCTGCAAAGTGCACATGAAAGGACTCTGCCTTCTGTGTGTATGGATTCCTGACATCCGTAGAATGTTAGTCTGTGGCACACTCGTGGGCATGGGTTCTATTGGGCTGAATTGTGGGTCCCCCAAGTCTGCCACCCCAAGAGGCTGGGGCCAAGGCTCAGGAGGACAGAAACACAGAAAGTTGACTGTGTTCACTCCACACGGCATCAGACAGATGCTGGTTGTGGAAAGCCACGTGACTACACTCCTCCGGGGTGGAAAGAACACAGTCTGGCACCCAGCATGGGCCAAAGCTCTTGGGTTGGGGATCCCCGGGCTGAGCAGCATCCAGAGACAAATTGGTCTCAGCCTTGGACGGAGACTTAGTCGCAGCAACTCGCTTGGCTGGATCATGGCTGGCTCAGCTGGCTCCATTGAGTGGGTGGAACGGAGAGGGGTCTTCAGGGGGAGGTTAGGCAGTGGCTCTGTATTTGAAGGCCTTCTCTATGATTCCCCATGGTGGAATCATAGAGATCATCTTTGGAATCCCCAAAGATGAGAGGTAGCCCAGGTTTTAAAACATTTAATGTCATTGCAGAAAGTGGATGAAGCTGTACCCCATATTCTCAGGGCAGGCCTGAGTTTTAATACCTTTTACACATAGGAGGAGGGTCTGGGAAGGAATGCTCAATTGGCTACATCCTCTGGCCTTTAGGTATCTCATGATTATGGAGATGTCTTGAGGCTCTGTGGCCTGTGTCACACCCCTTACCTGTGCTATGTGACCAATGGCCACAAACCTCTCTTTGGGAGGGGCTGTAGAGGGCTGTCCTACATGCCTGAAAGGTGCAGATCAATGGAGGTCTTCGGCCTCATGTCAGGAGCCTGCAGTCTGGGAGCAAGGCAAAATTCATGCAGTCCCTTGTAGGGAAACCTGCTGGGTCTCCAGCCATCTCTAGCCAGTGCTTGACCAGGAACTACACTTTCATGGTCCTACAGTAGAGGTGTTTGATCTCATGCCATTTAGAGCTTAGTAGGTCAGCAGAAGCTTCACCTGAATGGACAAAAGGACTCAGACACTAGAACTGGGGAAGGAAGCAAGAAGGGTCTTGGGTAAGCTAGGTGGGGGAGGACATTTACTTGGACCAAAGCAGAATAAGAATAAGATGAGAAACAATCAGTTTATGTCTGAAGCCAACTGAGGAGGGGTGGAAGATTCCAAGTGACTGTCTATAGGGGAGGTGTCCCTTTTCTCTTGCTATGAGAACACATCACTGCACAGTCAGTGACTGGAAGAGCATCAATGTGTCATCTTCCCTCACATCTCTGTAGGGTAGAAGTCAGGTCTGCAGCCCAACGGAAGGATTGAAATTTGGGTTCCATCAGAACTCCTTAGTCATTTTGAGCAGTTGCATCCCTTGAATCAGAGTCTCCTCCTCTGTCTTCAAGGGGAACCATGGTGGACCCAGACTCCCTCTTACACTCTTTACGTGTGTTGCCACTTTTCATGTAATTTCATCTCTTCCATCAGTTCTTCAGTCTGTCTCCACAATTTTCAGAGTCCTGTGTAGTAACAGTTGGTTTGCCCAGTTCATTCAGATGTCCTCATTATTTAAAAGATGGTTAAAATTAGTTATAATTTGCCTCTCCAGTATAACATATTCACAGGCATAGAATCTAAGACAAAACTAGGTAGCTCTAAATCCTGCCTAGGGTAAAGAAAAGAAAAATGGCATAGTTTGGTTTTATTTATTTATTTTTTTTCTGGCAATGAAAGGAACACGATACCATTAATCGAGAGACTGATTTGCTGGGTTGAGAAAAAAATGAAACTCATGAGATTGTAAGATGGCATTGGTAGACAGACAGGAGGATGAAGAGGCTTTTATTGGACTGTATGATACCTGAGATCATTAGATCTCAGCAAGCACAAAGTCGGAGCCTATAGGACTGTGGGTGAAGCAAAGAATAGCTACGACCACCTAGAAATGCATTTGACTAAAGCTGTAAGAAGTTCACAGGCTGAGAACTAAGGAATTATAAACCTACTAATTCATGGAAGTGAATCACTGCGACCAGATGCAGCCAGGAGTGGGAGGTGGGCAATGGGAACAGAGTTTCATTGGACACCAAGACCTGAGAAAGGCCCAAGGAGGAGTATTCTCTTGGCTGTGCCAGCTGCCTCCACCCTAGGCATGGGGAGGTTCCAGAACCAGCCAACACATTCAGGAGGACTGGAGTTAGCTGTCTTCATGGATTTTTTTTTTATAGTGAAGACTTTAAAGGGTTGGATTCCAAGCAGAAACTGCAAGGAGTTCTTTCAGAGTTTTTCTGCAAAGGTGGTAGAAATGATCCAATCAGCTCATGTGGAACAGGAAGAAGGGAGAGTTCCTGGTCTCTGTCAATCATATAGCTCACCGGAGCATGGGGAAGTGAGTGACCACAAAAAACACAGGAAGGGACAGGGAGAGGCCCTGCACTGCAGATCTCTGTTCTGGTGTTAGCTGGACGGTGTGAACTGGTCATTCCATTACTACCCATGCTGCAGGATGCTCTGAGAAGCTCCTGATTGCAGTTCTTGTGTCTATGCCTCACCCATATAGATGTTGGTTTAATTACGTGAGGTGAGTCCAGACACTTTTCAGAGATGCCCATGAGACTGGGGTGGCAAGGGGGTTGATGCCTCCTCCCCGGGACAATGGTAGGCAGGACAGGAGAACAGAGGAGCAGGGAGAGGAGAACATGCAGGGTTGTGAGTCCAGACTGGGGTGAAGCTCAGTCACATGCCATTGCCTAGCATGTACAGGACCATGGTTTGAAAATACAAGAAGAAAAACTAATCAAATCTGTAGAAATGTTAGAACAGCTAAGGTCACCCTTAGAGCTGGTTTGGCATGAAAGCTGAGGTGTCGGGGGTGGTGGTGTGGGATTGGATCCACCCTCGTCCTGTTTGGTGCTGTCTTTTCCAGCAACTTACTAGATTTCCTTTACTTGTAGAATCCCTGTAGAGAGGATCTCTTATAAGTATCACCTGTTAATAAAAATACCATGACCAATGAGTTGGAGATAGGCAGGGAAAAGGAGGAGGGACATTGGCAGGAAGAGAGAGGATTCTGGGAAACAGTGAGAGAATGAAAACAAAGATTAGCCCAAGAAGATGTGACAAGATGGACATGTGGTACCTGAGCACAGGTAACCAGCCACATGACAGAATGTAGGCTCAAGTAAATGTGATATTTCAAGTTATGATCTACTCAGAGAAGAGCCTAGCTGTATGGCCAAGGTATTTGTAAATACATTTGAGTCTGAGTCTTCTTCCTGGGAGCATGGAGCAGGGAGGAAGAACCAGGATCAAACTTCCACAAATCCTCATCTCTACTGCTGGAGTCATGTGCCCAAAGTTCAGTTCCTGCAACAATCTGCCAGGAAACTGATAACAGAAAACATGATTTACCACCTCACCATGTGAGAAGTTAGAAACCTGAGAGTTGGGTGTGAAAGAGGGTATTCCTTATCTTTCCTCCTCCTCCTCCTCCTCCTCCTCCTCCTCCTCCTCCTCCTCCTCCTCCTCCTCCTCCTCCTCCTCCTCCTCCTCCTCCTCCTCTTCTTCTTCTTCTTCTTCTTCTTCTTCTTCTTCTTCTTCATCTTCTCTCTTTCTCTCTCTGTCTTTTTCTCAATCTCTGTTTTTCTTCTCTCTGTCTGTCTTTGTCTGTCTCTGTGTCTCTGTCTCTTTCTCTCTCACTCTCTATTTTTCTCTGTGTGTGCCTGTCTCTGACTCTGTGTCTGTCTCTCAGTCTCTCTGTGTCTCTGTTTCTCTCTCTCTCTGCCTCGGTCTCTCTTCTCTCTGTGGCTGTCTCTGTGTCTCTGTCTCTCTCTCTATGTCTCTGTCTGTCTCTCTGTGTCCCTCTCTATGTATCTCTCTGTTTCTCTCTGTCTTTCTCTCTGTCTCTCTTATCATTTGCTTCTGGGTTTGAATGCCCTGTCTTTGCAGATCCATCACTGGATTACTGGGTTAAGACCCACCCTATCCCTGGAAGGCTCTTCATAGCGTCATCACTTCAAGTCTTCTGTGACCAGGCCCTGGTCACAATTCTAGGTGGACGTGAAAACCCAGCACAGTACCTCATAGGGTGACTTAAGGGCTAAGTGGGACATGAATGGCCTATAGCATCTGAGAAGCATAAATGCAGAAGCGAGGGATCACTGCCTTTATCCCATTTCTAAGGGGACTGAACGATCCAGCTTCTCATTAATTCACACTTACAACAGCTCTGAGCTGTGTGTCTACCTCAGCCTTTCTCCCTATAATTATAAATTCATTATGATTTGTAGCATGATTGCCCACGACATTCTTAAAGCCCTGCTTCCATTCTTATGTTTCCCCACTCACAGTGAGTTTATCACATCCTAAAATCAGACCACAGCCAAGGTTATTATCTATGGCTTACTGCTCCAACTCTATCTGTAAATTCCTCTTAAAGCCACAGAGCAGCTACTACTTGGCATGCATATACAGTAAGGATAGCTGACAGATGTCATTTGAAGGTGCATGCAGGGACCTTAGAGTTCTCACAGCTACTGTGGGAGAGATATCCCTCAGCATGCTGTTTACAGGTGTGAAGACAGTGATGTGTTTATAAAAAGATAAAGATATACAGAATATGTTCTATGGGTGTGTGTATGGGGGAAGGGGATGTCTCAGCGGGCCCGTGCCAAGGCATCTCTTCCCCCTGGGGGACCAGCCACATGACAGTATTGTATAGAATAGGGTTTATTCAGGGCATGGGGAGGGGAGTTAAGAGGGTAGTAGAGGCAGAGACAGAGAGAGACAAAGAGGGAGGAGAAGTAGAGGCTGGCCATGAACACAAGGAGAGAGGGGGAAGGGGAAAGGGTACAGAGGGGGAGCAAGAAGGCAAGAGAGCAGGAGATCAAGAAAGCAAGAGAGAAAGAAAGAGAGAGAGAGAGAGAGAGAGAGAGAGAGAGAGAGAGAGAGAGAGCAAGCAGGCCCTTTTATAGTGGGCCAGGTCTACCTGGCTATTGCCAGGTAGTTGTGGGGAGGAGTGAGCATACCTGGCTGTTGCCAGGTGACTGTGGGGTGGAGTTTAGACAGAATGCTAACAGAGGAGACATGGATATCTCCCTAAGCACACTGTTTGCAAGTATGAAGAGGAGACATGGACTATCTCGGCCAAGGACACTCAGGTCCTAAGTTACAGAATCAGGATGGGCACCTCACTCTGCCCAGTTCAGAGTTCAGATGCTGCTGCTACAGAGCACTCCCATGAAAACCTGCCCTTCCACCAAGTCGCTGTGTTCAAACCCTTTCCTTTCTGCCTACAAAAGACAGTGTATTTGTGTCCCCAGTGTCATGTGACCAGATACTAGAGAGAAGCAACTCGAAAGAGGAAAGCTCTATCTGACCATTGGGCAAAGGTGACAGCCCATAATGGCAGGGAGGAGGGGAGTTCATATCCCAAGGGACAAGACACAGATAAAAGAATTCCAGAAGGGCCAGATATAGGATGCACCTCCTGGGGACCCACTACTTCCAATTATTCCCCAACCCTAGTTCTGTCACCTTCATCCCAATGCCAACATATGAATCTCTCAGGTGAGGTCAGAGTTCTGATTGCTTCCCAGCCCATCAGCTGTCAGCCAGACCCAATGTACCGGTGTCTTAGTCAGGGTTTCTATTCCAACACAAAACATCATGATCAAGAAGCAAGCTGGGGAGAAAAGGGTTTATTTGACTCACACTTCCACATTGCTGTTCATCACCAAAGGAAGTCAGGACTGGAACTCAAGCAGGTCAGGAAGCAGGAGCTGATGCAGAGGCCATGGAGGGATGTTACTTAGTAGCTTGCTTCCCCTGGCTTGCTCTGCTTGCTTTCTTATAGAACCCAAAACTGCCAGCCCAGGGATGGCCCCACCCACAATGGACCCTCTCACCCTTGATCACTAACTGAGAAAATGCCTTACAGTTGGATCTCATGGAGGCATTTCCTCAAGGGAGGCTCCTTTCTCTGTGATAACTCCAGCTTGTGTCAAGTTGACACACAAAACCAGCCAGTACCAGTACAACAGGTCTGTGAGAGACATTTCATGTTGAGTCCACAGCAGATAGTCTGAGATTTATGAAGCCTTCCACATAGGACAGATTGTTTAATGAACTGTATAATGATGTACATATATGCATATGACCCATTCTTAATCTCCTCCCAGTTATTATGCCAGTAGCTAGTCGAGTTACGGCTATGTAGCAGGCAGTTAAAATACTGGCCACTTTGCGGAATGCTCATTTAGTATTTGTGAGACACTAAACCATGTGTTGACTTCAGGCAGAACCCTTCAGAATTTAAATGCCCTTAATCACCAACTCCTTGTGATTTTATATCTTATGATTGGGCACCTTCAATTAGGTAGCAGCTGTTGCCTGTTATCAGAAAGCATCCAGCTCAGTGAACAGAGCAATGTAAATCCACCAGCTGCCCAGACTGGCCATGCTAGTCCTAGGTGTGAATGCCATGCACAGAGAAGCACAGGTCTCTGGCATAGAAACTTGCATGGAGAAGAAACTCTGGAAGGCAGGCTGTTCTGTGTCTCTGGCTTCCTCTCCCTGCACACCCCATCCTGGGCCGAGCTAAAGTCTGTCTGCTGTATCTTAGTTAGCAGTTTAAAGGGATGGCCACCACATTGGTAAAATTGTCCTCATGCCCACTCAGCTCAGGCTTGCTGCCCACTCTGGAATGTGGACAGTGAGCACCATAGCCTGTAGTAATGGAATATGCTCTCTCACATTTCCTCCTAAAAACACAGTCTGTGAGCATTTACTTAAACCTAATTCTCTCGGGGAAATTCTGCACATAGTCCATGTCCAGGGCAGCCATCAGGATCTGGGTTCTAGAACCACACTTTGTGCTAGAGCATTCCCCATCCATCACACTGGTGTTGATGAAGACACACAGGAGTTTCCTGTGCTGAGACTTCTCAGTCAGCCTGTTCTCAAGGTGGCAGCGACCTGTTTCAGCAGGTGGCTATCCCTGAGAAAGAACTCTCCTTTCCCTTAGGAAGCCTGCTGTCATAGTTGGTGGTACAAATGAGATCTCTGATTTCTAGTACTCCACACACAAAGATTGTGTTGTACTTGAAACAAACAAACACAAAAAAAGCACTTTGGTTGAGTGAATTATTGCACTTGCTCAAACAAGATCCATAAGTTTCCGGTGGCTTCGCCTTCAGTGGGCAAGCATAGAGCTATGATTCTCTGCGCTCAAATTCTCTACAAGAAAAGGAAAGTGCCTGGTAATTGGGAAGAAGTGCAGTCTGTAGAGCCCTGCACTGCTGGGTAGTTTACATGCTCAGCTGCCAATCTGCAGACAGTGTTGGCCTCTGGCAGTCTGTAGTACACGAAGAAATGAGCTGTCTTTCATGGAGGGTAGAGATGTGCCATGTGTAAGACCAGAGAACCATGGAGTGTATACATGATATGCACATACATTAGCAGAGCATGTCCTGTGTGGTGTCAGTACACAGAAACAGACTGTGAATGCTTATATTTGAAACATCATCTGCCAGCAGCATATGCCCTAACTCCACATCATCCAAGGTTCAGGTCCATGTCTATAGCAGCAGGGTTTGGTGTCTTCTAAAGTGACAAGAAAGCAGAGCCATGACACCTTGCCTATTGTTGCCTTGCATAACCAGAAAGCCTCTTAAGTATCCGTGGGTCCTCTTCCTCCTGCCCTAGATCATTCTTCTCCAGTTTCACCTGCTCCAGATTTGTTGCTAAGCTCAAGGAAATTAAAAAATATATTATTTGTTTGTTTGTATTTCTGTGCATGTGTGGTATGCATGTGCACATGTAGAAGACTGAATGGGGGGAGCACATGGGGTTGGGGCCACGGGCATCTGTGGCACTCTTGGCTTGCTACATGGATCTTGGGGGTTAAAATCTGGGATTCATGATCTCACACCAAATGTCCCTTCACTATAACCATACCTCAAGCTCCTAGGGAATATTTTAGCCCACATTTTATTCACATGCAAGTAGCATTGACCTCATTGGTCATTTCTTGCTTTTTTGCTTGGTTCTCCTCAATGGAACTCTCCCTGATGCTTCCCCCTAGCTAGTCTTGTCAGCAGAGTTCTTCCCTGCGGGCATTCCATACCTCACGGCACCTGTGTTTGTCTATTTGGACTGATGTGACAAAGCACCCCAGTCTAGAGAGCTTATACAGAAGATCATTATCATCCCGACTCTGGAAGTTGGAGGTACCAGAGACATGGACCAGTGGATTTGCTTCCCCAAGGACTTCCTTCCCATTTGGTGACCCATCATTTCGAATAAGGACATCAGTCAGACTCGACTTGGGACCTACTCTTATGATCTCATATAACATTCACATTACCTAGTTTAGAGTCCTATTACCAAAGAGTCCCATTGACTTAGGGTTTTAACATAAAACTTGATGGGGGACACCATTATAGTTATTCTCCCTACCATGCTGTAGCAAAAACATTCAGATCCTGTGAGAGACTTCAAGTCACACCATGTGTGGTGGCCACTTATCTTCCATATCCCTGACCTCTTCTACATTGTCACCTACAACCCCACTTTCTAGTACAATGCCACCTACAATCCTGTTTTCTCCTACAGTGTCACCTACAACCCTGCCTACACACACACACACACACACACACACACACACACACACACACACACACTCAGCCTTATCTGTAATATGCCTTTAATCAGCTCAATGGCTGGGCCACTCAAACCTCCACATTGCTAATTCCTCCCCTCAGATACTTCTGAGTTATTGCTTTCTAAAATCTATATTCCATCCTTGCTACCTTGGACCCAATGGAGGGGGGGCCCTGGGGCCACTTTTCTCCAGCTCTTACATGAGTGGTACTCTCTGTCTTCTGCAGCTCTCAAGCCTGCATCTTATTCTCTTCCTGGCACGGCTCAGTCATATGTATATGTATGTGTATGTATATGTGTATCTATATGTATCTATCTATCTATCTATCTATCTATATATATATATATATATATGATGTATGCATGTGTGTGTGTTCAAACATATACATGAACATAACTAAATAAATAGCCATGTATGATGGCACATGCCTTTAATCCAAGCACTTAGAATAAAGTGGTAGGTGTATCTCTGTGAGTGTAAGGCCAACCTACTCCACTTAGTGAGTTCCAGACCAGCCAGAGTTACACAGCAATACTGTCTTAAACAAATCTTTAGAATCATGTGTGTGTTTGTGTGTGTGTGATATCTGCATGTGTGCTCATAACATGTCACAGTATATGTGTAGTAGTCAGAGCAGAGCACTGTGGAGCCTGTCTTCACCTTCTGCCTTTTGACATGGGTTCTAAGGATTGAATTTATGTCCTCAGGCTCCAGCCCTAAATCCTCATACTGGTCACTGTAGTTTGTCCTTATTAATCCCATACTTCCCTCCCCCATAATTCCTGCCTCTCTCTTGCTTCCTCATCTCCTTCCATGTTGTTTTCCCTTTGGATGTCATTGGAATGTGGTCCAGCATCCTCTCTTGTCACCTTTTCCCTACTCATGGCCCTGTTTCTATGTCCTGTGTTACAAACACACAGGAGCCTATCCACAGGCTCATATACAAATTTAAGTATGAGAAAGCACACTGTGTTTCTCTGCATCTAGATATCTGGGTAATGCAATCATTTCTAGGCCCATCTGTTTTTCTGCCAGGACATGATTTCACTCTTCTTTATGGCTGAAAAAACTTTCACTGTGTGTATGAAACACATTTTCTTTATCCATTCATTTATTGATAGTCAGTTGGCATGGTTCTGTTTCTTAGCTCTTGCTGATAGGAAATCAATAAAGATGGATGTGCAGAAATCTCTGTGTTATGTTGACTTGGAGTCCTTCAGACATATACACTCGGGAGTGATATAGTCCAGTCATGGCAGGTGGACTTTCACTTTTGAGTATCCATCACACTGACTTCCATGACAGAGCTGGTCACACCCCCCATAGCAATGTAAGATTTATAGCTGTGTCCATGGGTATTTGATCCACAGATATAGAATCTTCTTGTCATGTTGACCTCGTAGTACTCAACACCAACAGCTTCCTGCCAAGTCACTCTCACGTGGAATAATGTCCCCAGTCATTCTCCATCCCAGTGAGACACAACCGCTGTCCTGGAGCAGACTCCTAAGAGAGCATCCTCTTCTCCTTCCCCCTCCTTCTCCCTCCTCCCCTCCTTCTCCTCATTGCGGTAACCTGTAGGTGCCTATAGCAGAAGCTATTGACTTAACTGGTAATTTGGTGAGATAAAAAATAATAATCAAATACTCAAACACTCATAGGAACATTTGTAAGCAAGAAATCTTTGACTGGTGGGTGAATGCATTTCTGTGGAACCAGGGTAGAATGTAGGATGCTGGCCACATCTGCCAACTTTTAATATATCAGGGAAATACACAAAATTACTCTATTAAATAACTATTCACTTCTTATTCATATACAATGGATATTACAACCACAGTTGATTTTACATCAATTCAAAAATTCTTACAGATGAGACTTGATGTCAAGTCTACCCAGCATTGCCATGTTCTCTCAAATTCTTCCTTGGGAGGACCAGACTTGGGAAGTGGTAGGCTCTGCTCTGGGACTTCTGGCGAGCTTACAGGGACTGGCTTCCCCAAGAACACAAGTAGACCCATGAGCTGCAAGGTGAAGACAGGAGACTATAAACAGACTAGCGAATGGAAAGAAGGCAGTGTTAGTGTGATGTGACAAGAATTGCATGCTTACACCATCCACCCCATTCTCCAAGCTCTTCTCAAGCTCTAAAGTCTCTGGGTGACAGGCACATATTTAGCTATAATGCAGAACAGGGAGCAGGGGGGTGCTTGGTGGCCTTTGCTAGGGTCTGGTCCTCAGAAAGACCAAGCCACAATTAGAAGTTGGTAGCTTCATTTCTCAGAGAGGGTAGGGGGATAGGGGGAATAGGGTGGTAAGAGGTTAATCCTTTCCAGTCCATGAAACCAGAGCCTACATGGAGAGGAAGTGTAACATCTGAAACAGGGGATAGAAAGCCTGCCACAATGAGTTTAATTTAGACCCTGTTGCTTCTAGAAAATTGGTTGTGGACACATCACGATCCTAATCCTTAAGAGACCTCAAATCTGCCGGGCAGTGGTGTCGCACGCCTTTAATCCCAGCACTTGGGAGGCAGAGGCAGGCGGATTTCTGAGTTCGAGGCCAGCCTGGTCTACAGAGTGAGTTCCAGGACAGCCAGAGCTATACAGAGAAACCTTGTCTCGAAAAACAAACAAACAAAAACAAACAAACAAACAAGAGAGAGAGAGAGAGAGAGAGAGAGAGAGAGAGAGAGAGAGAGAGAGCTCAAATCTATTGGAAAGAGAAGAGGCAGGAGACCAATGCTGCTGGCTCTACAATGGAGATGCCCAAGGCCAACACAGCCTTCAGTAGCTGCAGTATAGGCTCCCTAGGGCAGCATCTTACAGCTTGTTTTTCCTACTGGGACTCACATTTGCTCAACATGTGATCTGATGTGTAAGAGAAGTCCAGGCCTGGCAATTGCAGAGGAACACAATTTACCTCCATGTAAGAAAGCAATTTCATGCACTCTGTGCAGGATGCCTTGGGAGACAGTGAACATGCTGTGGAAATTAAACAAAGCCCCTGAACCTCAGGTTGCCCTTGGGTAATAAATGGTACTTATACCCTAGGTACGGTGACAGCTGTGAGCTACAACTATAGCTATTACAGTTTATTGGTTTTGTGCATCGATGAGTTGATCTATCTTTAAAATCCCTCCTGATACCACCATGGAGTCATTTGTACCACAGGACCGTGTAGGAGCTTCAGTATGGGCTGAAATGAAAGGTCTCCACACTTTCAGCAAATCGGAGTCTCTGTGGCAGAACCTTCCCCTTATGAATAAAGATTTCAGGGGACCAATCACTGGGCAAGGAGTAGGCGGGACTTCTGGGTCAGGTCTCCTATGGGTTTCATCATCAAATATAGATTATTCCAGTCTGCTGGCAACAGAGTTAGGCAGAGACCCACTTCCTGGAGCTCCAGCTGCCTTTCTCTTGCACTTACTCTGAGGCTGTCACAGAGTAGATGCTTCATCTTTTTATTAATGCCCTTTATGGAGGAATTACTTAATTAGCACCGCCTGCTATGAAGAGTGTGGTGTGCACTATAGGCTTTGTGCCGTGTGCTGGTGTAAGTTGGTGACAGCCCCGTTGGATCCTAGGGTTTTGACTTTCTCACCAGTTACCTGGAAAGAGTAGCATAGACAAGCTTGTGAAGATCAGAACTTAAAAGACGCTGATTACATGGTGGTTTGCCTAGTATCAAACTGCCAAAGGTTTCCTGAGAATTTGTATGCTTATTACAGCCCATAAATGTTCAAAGGACAATGGGGCAGAACCATTGTCATGAAATTTTAAACCAGTTTAAGAACTTCAGGTTATAAACTTCAGAACATGTATCAGTATGACATTTTCATATCAAATTGGGTTTATTTCGTAATCTGAGTGGACTTTGTGGTGGTTTGAATAAGCTTGGCCCAGAGTGGCAATAGTAGGAGGTGTGGCTTTGTTGGAGTAAGTGTGTCACGGGGGGAGGGGGGGGCTTCAAGGTCCTCCTCCTAGCTTCCTGAGAAGTCAGTCTTCTGTTTGCCTTTGAAACAAGATGTAGAACTCTCAGCTCCTCCTGCACCTTTCTTACCTGGATGATGCCATGCTCCAGCCTTGATGATAACGGACTGAACCACGGAACCTGTAAATCAGTCCCAATTAAATGTTTTCCTTTGTAAGACCTTCCTTGGCCATGGTGTCTGTTCACAGCAGTAAAACCCTAATGAAGACAGACTTCAAATCATACGCATGAAAAACACTTGGTGCTTTGAGTTTTGTTTTGTTTTTTTTTTAAAGTTTATGGTATTGTATTTTTATTGTAAAGACACTTCAAGAATAAATATGGTCATTGAATTTACTAAATAAATTACTGAAACATATTAAATAATTATAAATGTAGCTATTTTAATATGCTCATATTAACCTTTAAAATGTAGCACCCATGTGCTGGTGACTTGACTCAGAGTAAATGTGCTTACCACCAAGACAGGTGGCCAGCCTTCAACCTATAAGACCCACATAGGGAAAAAAGAGACTCAGCCTTGGCAAGTTGTCTTTAGACCTCCATGGCACATACACACACATACACACCCATGCACACAGGCAGACACACACACATGCACACACATACACACCCATGCACACACCCATGCACACACATACACACACACACGCATACTCATGCACACACACACCCATGCACACAGGCATGCATACACACACACATGCACACCCATGCACAAACATATACACATATACTCATGCACACACACCAATGCACCCAGGCATACATATGCACACCCATGCACACAAGCATGCACACACAAACTCACATGCACACAGGCATGCACACACACACACACACCCATGCACACAGGCATACACACACATATGCACACAGAGATGAGTAAATAAATATAATAAAACAATAGAGTAAATGTGATAAGCAGATTTTCTGAGACATCATTCCTTGCTTATTAAATTAATGCTTTTAAAAGAACCCGAGATTTTAACATGATCCTGTGTCATTGTAATTAAAATGAGTCATTTTACTTGAATTGCCAATGGGATAGCTAAGTGAATCACCAGCTTTTATTATCTTTTCAATTATCACGTCATAAGAATTCAATTAACTCTCATTGTCAGAAATTACCTATGCTGAACTCGGGGGAAAAAATCACCCGTTTTCTTGTTTTCTTATTAACTGCCCTTTCTTATCAACAGAACAATGTACACAGAATCTGTGCAATATGAAAGGGACAGACCTAATAGCAGAAAAGAACTTACAGACGCTGGTGCCTTGTAGCCTGAGCTTGAGACTCTGCCACAGCCAGCAGTTCTGTTTCCTGGAGGAGAAGAGAGAGGCCACAGAGGCTCAGTGAGGATAAGGCTGTGTAGAGACTACTCAAGTTGTTGTCTTCATCCAACGTTTGCAGTGGTACCTGAGAACATCACCTGTATATCTGAAAAATCTGCTGCTGCTGCTGCTCATGATGATATGATGATGATGGGTGTGTGTGTGTGTGTGTGTGTGTGTGTGTGTGTGTGTGTGTGTGTGTGTAGTGTAGTTGGTCTAGCAATCCATGTAAGAATCAATGCTCAATGCTCTGCTCTGTGTGTGTGTGTGTGTGTGGCGGGGGGAAATGCTTATTCTGAGCAGGTCTGAGCTGGAATGAGCTGGATTCCACTCGGTGGACAATAGTTATCTAGTGCACAGGACTCTCTTCTCTGTTTCCTTCTTCCCTCTGCTGTGTACCCCACATGTCAGTGTCAAGTAGATACTTTCTACCACACTCAGAAACTGCCTGTCCTTTCCACTGTGCTCAGTGTTAAGATTTGTGTAGAACATCTTCATCCTGCTTTCACCTTGACCCAGATTTTCTGCTGCAGGTACCTGTGTTTATCTAAATGCGTCTTACACCTGCTTGCCTGTCTTAAGCAAGCATCATGACCAAGAAGCAAGTTGAGGAGGAAAGGGTTTATTCAGCTTACACTTCCACATTGCTGTTCATCACCAAAGGAAGTCAGGACTGGAACTCACACAGGGCAGGAAGCAGGAGCTGATGCAGAGGGCATGGAGGAGTGTTATTGGCTTGCTCATCTTGCTTTCTTATAGAACCCAGGACCACCAGCCCAGGGATGGCACCACCCACAATGGGCCCTCCCATCCTTGATCACTAATTGAGAAAATGCCTTACAGCTGGATCTCAAGGAGGCATTTCCTCAAGGGAGGCTCCTTTCTCTGTGATAACTCCAGCTTGAGTCAAGTTGACACACAGAACCAATCAGCACATTACCTACACTCCTTCCTCCAAGCATTGTCTCCACTTCAAGTGCTGTCTTCTGCTCGATTTCCTGAGGCAGCCCCCAGTGAATAACATGTCTGTAACCAAGAAACTTTCCAAAGCATCCCCACATTCCCTTTACCTTGCTTGCCCTTTCCCTAATTTTAGTTAGTAAAAAAGTTCTCTCCAAGATAAAAACAACAATCCTTGATTCATTTTTGTGTTTCCATGAAATATGTTAGCAGCCTTATTGAGTATCTGTTGATGTGAAACACCTCAGACTTAGTGCCTTAGACCCATTCATCATGGTCTATGTCTATGGGACAGAAGCCTGGCCAGGCACAGTTAGACCCTGGGCAGAGGACATAAAAGAGACTGGTTTGGTGTTAGTGGACTGGGACATCCTACTGAGAGCTTTTCTGGTAGAAACTCACCCACCTCCCTGAAGAGGTGAAGGGGTGTCATAGTTAGGTTTATATTGCTGTAATCAAACATCATAACAAAATAACTTGGAAGGGAGAGGGTTTGTCTGCCTTGGTTACAGTCCATCATCAGGGAAAGCCAAGACAGGAACCAAAGCAGAAGCCAAAGAAGAATGCCGCTTACTGGCTTGCTCCTCGGGGTGTGTTTAGCCTGCTTTCGTACATCTCAGGACCGTCTGTCTAAGGTGTCACTGCCCACAGCAGGCGGGACGTTTTCACATCAATTATTAATCAAGAAAGTGCCCCACAGATATGGGGCGATCATGTGGAAGCATTCGTGTTCTCTCTCTCTCTCTCTCTCTCTCTCTCTCTCTCTCTCTCTCTCTTTCTCTCTCTCTCTCTTCTCCCATTCACACATACACTTATTCTATGACATACTGGGTGCATTTTGGTATCTGTGCTGTGTGTATCTTCAAAGCCTCTCTCATCCCTGAGTTGTTCCACAGAGGGACTTAACGATGGGGTAGCCATTCCTGCCTCTCTGGTGTGGGTCAATATCTACTTTATAGTGTGAGTCCATCTCCTAGTACACTGTGTGAGTCCATCTCCTAGTCCATGGTGTGAGTCCATCTCCTAGTCCATTGTGTGAGTCCATCTCCTAGTCCATGGTGTGAGTCCATCTCCTAGTCCATCATTGTGTGTGTCCATTTTCTAGTCCATGATGTGAGTCCATCTCCTAGCCCATGGTGTGAGTCTATCTCCTAGTCCATGGTGTGAGTCCATCTCCTAGTCCATCATTGTGTGAGTCCATCTCCTAGTTCACTATGTGAGTTTATCTCCTACTCTGTTGTGTGGTCACCTGTTCTGCCATTTTACATTTCCCTGTCTCTCATCTCTCTACCTTCCTGCTTCCCTGATGTTGTCTCCATCCTTTAATTCCAGAGGAATGTGACTTATCTGATTTCTCTCATCTCGCTCACTAATCCCTTAATCTCCCAGCCTGCTGTGTATCTTGACAGTCAGCTGCAGTCCAGCCTGTAGTTTCCAGTGCGTTACAGGCTTCATAGTTGCTAAGTCTCTTTGATCCAATAAAAGCCTAAACCATTATCTTTTCTTAGTTGGAGGATTACCGACCTTCTGCTGTACACAGAAATTCTAGATACATTTTTATTACAAATTATGTTCTCATAAGCCTTGGTAGGTAATTATGATCTAGAAATGGTTTGCTGACTTGGCAGTACAAGCTTGTATCCTAGATGGGAAACAAGACTTTCTGTCAGGTTAGGGCTAAGTTAAGCGCTATCTGAAAGCACAAACAGACACCTGCTGTCATGGTTAGCAACACTCACATTGTTTCAATAATCATTAAAGAACTGAATTTGTTAGATTAAGTGAATGATCATGGATTTTTAGTTGAGAAAACCTACGGTAGAATTTAACAAATGGGTCACAACTAGGAAATAATTAGCAAACATTTCAATTTGTGACGCTTGATTTTTTATTTGTGACTTTAATGGATTTTTCTGCATAGTGGGATACCCCTATATATCGCTTCCTAGGTGGTGGTAAAGCCCTATGTGTCACCATCTAGTAGCCAAATAGGGGAGAAGTGGACTCAGAAAGAGGGAGATACATGGCACAAGACAGTCTCAACAAACTTACAGCTTTGTAAAGTTAGCTTTAGAAGTCACTTAAAGAACAGCATCTCTGTGGCTAGCTCTCTAGCCTAGTGTGTCAGACAAAGACCCACGCAGTTTAATCCCCAGGATGGATGGATGGATGGATGGATGCATGGATGGATGGATGGATGGATGAGAGAAGAAGGGAGACAGGAGGGGAGGGAAGGAGAGAGGGAGGGAGGAAAAACAAAATACTTCAGTGCAGATGCTGGTTGATTTATAGAAGGCAGAATAATGCTTTTTAATATTCTTTTTAATTTTAATTTCATGTATGTGTTTATGTGTATGTGGATTTGTATACATTGTGTGTGTGTGTGTGTGTGTTGGGGGGGGGTTGCCTACAAATGCCAGAAGAAGGCATTAGTTTCCCTGGAGCTGGAGTTATAAGCACTTGTGATGTGAGAGCAGGGAATTGAACTTCAGTCTTTGGAAGAGCAGCAATCACTCTGAAGCACTGAGCCAGACCTCGGCCCCATGTGTTTCCTGAAGTTCACGTTGCCTAACTACTTTCTACCAGCACACACACCAGTGTGGCTTATGCACCAGCTTCTAACTAATAAAGAAGTCTTATGCTTGGTGCTATAGCACAATTCTAAAAGAAAGTCTTAGAATTATCTTTGTGTTTTAGAAACAATGTTTAACACATTAAAAACATATTTCCTACCACCTTGAAAAGACATCTATCTTGGACGGGCTGTGGGGGATGGGTTCTTCAATTAAAATCTATTTTTTAAAAATCCCTATGATAAAACTAAGCATCCAAATAAGTCTGTAGTGAGCCTCCTGTCAGTTGAATGCTAACTCTGCTGTGGTCCTAGGATTTGACCTACTTTAACATGGTGATGTATTCATTGATAGTAAATAAAGGCCTTAATCTTCTCTTGTACTTGTAACCATGAGAGCGAGCCTTTCAGGTGCTCCTTTAGGTTTAGAGTCCAGCATTACTCCTTCTCTACATGTTTTCATGTGAACAGAATAGATGCTGACATAAATTATTTTTATGAAAGCTTTGCATAATTCCTTTAATAATGCTTTATAGAAAGGGTCATTCTGTAAACCGACTGCCAACATTTGCCTACTGTATTCTAATTTTTCATTACATTTATTTATTTATTTGTGTGTGTGTGTGTGTGTGTTCCCAGTGATCAAACTCTGTTTGTCAGGCTTGTCTACAATTTCCTTTAACCATTGAAGCAACTCTGACTCCTGATCAGTTGCTGTGTGTGTGTGTGTGTGTGTGTGTGTGTGTGTGTGTGTGTGTGTGACCTGCATGACTGTATGGGGGTAATGCAGAGGTCAGAAGCAGGCATTGGATCCCTGAGACCTGCAATTGTAATTAAGGGTATTGGTACTACGTCTGGCTTATGATGTAGCACCGAGAGCTGAAGGCAGCCCCTTGGGTTACACAGCAAGCTCCGTTGGCTGTTGATCTGTCTCTCCCGTATGTATGAAATACCAGAAAGGAACAGTGTAACCTTCAAGGGTGAGTAGCCTATATAAGTCAAAGTGAGGAGTGAGAAAAGGCAGGGGCAGACTGAAAATCGAGTCATGCAGGGATGAGGAGATGAAACTAGTCATTCTTTGGGGGAATACTTTTGCTACTATTTAGTTTTAAAATAAAGATTGATTTTTGTCTTCGTTTCCAAAGGATGGATGCTTACTTGTTCAGCAATCCCTGCCACTTGGGTATCTACTCAAATTTCTGCCTAACTAATCCTTTGGGCTGACACAGTGACTTTCACCCTGCACTCTGACGGTTATTGAGGTGTTTGAAGAACAGAAATAAGCTGGAGGGCAGGGCTCTTCTGTTTTATCTGGCACACATAGGACGGGACCTTGATTCAGATGTCACCTCTATGACAACAGAGGAGGGACCCTCTTAGTCTCTCTAGACACTTTCCCTTAACATTTTGGGCCCCTGGAAGCCTGGCTCACTGGCCAAGCTTTGACATCTCTGACCTTCTCTTGACATTTGCTAGAGGAGTTTCAGTGGTGAGGATGCTGAAACTAAGTCAGACTCGGGCACCAGGAAAAGCTGTCTCTGCAGCACCTACAATTGGATGAGTGGCTCAACCCATGCACACACCCCAGTATTTTCCTGACTCTTCACGAGACAGAAGTGTTCTATGCAGGTCTGAGACCAACTGAGGTGTTTGGTATTCACCAGCCAAACCCACTCACTTCACACGGTGTCGGGTGTTAAAAACCAGCTAAGAGGCAGAGAGAGTGAATTGATTAAAATGAAGTATTTGAAGTAAGAGATAAAAATACTGCTGATCTGCCTCTGAGGATTTCCTGGCTTTTTCCTGTGAAGACCTGTGCTGATCATTGATAGATAGATTTTCTTTTCTGGCTGTGGAAAAGTTCTTTAAGGAGGAGACCTCTGACTGACATTGAACTGGAATTGACAGTGCCCCGAGGGCTCTTCTTTTCTCTCCTTTCTCACTGGGTCACTAGAGCCTGCCCTTCTGTGTGAGCATCTCTGGGGACTGCAGTTATCAGGGCTGAATGGGACATATGTCTGCGGATGAAAAGAACACTGTGGCAGGTGGCAAGATGCAGAAAGGAAGGTGTGACTGAAGTCACACCCTGGGATATAACAGTACAAGTTCTGGCTCACTTGCCTCTGCACAGAAGCCCTCAGGAGCAGGAGAGAGTAACTACCAGGCTCACACCAGTGTAAGGCCCATATGATGTCCTTCCTAGAGGATTAGATTCAACCTCTGTGTACAATCTGTTCTCACAGGTCATTTTGAAGACTTACTGGACATCAGCCAACAGTGGGTCAGAAAGCTGAATCACTCCACAAATATCTTCACTTCCTATGTCAGAATTCCTAAAAAGCACAAGAGTCAAGAATCTTAGGATTGTTTGTATCAAATGTATATCAGGACAGTTTGTGATTGTAATACAGCAATAGCTTGGTAAATGTATAGCTGGGTGTGGTGACATACTATCATCACAGGACTTGGAAGTCAGGGCAAGAGGATCACTGAAGTTTAAAGCCAGTGAAAACATGTAACATTTGTTGGGAGCCGCAGTGAGCGTGACAACATTCGCCATTACAAGATGGCGTGGGCATCCTGTCCTCCCACTAGTAAACAACTGACTGCGCAGGTGCAAAAGACAAAAAACGCGCCAAAGTCACTGCCCATCCCGGGGCGTAATATGGGGTGATGAGTGAACAGACAATCAGAAGTGAACACGCCACTCTAGGGTACATATAGCAGTGCCTTTCCCGGGCTTTGGGTCTTTCCGCTTCTGCTTATACAAGAATAAAGCCTCGCTGTAGTAACCGAACACTGCCTCACGTGTCTTTTCGCGGGCGAAGGGGACACGGAGGGGCTCGGAACAACATTTTTCTTCTGTGTCCGTGTTATCGACATAATGATCTATGCTCTTTAATTCTAGGCAAAATTAATTGATGTTGACTCTCTTGGACATGATTGACAGCTGGGGTTGTTCACTGCAGGGTGCCAAGTGAGAGCTGTCTGAAATGACAGGTAGTCTGTCGCTGTGAGCTAAGTGAGGGTTACACAGCACAAGTAACCCAATGTACACTTAAGATGATGCCTCAATGTAGGAAAAGCCTCTCTGTCCTACACCAAGGACACATCCTGTGGGAAGTCCGAAGACTCTATTGTGAGCCTCACTGTGGACTCTCTATCACTAGAGTCTGTCATTTATCGATGCCCAGGACCCGATACTGTAACACTCTAATGAACCCAATAACCAACCTGCTCAGCCTGTTCTACATTAACTCACTGGGGGATTTCAAGGTTTTTTTTTTAAACCATACTGTCCTGCCATAAGCTTGGTCTTCTGTCCACCATGTGGTCTCAGTGGTCAGGTCACAGGTGTTTCCAGGTTCTTGACCTCAAATCCAAAGAATTGAAAATCATGGTCACACAGATTTGTAAAAGAAATAGGTGTCTCTGTCTAGAGCAAAGTGACAGAGCAGATTAACAAGGGACAGTCAACATTGACAGGGGCACACGTGTGAGAACGTACAAGGGCCCGGATTATTGCTCAGGGCTTTCATTGAGGGGATACAGGAGAAATGAAGTTTGGTTACATGGGATGTAGTTTTGATGGTTCTCTGGTTTGACGACAGGATAAGTCTACACATATCTCTTCCCCTGGTGTGTCTGATTTTTATCATATGCATGTCTAATTATGTATAGGTGTAGGATGGTAAATAGGGCTTTTTTCCTAAAAGTTTAAAGAGAGGTCAAAGTTTTCCTTACTTAGTATATAACCCAAAACATTTCAGACTGCCAAGTCCTGCTTGGTCATGTGGAAGGGTGTGGCATGGCTTCCTGCCCCTGGAACAGACTGCAGGGCATGGCCTTCCACAAATATTGACAGATTCTGGGTATAAGGCATATAGATAGATAGATAGATAGATAGATAGATAGATAGATAGATAGATAGATATTCATATCCTTCCTTCAGGAAATACTCTTTCTGCCAAGGTTATTGGGGAATGTTCTTTCTACTAAGGTTAATAATCAGAGACAGCACAAGTCCAGGAGGGCGTGGCTATGTTTTTATAGAGAACAGCAGAGTGCTGAGGACTTCAGGACACCCTTAAGGCTGTGACAAAGAACTCTGAAATCATGAGTTTGAAAATATATAATTTCTCAACTATGAAAACTGTAAGGATGTGATATGAATTGTTTAAGGGGGTTCACTGATGTAAAAGAGCAGAGGCAGCTGCAGTGTGAGCCAGCTTGTCAGAAAGATACAAAGGTAGGCAGATTCCTTAATTCAAGGTATGCCTGGGACAGAGATAGGTTAGGCCCAGGCATGGTAGAAATGTGATCTCAGAGTGAGATGAATAAAAGACTGGACTTTTGATTCACAACAGATTAGCTATCCAGGGAGTTTTTAGAATTGCAAGAAGGAGCTGCCTTGAGGAGAGAGCTGTCTGGAAAGCTATTTCAAGCAGAACACAGGCCATGGGCTTATATCCCGCAATTTGACTTCAAGTCAATTTTTTTGTCTGCTCTCAAACACCCCTTCTCTTGGGAATTCCTCTCCAAGCCGAGGCTGATCCTTGGCATCAGGTCAGATCAGCCTCTGGTCTTCATACATTATGAGTACACTTGAGTAGAAATCCTTTAAATTTGATTGTTTCTAGGTGTGCGGAATCCTAATCTATTTCTCAGGGACTGGGTGTATGTGTCTGATGGGAGTCCAAGGGGCTTCTCAGGTTCCTGGGTACATTATTCCATAAGGGATGTATGCACAGTGAATGTAAGTAAGGAGACAGACTGCCCAAAATAAGTGCAGGTATGACCCAGAGCAAACAGTGTCCCTCTCTAAACCAACACGTTTGCTCACCCACATACGTGGGCAAACACAGGAAGTCCAGCAAAACCTTTCCTTCCTGTGGTGCTCTTGT
Source organism: Arvicanthis niloticus (assembly GCF_011762505.2). Taxonomy (NCBI): domain Eukaryota; kingdom Metazoa; phylum Chordata; class Mammalia; order Rodentia; family Muridae; genus Arvicanthis; species Arvicanthis niloticus. The sequence goes on from NC_047673.1 coordinate 5,091,629, forward strand.
TGACTCTTTGTATTTTATTGACTGGGTCATTGATAAAGATCAGGCATGTGTGCCAACATCAGCAAAGCATGGCCCACCTGCAAGCAGTGCTTTCTGCCTTTCTCTATGTCTCTGGCTGCTCAGGGCTGACTCTTCCCACCCCGGTGCTGCCCACTTTCCTGCAGAGTGCTTCTCTTAGCCTTGAACCAAGAGAGTTAAACAAGTCAATCCTGACTGTTCCTGGAGCTCTGCCTACAAGGGCAGCTGAAGACTCCAACCCCAGACAACCATGCTCCTTCGGGACTGTCACTCCTGCCCTGAATCCATTTCTCCTTCACGTGGCTTGACAGACAGCCGCCGCCTCACGCTCAGCACTATGGACATTCGCTTTAAATGTTTTATGTCATTGGCTGCTGAAGAAATAAAATTAAGTAAATGAGTCATTTCATTCTTAAATCCAACTTGTATGATTTACTTTTAGCTTCTTGTTTATATCTTTATCTTCTCTTGCAAATGGATGACAGTTTTGTTGCACCAGATTAAAATCTGTGGGTCTGGAGTTGGTAAGAAGGCTCAAGGATGAAGGAGTTTCCCATGCAAGTCCCCAGATTTTGATCCCCAGACCCACACAAAGAGGAGAGGACTAGTTCCATGAAATTGTCCTTTGACCCCTACTTATATGCTTTGACATGTACATTTTGCTTATAGTTCCTGTTCCTTAGGGATAAGAGTCAGCCATGGTGTATGTGTGTGTGTGTGTGTACATGTGTATGCACATGCATGTGCATATATGTGTATGCATATGTATGTGTATATGTATATGTGTACATATGTGTGTTTATGTGCATGCGTGTGTGTGCATGTGCATGAAAGAACATGTGTGTATGTGTATGTGTGTGTATATGTGTGTATGTGTGTATTTTTGTACATGTATGTGTGTATATGTGCCTGTGTGTATGTGTATGTGTGTGTATATATATGTGTTTGTGTATGTGTGTGTATATGTGTGCATGCTTGTATTTGTGTGCATGTGTGTGCATGTATATGTGTATATATGTGTGTATGTGTGTATGTGTATATGGTGTGTATGTGCCTGTGTATGTGTGCATATGTGTGTGCATGTATGTACATATATTTTGTGTGTGTGTGTGCATGTATGCATGTGTGTATGTGTGTGTGTGCGTGCTTGTGAGTTGGTAGGAGGCATAGTAACAAGGTGCAGCAACAGCAACAGTAGTGGGAAGCTGAGAGCTCAGATCTTAAACCTCAAGCATGAAGCAGAGAAAACAGGACATTTCTCAAGGGTTTAAAACTCCAAAGTAGCCCTCTCATAGAGACATACTTCTTCCAGCAAGGCCACACCTCCTGCATCTCTACAAACATGGCCACCAACTAGAAACCAAGTGTTTAGATACTAGAGCCTATGGGGGACACTTTTCATTCAAACCACCACAGACTTCCAAGAGTAGTGTTTCTGAGGAAGCTGAAATGAGCCAGTTCTTAGTTTCCCTCCATTAAGGCATGGAGCCAACATTGTCTCCTCCTCTCTCAAGGAGCAAGGAACCAGAAGACACTGTTACCCTGAGATATGGTGCAAAGCTGGGGTTCTGCTCTGTGAGTTTCTGGTTGCCATGAAAGACATCCCACCTGCTCAAGGACACTGTGCAGAGCCCATGCATGTGGAAGGGTCCACAGCACCCTTGCTCTGCCACATCCTGAGCATCCTTGGCTTGGAACTTCAGAGGAACCCACCTAGCCCATCAGCTGACCACACTCCCATGTTAGCCTTGCAAGTATGAAGACCTGAATTTGATCCCCATCACATAGGCATGCTTGCAAACCCAGTGCTATAGAAACAGAGGCAAGTGGATGCCTGGGGCTTGCTGGCCATGAGTTTCAGGCCAGTGAAAGATTCTGCCTCAAAAAAAAGTGGGTGGCATCTGGGGAACATTTGTGAAGTTATCCTCTGGTTTCTATATGCACATAGACATAAGCACACATTTATAAATGTATATTCACATATGCATGAACACAACACACACACACACACACACACACACACACACACACACACACACACTGTTACAGCCCTGGAGTCCCCACTGGGAAACCAGCTATGGCTGAGATGCAAAATGTCCACTGTGGGGCCTGGCAAAGCTCAGAGAGTGAGGTATGCACATGTGTTGTAGGGGTAAAAGTGAGGTGTGTGTGTGGTGCAGGGATGAGGGGGAGGTATGTGTGTGGTGCAGGGGTGAGGTGTGCATGTGTTGTGCAAGGGGGTGGGGGAGGTGTGGGTGTGTGTGGTGCAGGGGTGAGGGAGGTGTTTGTGTGTATGTGCGGTACAGAGGTGAGGGTGAGGTATGTGTGTGGTGCAGGGATGAGGGTGAGGTGCGCATGTGCTATGCAGTGGTGAGGGGGAGATGTGCACATATTTGGTGCAGGGGTGAGGGGAGGTATGCACATGTGTGGTGCAGGGGTGAGGTATGTGTGAGTTATGTGATGTGTGTGCTCAGGCAGGCTATGGCTACCTATTACTGATGTTAACAGAAGAAGCAGAGCACAAGGTGTGACATTTAATGTGGGGTCCATTTCTAAACACATCCTAAGGTGATATAGTTATAATTTTATGATATTCCTTGAAGGTCTGAGAACCGTGTGCTCCTATGTGGTCTTCAGAAAAGCACGATGACTGTAAAAGTTCCAAGTCCTCATTAATTAAGACCCTCTATGAAGGAAAGATGTCATAAATTACCTACAATCAAGGGAACTGCGGTGACCCTAGAGGCGGAATTAGATTCATCATTAGACAATCTCTTGCACAGGAACAAAAGGCAGGTACCAAAGGCTCAGAGGAAGTGAAAACCCTTTAAGCTAAGAGAATTTTTTTTAAACTCAGCTTGCTGGGTGTTTTCACTGATTCTTTCTTAGTGTTTGCCCCTCCATTCACTGATTTCCTCCCCAGTTTCCAAACCTGGCTGAGCAATCATTTTCTTCTCATTTATATAATCTTATTTCTACCAGTAATATTTAACTGTATCTCAGGTTACACTATAAAGACTGAGGCCCAGAGAAGTCAAAGACACATTAAATACTTAAGCACCACTTCTGACATTTTGGGGGTGTTCCTCTTGATTTCTGGCTTGTCTTAAAGCATTAGTAATGACTTCAATATTGACATGTTTATTCCCTGCTTGCTTGACTTTACAAAGACTTTATGTTTATGAGTATGGGGGGCTTGAGGTATGGGGTATGAGAGGGTGGGGTGTGAGTAAGGGGTTTTAGTGAAAGCAAATCGCATTTTAATAGTTTTGACAAATATAAGAAGGACTATTTTATTTTGTTTCCACCTATCTCAAGAAGGGACTATAAGTTAGTAGTCTATTGATCTATAGACATAGTCTAATTTGCATAAGTGACTAGTTGTGGAGGTTCTGAATCTCATTGAGTTTATTTGCAGAGTGGCCCTCTTTCTGAAACGTGGGTATCTTCTGAACCTGGTTCAGAGTAAGAGCATTTTGTGTATTGTAACCCGGCAGAGAGTCACAAATAGAGAGAAAATGAAGCCTGAAACTTGTGTTTACTTCATGTGCATTCTGGATTTACTGCTGCTGCCCTGGGCTCTGAAGAAATATGAGGATCAATGTCTGTCATTATAAAACTGTCACTCTTGTGTGTTCTGGAGTATTTAGAGCCTTGTTGATTTAAAGCTAGGTCTAGTAAGTAGGCCATTCCTAATTCCCACCTGGCAAGCTATACACCATATATATCATCGAGGATATGAGGTCCAGGGAAGATTGATAATGACCTTGTAAGATGACTTTTCATCATGTAAAAGTTTGGCAATTTAAGCTTTAACACAATCATTATCACTCAACTTATATTAGCTGATTCTTCTTGAGGATGGTAAACATTCTTAGGAACTCATACAAATAATTAAAATGTATGAGGTGCCCTTGCTGAGAATACAGAGAGTCACTAAGGACTTCCACGGAATCAACAGGACACTGGCAAAAGAGAAAAGCAAACTGTTCTGGAGCCTTGAATGTCAGCAACAAGCACGGGATAGCCCCGTTGTTAACATGGTGAATCTCAACTAGAGCAGTACAAGCTGTTCACAGCTGCCAGTCACAACCCCGGGTCACACGCTCTTCCGCTGGCCACATGGCAGCCTTTAAAACCACCATCCTCACCATCCTGATAGCTAGGAAAACAATCTGTCCTGCAGACACTGATGGAAGATTTCCAAAAAGGCTGGTCCCTAGATGACTGTCATTTTTACCTGTCTGAAAGTTTCCTGGAAACTCAAGCTCATAAAAAAGATTTATTTTTATTTTACTTAATTTAGCAAAAAAAAAAAAAAAAAAACCAAAACACTACAAATCTTTTCCTGGGGGCATTTGCAGAAAGGAACCAGCAGTGATGTTCAGCACCACGCCTGCCTGAAGCTGTAGTGGCAGCTGTCCCAGAGAGCGGATGAAAACTGTAAATGGTGGAGAAGTCAGGTGGAAGGCATCCACCCAGGGATGGTGTATTCCTTAGGATGTTGGGGGCTAGACACATATCCCAGGCTAAGGATGGGCTCCTAAAATACTCAAGAAACTAATGCTTTTCAAGGGCAGTGCAGACTAGGGAAATGTTAGCCATTTACCAGTACACGAAAGAAACCCCCTAGGCAAAGTTCCTCTGCCAATGCTGGGGGAGCTGCCCCCATATCTACGGGAACATTTCAGTCCACAAGCTGGTACTGATGTGGTGAGCAGAGACTTCAGTGGCTGTGCATGACCAAGGATGTAGACATTAAGGGTTTCAAAAGTAGTGAAGCAAACAAGCAGGATCACAGCAGACAGGCTGGCTGTCCTGGAAAGAAAGGAAACAAACAGGATCACAGCAGACAGGCTGGCTGTCCTGGAAAGAAAGGAAACAAACAGGATCACAGCAGACAGGCTAGCTGTCTTGGAAGGAAAGTGAACATGATTTCAGAGGTCTTCTCCCATTTTACTCTTGTAATGTCAAGTCTTCAACAAACATCCTGAGAAATGCAAAGAAACAAGCAAGCTTGGCCCACAAAGAAAAAAAAAAATAGATCTAAAAATAAGATCTATTCCAGGGCAATCCTAGACAGTCTATTTTTTCCAAGAGAAAAAGAGTTATTATTTAATGTTCCTGTAACTAAATGAAACCTTTTCTAAATGAGTATGGGAAGTTAGGGAGGAGAATAACAACCAGATAGTAATAGTTAAAAAAGAACCAAAGGAAAGAGAAATCATGTTATTATAATCTCAAAAAAGGCAAAAATTCAAAACAGAGCCAAATATAAATCTTATATTGAAAAGAACAGAATGTGAAATGATACATACAGCAGAAGGAGCCACTGGTGACGTTAGCAGCCAAGGGGAAGTGTAGCTCGGAGGGGAGTGTGTGAGCACACAGACAAGAAGGCAAAGGAGCAGGAAGAAGGCTATTAGAAGCCAAAGAAGAAGCTGTGGGGGTGTGATGGAGAATGCTACCTTACACACTGAAGAAGCTTCAGATGGGACACTGTGAAGCAGAGCAGGGCTTATGGCCATACACAGAGGAGTCACATCTAGACACGCATAGCCATGATACACACGACACACATCCAGGCTTACATAGCCGCAATGCACAGAGGGGCCCTATCCAGGAGCCACGATGCACAGAGCAGACAGATTTAGAGACAGCATAGCCATGGTACACAGAGGGGCAGCATCTAGGGATAGCTTAGCCACAATACACAGAGGAGCCACATACAGGCTCACACAGCCATGATACACGAAGAACCAACACTGATGAGTCTTCTAATGATCAAATGAAGCATTCACCCTCTTCAAGAACCCCATAGGAACGGCAGTTGACTTTATACTGTGAATCCAGAGGTCAGTAGACTGTGGGAGACATATGCTAAAGCTAACAGAAAGACTGTCAAGAAGGTTTTGGTTTGTTTGTTTTTTAGAAAGTTGTCTTTCTCAGATGTAGGAGCAATGAAGGCATTCTTGACAAACAAAAACTAAGAGAATTGTGGCGAACAGATATTCTGGATTGGTATGAAAGACATGACTGTTGAGTTTACAGGACAAACTCAACAAAGCGAAGTGTTTATGGAAGACAGACTAATGAGTGCTCTGTTGCTTTACATTTATCCTAATATATCTAGAGATATATGCAAAAGAAGCAAATATGCCCATAGTGAACAGGCATGTATACATAAGGGTCCTTTGCTAAGTCAAAGGCCTGAAATTGGGGGAGACAGGGATGCAAGAATATTCACCATTTGTTCATTGCTGAAACTTGGTCAATAGTAATTAATGCAAATTAGTTGGTATGCATTAAAATATTAATTACAGTCCTAATGAATAATTCATCTGAATGCTTGTGAATAGAGATGACAATATTTAAAGATCTATTTACACAAAGGAAGAATGGGTGTATGCACCTGTCTGTAATCTAAGCACTCCGAGAGGCTAAGGGAGGGTCATGGGTTTGCAGCCAGTGTGGGCTACATAGGGAAGAAGGCCTCTCTCACAAAGCAAAACAAGAAAACAAACAGAAAAACCAAAGAGAAGGTGCAACAGAGGCTTAGGGGAAAGAAACACAGCTTAATCCACACAGCAAACAAGTAGCAAGTGACAGAGTGAGCTCCACTCTCTCAGGAATTGCCGTGATGAACATATTCTAACACTGAAGGGGCAGAAGCTAGAAGAATGTATAGAAAACTGAGCAGCTGTGTCTGGTCTATAAGGAACACTTATTTAAACACAGATAAGTTTAAAACAAAAGATTCACATAAATACATCAAAGGACACAAGAAAAGCTGGAGTGGATTGCCAGCTGCTGGTGGCATGGACTTCAGTAGAAAAGTTAAACAGATGTCCCCAAACTTCACACCCTGGCTAGCAGTGGCCAGCCATTAGCTACATAACCTGCTGTCAGTTACCCAGTAACTCAATCTGTGTGTTTAACATGCTAAAAGTTACATTGTCTGCTCCCAGTTACACAGTAACTCAGTCTGAAATTTCTGCTTGTTTAAAATGCTAAAAGTTACATTGTCAGAGCTAAATAAAAACACAGCATGGAAAGGGGATTATCCCATCTTGAAAACAAGGAAATCATATTGTACCTATGCCTGCATGAAGATTCAAGACAGATGAGACTAAACTGAAGATTGGAAAGGGAAAAGCCTACTGCATGGTGTGACATCAGTAGTGTTGTAGTAATGAGTAGGGCAACTGCACAGAAGTCAAATGCAGAAGACTTAACAGCCACTCAGGAAGCTGTGAGCAAGGTGTTGCCTCCCACACCAGCAAACCCTACACTCATAGAGCTTATGAATGACAGGCCATGTGACTGTGACGGCTGCAGAGGGGGCATCTGGATACATCAGAAAAATCAACACACACAGCTTTTCTCCCTAACCTCGAGACAGTGACGTTAGAAAACTTTAACAGGGATTGTGAAGGAATTCTAGGACATAAAATGAGCTTCTATGACTCAGATTAAGTTCTTTACCCAATTCATCTGTTGGGGTCCCAACCCCATGTCTTGGTTACTTTTCTGTTGCTGTGATAAAAGACCATGACCAAGAAATAGTCTTGTAAAAGAAATAGTCTGTATGGCTTATGGTATCAGAGGGTTGGAGTTCATGGTGACAGAGGGACAGAACTACTGAGAACAAACATCTTGATCCACAACTGAGAGGCAGCGAGAAAGGCACAGTGGGAACGTGGAGGTCTTTTGAAATCTCCAGGCTGCCCCCCTCGGCACACCTCCTCCAGCAAGGCCACACCCTCTAGTTGTTCACTAACGGTCCACCAACTGGGGACCAGGCATGCAAACACATGAAGCTTTGGAGGCCACTTTCATTCAAACCACCCACACCATATGTACTTCAGAATGTGACTAATTCTCAATGTCTGTCCTTTTCTGAGGTGGTGAATTAAAGTGAGGAGATTTAGGGGGTGTAGGAAGAGAAGGACAAGGAGAGCAGCTCCCTGAGATGCTGTCTTCTTGTTCCCAGGAGACATTGTGAGGAGAAACTGCAGAAGGGCATGGGATGGTTATCTCAACAGGTAAGAGGAACATGCAAGATCCCTACAAAATACCTCAGGCAGCATCTATTTCAGGGCTTCCAGGCTTAGGCTCTCTTTCCCATCCTGAGGGGACTGAGTTAATAACTGCATTTCTCTGCATCCTGGTCTTCAGAATTTCCTGGATATTCAATATGGTGCCTGTATTAGGGAATGATATTGGTGACCCATTAGATAGCCATCAGTACCCCTGTCACACTCTGACCCCTCATGGATGTCCCCTGGCACACACTCACTGCTCACTGATGTCCCTGCCACCGTGGTGCATTTTCACAACTGTTAGACTGTATGAAGTCATCAGTACAGGTCCATAGCTATAAATGCCTACAGCAGAAAAGCACAGGATATTCCAATTACTGAACTTCCCACATTTGAGAATAAAAACCAGTAAAGCAACAGGCAATGCTCACGAAAGGTATACACTCTGGGTAGAAACAAGAGAAATGTTGAGAAGAGCCGTATCTTGAAATTTATTTTAAGAAAAAAAAAATTTGTATGAATGGTCAACATACTTGAAATATCATTAGCTAAACTGACCAAAATTTTAAAAATGAAAATAAAAGAAAAAAAAATCAGACTACAAAATTCAGGAATAAAGGACAGTAAGTTTTAGTTACACGCTAACTAAAATAATAATGTGAGCTTAAAAGTTAGTATAAAATTGTACGCCGAAAGCTTAGCTGACCACATACGATTGAAAATCCCTGGAGGTGGCACAAGTCATGAAAATCAAAGCAGTCAGCCAGTGCAGACTGGGAGACGAAGGCAGGCTTCGAGGAGTGGAGACACTGAGTCACTGTCTTCCCACAGTGGAATCCAGCACAGGCTGCTTCCTAGAAGAACCTGGCAGTGATTAAAGAGAGGCTAACAAAGCTGCAGATGTTTCCAGAAACAGGAAACAGTACACGCGATGCAGGGGGCCAGTATTTCCTGGGATGAAACCCAGAGTCGTCATGTGCAAGAAGACAGGCTGATGGAGCTGTGCAAACAACTTCAGTGGCCCTTGGCCAGGCTTTGGGACCCTTCCACATGATGACAAGAACCTCTCCTATAACCAAGTGGGTTTCTCACCATGATACAAGGCCATTGCTATGTATGAAAAGCCACTCAGTGAAATACAGCATATCCTTAGTATAAGTGAACAGACACAATCACACCTCACACCTCTCAGAGGGTCTTTCCATTGTAAACGTACTCCGCAAGGAGTGGTTGTGAGGCATTCAATATCTCCCACAGAGCAGCTACGTAAACCTCGCTGACATGGGGTTACACCAAAGCCCAAGTTCCTCCTGTAAAGCATGGAGTACTGACTCCGCTGTGTCTGTTTCTGTTCTACACTGTGCAGAGCCCTTGTCAGGACAGTAGTTAAGAAAGTGCTCATTTTAAGACAGTGAGAGCACCAGGGCTATGCAGCTCTGAGAGCCGTAAGCCGTAGTGCTGAGCGGGAGCTTTACATCCTGTGCAGTGTGCCCGGTAAAACAGAAACACAATGTGTTATAAAACATCTAGGGAACCATTGTCTCAACTCTGCGTTCCCTTTATTATTTTAATACTTTGTTACTTTATTTACTTATTTAGATGTCTGTCTGTGCACACACTTGTACATCACTTGTATGGAGTCATTTCTTCCACTGGGGATCAAATTTGGGTCATCAGACCTGGTGGCAAGTGACTCCACCTAGAGCTATCTCGATAATTCCTTCTTTACTTTTTAATTTATTAGAGACAATGCCTCACTATGTAGACAGGCTAGACACATGCCCATCTTTTCTTTATTTTTTAATTTATTTTCAACATTATTCTATTTTCTGTGTGTTCCCAATTTCCTCCCAAAATTCCCTGAATTATCATAATGATTATGGGGAAATAGTTAATTCTAAAGTGTTTGGAAACAAGCAATGAAGTATACCTAGTTTATTATACATAGTTACTATAGATAGTGTTAATTGGTGTCTTCTGGAGTCTCCTCTGAAAATTGCTGAGTGTGCAAGAGCCCGTGGAGTTTGACACTGCATCTTCCTGATACGACTAGAGTTCAAGTCCATACTCCACCACCCAACGGCTGTGTCCCAGAAGTGCCTGTATCTCTTGTAACATGAGGATAATATTATAATAACAGTCTCTTAACACATCTTATTTTTATCATACTCATGGCCAACTTTGAATACAGATAAGATGGTAAATATAAGATTTCCCCTAAAAGTTCACAAATTTGTCTTACCTGTATGCTCCCCCTAAACCAGCATGGTTTATCTTGATCCCATTGTCCAGAATTCCCAGACTGTGAGCCATGATATGTTTGAAGGGAAGTATTATCAAAGGATTACTAGGGGCAGTAACTTAATTTCATTGCTTAAAGCAGGTATGTCCACAAGCAAACCTGATGCAGGCACGGGTCCTAGGTTGCCTACAAGTTCAAAGAGGGGTATGTATCGCCCAAGACAAGTGGAGGCCCAGGTGGCTAAGCTATCCTTTATCCTTGCCTGCCTTGGCCAATTCTCTCAGAATGGTGGCAGCTGGCAATTAGTCTACAGACCTGCCACCTCTGAGGTTTCTCAGCAAACTGGACCTTAGATTTGAAAGCAAATCCTAGACTGAAGAAAGAACATCACCACGAAACGAAAGTCACTTGTTGGTGAATAGAATGGAACCATGTCTAGGAAGTTCTCTGGGGAGTAGCCCCAAACCAGACAGGCTGTACTTTGAAAATTTAAGGGCAGGTGTGACTCTTGGTCCCTCAGACAGCAGGCCTGCAACTGATTTCTGTAGTGAGAACAATTGGACATAAGGTGCTTTGATGGAAGAAAGGCTTGAGGATGGACACTCTAGGCTACTTTCATAGGTCCTCTCTATAGTACATGGCTGTTCCCATCTGGCTCACCACATACTCTAGCTGACAGGATGGCTTTCAGTGGCTGGAGCCTGTACAGGAGCTGACAGGCTGTTAAGACTGCATGTCCTTGTGGAGTCACTCAGAGTGAGGGAGACAACAAGAGAACAGACACCCAGAGGCCTGGATACTGTGGTGAATACAGAGAGCAACACCTTCAGTTCACATTTCAGATCATAGAGAAGAAACTCAGTAGAACGGCAACATGCCTCAGTGACTGAATCTGAGGCACATTGAACAGCATTGTGTCACAGCTGAGTATAAAAGAGGCTATTGCTGGACCTGTTAGCTCATGGCTATAATTCCTGGCCTGAGGAGGCTGAGGCATGAGACTGGCCAACCGGCTACATAGAATCACTGACCCAAAGATACAGCAACAATAACAACTAAACCTAAACAATAAGGGCAGCTGCTACTTTGTTATCTTTTTGTGGCAAGTGCATCAATGATGTTTTTCTAACAACGGTTTGCTTCTGATGGTGGAGACCAGTGCGGTGCCTCAGAACCTAAGGACATCTCTAGGAGGCTTGTCCCATCAGGGTGCTATAAGCAGCAGAGGCTGTAGCGGATCTCAGAGCCTCCTGACATTGTATGTGCTAACGAATTCACCTTGCTATCAAATGAACACACAGGTCGTTTTCCAGTTGTTGGTTTGCTCTGATAATTGGTGTATATTTTGACCCATGTGACTTTATGGCTTTGTCCCATAATGGTTTGTGGCAGTAAAGGAATCACGGGCAAGGGTTAATGGCACAAACGGAGGCTTAATGTGCAAAATGCAAACTTTGATTGCTTTAAGCCAGTAGGTCTTCGTAAATTGCAAAACAATGTCCTCATGAGGCTAGAGAGTGGGTCCTCTTTTATTTGTATGTGTTCTTTTGTTCTGTGAAGGACATATAAACTCACTCAACTCTACTTTCTCATCAATTCCTTTGACTGTAGTGGGTAATCAAACTTCCACGTCAGCTGACAGGTGTGAGCAAGAGGAGAAACACTCGTGATCGCATGTGAATAGCGTGGGATCTGACAGTGGCTTGCCCTCACCCTGTGGCCCCTACAGCTGTTGTACAAGCTGCTGCTGAAATATGGTCACTTTGGGCTCAGTGTGGAACGCCATTTCTTCAACTCTCCTTTCTCTCTTCTCTTGCAGTGCTTCAACTCTTGAAGGAGGGGGCGGACCCACACACTCTTGTTTCCTCAGGAGGGTCTTTACTCCACCTGGTAAGAACTGACACGTGAAAGGGCCATGTGGTAACACCTGGAGACAGTGAGTAAACTACGAATTCAAAAGTCAGTCCCAGAATGAGCATCCAACAGTGACCAGAAAACAAAATCCAAATATCAGCACATTTCAGATGACAGCTGTAGCTAAAAAACCTTCTGAGTTTGATGTTCGGAGGGAGGGGAAGTCACTGGATCCTACCTGACCTGGGAAAGGAGTCCAGGGAACAAGAGTGTCAAGTTTCGGCTCACTCTGCTGCTTATGCCCAGTGAACCTTTTATCTAGGCCTCACACACAGCATGCTTGCTTCTGAAAGCATAGATCTTGACTGTCACAGTCCTTTGTGTGTCCTCACCAGGTGATGCTCTGAGCACTCTGAGCACAGAGAATGAGCACAAATGAAAGCCTACCTAGGATACGGTACTGCCTGGCTAATGCAGACGGAGTTACTTCAGACCCAGTCAGTAAAATACAAAGATCCAACAAGATCGCAACAGGAAGGAAAAGGCTTGTGTTGAGCGACTTCACCACAGCTGAGGTGGTCATTGTGAGGCTGCTGTGGGTGCATAATTTAATTGGATCTGAGAGCTGTGCAGAAAACCCAGTGTTGGGGGAGGAAGGGGTGCTCACCCCTACACTCTCCTTGAGCAGAGATTACCGAGTAAATAAAAACAAAGGAACAATTGCAGGTTGCTAGAGAGAAAAAAAATTACAGGGTTTCTGAATGCCCTTGGTACTGAGAGAGGCAATTTACCCATCGAGAATGCCAAGCGTGAGTAGCCACGTGGGGAGCCCAGCCTTGGGGCATCCCACACTGGGATGCTGATGCGCCACAGACCTGGTCCTAATTACATGCTGTTACACTGCTGTCTTGGCAGGAGGCAGCACGGCGCATGTACGTGGGACGAGAAAGAGCTGTAAAGACTGTTGTATTTATCCAACTCCAATATTCCTATCCAGCACTATAGGTTAAGTGCTGATTTCTTCAAGACATTTCTTTTAGATAGTCTAGAAAAAATATTTATATGGGACCAAATGTCCAAATAATGCTAAGGTTGATAAAGATTCCACAGAAAGGTTAATATTTTGGGTTACACGTCTTTACGTTTTTAATACCTCTTTTGTAAACACGTTTGTCTCAGTTCTCTGCCTACCAGCTTAAAAATATCCCTATAGCAAACAAATGGCTGGTGTCAAATACTGGATGACAACCTTGGAAGCAGTGGCAAAGGCAACCGTGTCTGTGTCCTCTGCCGCAGGGATCTTGTCTCATGATGACAACCTAGAGGGACCCTCGGAATTAAATCTTTGTAAGAATTGTGGAGTGTTGAGCGAGATTCTGGGAGCTCTGATGAAACGTTGTGGGTTTGTGACATTGGGTTTAGCCGATGAACTAAGCGAAGGCTTGCCAGCACTCACAGAACAGAGAGTGATTTTCAGGCGTCCGCAATGCTGTGCTGTGGCATTCTGACATCACAGTCAAGCTGAAGTGAAATTCCGTAGAAATTAGAGATACTCTTTAACCGATGGATTCTACCTTTAATACAAAGATAAAGAATCCATGTCACGATGGCTACAAAAAAATATCCAAGACACACCAAAACACAGACATGTAGAGTAGAGAACAGAGTACGTAACATAATGGAGTAGATCATGGAGAGGAAGGGGGGGGATATTTACATAGATAATGAGATAGATAATAGAAACTGATGAAAGACGCTGGATGAACTGACAGACACTAGAGAGAGCTAAAAATAGAGAGGCAGTGATAGATAAAATTATAGATGGTAGATAGATATACAAGAGATTATTGATAGAGGACAAATACATGGATTAAAAATAAATAGATAATAGATGATATAGAATGTATAAAGAGGATAAACATGCAGTAGATGATAGATACGTGATACATGATTGATCGAGAATAGATACACAGATGGTGAGATAAAACATAATAGACGGGCAGGTGACTGATACATGAATGATAGGTTGATAGTGGATAGATGATATCAAGATGAAGAACCGCTTAGAAAGAAGTATAAAAATGAACATATGGTTCTAGAAGAACCAACAGTGAACTCAGAACTTATCTAGGCTTTTTGGTGGCTCCATGGGGCAATAATTTTCTCCCATGGAGAAGTACACATGAGAGACCATGTTTTTAGACTTACTAGATTCCCTTAGGTGAGAATCAGGGAAGGAAGGCTAAAAAGAAAACAGGAGACCCTGCAGTGAACAAGTTAAGAAGCTTGGTGACTCTGGGCTGGTGCTATGATCAGGTGAACCCCCCCCCCCAATACCAACAGAGAAAGAGAGAGGAGAGATGGGGCACATGCATGTGTTAGAGAAACACTGGGTTGCTTGCTTCGTGCATTACATGCTATAAGGTAAGAGGATTTTTGTGCAGAAGGGCATTGCCTTGAATATGACAGCAGACCTGGTCCTTGAAATACTTAGTCACTTTGTTTTATATTATGTGAAGCTCGAGCAGTGAGTTGTTCGTGACAGTTGGACGGAGAGCCTGGAAACATGACAGTAGGTGACAGGGCAGAAATGTGGTTCCCATTCCTGCTGAGCATGGGTGGCATCTTGCTCTGCTCGTATTGTTGGCGAGGTAAAGTGTCATCACAAAGCAGCTGCTGTGATGACAATCAACATGGATTGAGGTGGAGCACCGTTAGCTTGAGGAAAACTCTTTCCAGGGAGCATGAGCTTTGCTAAGCAGTGATAATATTGTAAGAACGCTGCTACAGGGATGTTCAGCCCTCATAATCTTTTCAGACAAGTGTGATTAAAGGTATTTATTGCTGTCAAATTATTATTCATAATCCTTAGAAGTGTGAATCACAAAGTACATCACTAGGGAAGGGGGGGGTGTCGCTTTCAGATTTGCATCTAATTAACTTTCTTATTCTCCTTGAAAGACTGTGAAGTGCCAAAATCTAAGTACATTTGGGGCATAAGTGTGAATTCCCATACTCCAAATTAGGGATGTCTTTGTGTGCTGTGTGTACTTGTGTGTGTGTGTGTGTGTGTGTGTGTGTGTGTGTACATGCGTATGTGTCGAGGGATTACATGTAAGTGTGAAGTGTAAGTGTGGATTCCTAAGATCCCTGTCAGGGATTTTTTTGTGCGTTTGTGTGTGTAGTATGTATGTGGTAGGAGTGTGCACTATGCATGTGGATTCCTGTGTTCCATGTCATCAGGGATGTCTTTGAGCTAGTATGTAGTTGTGTGCAGTGTGTGTGCATGCTGGGGGTTGGGGTATGTACATGTGAGTGTGAGTCTAGATTCCTGTGGTCCATGTCAGGGATGTCTGTGTGTTTGTGTGTAGATGTGTGCGTGGCGGGGAGGTGCGTACATGAGAGTGTGAGCTGTATTCCTGCCTCTGTGTGCTAAAGCAGGATGTCACGAGTCTTCTATCACACTCCACCTGATCGCCATGAGACTGAGTCTCTCACTAAACTGGACTCTCACTGAACTGGCCAGCAATCTCTCAGGATCCAATCTCTTCCCTTCCTGTCCCCTTCCCTGGAGTACTGGGGTTACAGGCATGCAAAGTCATACCTGACCTTTTACATAGGTGCCGGGAATTTGAACTCAGTTCTTCATGCTTGCAATGAAGGCATTCTTACCCACTGAGTCACCTGCACCCCCCCTCAAGGGTACCTTAACAGATCATTCACACCATCACTGATGTTGCAGTGAACTGTCCAAAAGAGGAAGCAAAGGGAAGAATTACCTTCATTCACATGGATCCAGTTCCCACGCCACACCAGCTTGTTGGGGACTGAGAATCCCCACCCCCCCCCCCACCTTCTCTGCCATCATCCTTAAAATTGATGCTGTCTGTAGTGGCCGGAGTCCCATTTCACAGCATCAAGTTCTCAAGTGATCTAACAGTGACACATTTGACTGGTGACCTGAGACACAAAGACTTTTCTTGAAGTTGATGCTTTTCCACAAACTGCCTACATATTACCTTGCTGTTTCTTTTCAGGATGCTTGCAAGTGTCCTTGGTGAACTCGTAGCAGGGCTTTCCTCCTGTGCATACATGCTGAGGTGTCCTAGTGCAAACCACACAGCCACAGTTAATGTGGTCCATACATGCTGAGGTGTCCTAGTGCAAACCACACAGCCACAGTTAATGTGGTCCATACATGCTGAGGTGTCCTGGTGCAAACCACATAGCTGCAGTTGTGCAGTGCACACATGCTGAGGTGTCCTGGTGCAAACCACATAGCTGCAGTTGTGCAGTGCACACATGCTGAGGTGTCCTGGTGCAAACCACACAGCCACAGCTGTATAGTGTACACATGCCCAGGTACCCTGTAGATTTACTGAAAGAACCCCATTGCCCCTGAATCCCACTTGAGGCTTTCTCAGCTATCAGTCATCTCTATGTGTGTTGATCCATTCTCCTTATGTGTGTCTCAGTAATTCCTCTGTCTGTGTGTCTATATCACACTGGGTTGATCACAACTTTAAGTCTAGACTCCGGAGCATTCAGTCCACAACTCTTTTCTTGTCCATGACCCTGAAGCTTTTCTGGGTCCTTTGCATTAGCTTACACCTCTTACATTCAGGGGTTTGGTTCGTGGAGATAACACCTGTGGGGATTCTGGTTGCATTTTAGTTAAATGTAGACAGATGGAGGAAGAATAAGTTAACAGTTCATCTTTTTTCCCTCAATGGCACAGTCCACATTCAAATTTCTCCAAGCTTATGAGATATGGCTACACAATTGCTTTATTGCTCTTGGGATTCCGGTCTTACATATTTCTGTTCATCTTAACCATAAGTGTTTCAAAATTTTGAAACTATTCAATTTTTTTAAAAAAATTTCAAACTTTAGTTACTAGTGTATAGAAATCCTGATTTGTTTCTCTGACCTTCTGTCCTGTAACTCTGTCATACATACATAATAGATATGATGATTGTTTTCTATATTGAGATATCTGTGGGTCCTCTGTGAGTGGAGGTGGGTTTAATAACCAACACTGTTACTGTTTGTCATTCCGGACTGCACCCACAAGAGCCTCCAGGGGTGCTGAGGCGTGACGAGACCACACAGCCCCACATGGCCTCCATCGATGAGAAAGAGTCAGGGTTTCCTGTAGACAATTATTCAGTCTTGCAACCTGCACATTTAAATTATGGTGTTCATCACATTGCTGGTGTGCAGAGGGTGAGATCTGGTATTTGTTTTTTTGTCTATAGAATCCATTTACCCCCCCCCACACACACACACTTTTTTGGCATTCTTGGATTATTTTGTGTAATTCATTTTTACGTTCTTGTGTGTTGTCTGCAGAAGTTAATTCAGTGTGCACGTTTCAATATCCCTAGGGCATGACTGATTTATTCCAGTAACTTCCAATGCTGTTCTATTCCTTTACATGTAACTTTAAAGCAATGTATTAATTTTCCCAAACTATACTGTTTGTGTGTATGTCTGTACGTCTATCTACATATCTACCTGCTTACCATCATCATCTCCCTCTGTATCCAAGTTGGCCTCGACTTCATTACTCTCCTGCCTCAGGAATCATAGCTGTTCCTTACTGTGCCTGCCTACAGTGCATCCAATCCCCTAATTTGTAAATTCTAGGCACTGCCTCTCTTCTGGCTGCCATGGCATTAGTCACTCACCACTGCCCCCTGCCCCCCCGCATCCCCCCCCGCCCCTGTCCTGTGGATTCTATCCATGCAGTCATGATGCTTCCCTAATAATCTGCACTGGATTCTAGACAAGGGATATTTTGTCTGTTAAGTACTAGATAATTTTTGTAACTTTAACTGATAATCAATACTTTAGGGGAACCATAAGTAATTTAGAAACCTTTGATCCTGTTGGAGCTGGCAGTTATGACTCATTTGGTGGGAATAGGACATGATTGAATTGAAACTTAGTGTCCCCTCCACTGAAGGCAGATACAGGCATCCCATCTGAACATGGGAAGAGAAGCCGGATTCGACTGTGTGTGCTATGATGCTCATCACTCCAGGGGCCTCTGTCCATAGCATGGGTGCCTCCTGGGCACCACGCCCATCATCATCCAGCTGTTGACATCATGCACTGATTTTGGAAACTCTTCCCTCATACAGCATTTTATCTCTACCTTTATGTGTCATGAACTCTATATATTTTGATACTGAACCCTAGTCATATTGACCCCTCCTCCCATGCTGTGACAGAAAGTCTCTCAAGATAGTAAGTCAACAATGCTAAGACTTACATAGTCTGTTTCCTGGTGTGTGTGTGTGTGTGTGTGTGTGTGTGTGTGTGTGTGTGGAGAGAGAGAGAGAGAGAGAGAGAGAGAGAGAGAGAGAGAGAGAGATTATCAGTGGGCATCAGACCCCTGGAGCTGCAGTTTCCAGTGGTTGTGAATGGGCCAACATGGATGCTGGGAACTGAATTCAGGTCCAGTGCAGGAATGGTATTCTCTCTTAACTATCGAATACCTGAGTCCTTCCTTCTGAGTTCTGGAGGTCATTGACTTCCATCTCTGGAGACTAACTGTAGCAGATGGGAATACTGATGATCGTCACTCCACAGCAGGCTCCTTCAGAGCTGTGTTCCTTACTGTCTATACAGTAAATGGGGGCAGGAGATGAATTTTCATGGTGGGAATATTGAGTGATTTGGCGAAGAGAAGTCTGTTCTAAGCATATAATTTAAATCCTACATAAAGCATATCTATCATGGAAAAGCAACATTTTATGTCTATTATTATATGTCCTAATAAACTATGTTTTGAATCAGAAGCATAATGTATGCAAATGAATGTTTTAGAAAACTCACTGTAGATGGCCCAAGAATCTACTCAAGATATGCTTTAACTTTTACAGTATCTGCCCCTATTTACTTTCTCATTCCCAATATCTGTAGCCAGATTTCCCCATCAGTGTGACATCTGCTCCTATCCCTTAGTCTCACTGGGGACAGAGAACACAGTTTTGGCTTCATCTGTCATGCTCTGACTGTCAGTGATGTTTGCATCATTGTTATAGCTTGTGTTTCTTTTCTGTTTTTCTTTCAGTGTGCTCGATATGACAACGTTTTCATCGCAGAAGTCCTCATTGACAGGGGTGTCAATGTCAACCACCAGGACGAGGACTTTTGGGCCCCAATGCACATTGCCTGTGCCTGTGACAACCCTGACATTGTCCTGTTGCTCATATTAGTAAGTACATTAATCCAATTAACCTAGCACTTGAAGACTCAATGACAGATATGTGTTTAACAATATCTCTCAATGTATCTCACTACTTTTGGGGAAAGCATGTGTCTGTGTCACCATTCATGGCCCAAGAATGCAGATACTTAGAAACTAAAGTTGTCAATCTCGAGTGTCCTAAAATAACTCATGTTCATGTCATGACTAGCTTTAGAGTTGCATGTTTTGGTACACACCAGTGTTAACAGAATGGCCATGTTTGTCCTCAAGAATGCACAGGCAGCTGCAGTTGAACTTTTATAAACATGTCTTCCAAAGGGATTATGAATTTGGGAAGGAGCAGAAAAGACACAGCTGAAGTTGGAAGATGAAGTGGAAATGATGCAGATACAGGACTTGTGTATGAAATACTCAAAGTTGACTAATAATAACAACCACCTCTCTTCCCGTGCTTGAATACACATCACTAAGCAGGACCTTCTAAGCTCAGGCATGATTCTGAAACTCGGTTCCATTGCTAGTCAACATCCCGCCCCTCTAGTCTAGAATGCAAAAACTTCTAAAGAAGGTGCAGGGCAAAGGCTAGTTTCTTTATGTGGTCTTCATGGGAGGCAGGTCCAGAGCACTGTGTAGCTATGACACTGCAGAATTGATGCTGCAGACCTTGGCAACAATGACAACCCTGAGCTTATACATGACTCCATTATGATCTCGAAAGACTCATTATGTGGACCTGTGTGCAAATCCTCTGACTTTGACCAGAGAGACTGTGATAATGAGTATTTCTTTCAGAACACCACTAAGGACTGGAAGCAGCATGCCCCAATGCACACACCACAACAGAATGTTGCATAGTCAGAAGCCGAGACTGGAGTAAACCTGGACATGAAAACGGATGTCTGAGGTTTCATAGTTAGGATGAGCTAAATGGTGGCAAATTCTTTAGGTCTCTCTGAGGCTCCATGAATGAGGAAATCAATGTGAGGTTTGTGTACTCTGAAGTTAAACTGCCTCTCCCAAGGAAAATCAATAACTAGTGACATCCCTCCAAGTCCTCAGAATAATTGTTTAGGAGAGTGACTCTCTAAAGAAGCATTGAGTCTTCTTAACTCAGGATGGATGCCACATGCCATTGCCAGACTCAGTGCTGGAGTCCATGTGAAGTGAAGAGTTCTCTATAGTGGGGTCATCTGCCTTCAGTCCATCCTCCACCTCTTTGAACTTGGCCCTGTTTATCAATACATTGCCTCCGTTCTTCAAGGCCACACCGCATGAGTATGAGAGACTCTCACGGTTAAAAGGAAGCCAAGAGTAGGGACAACTGCAGTGTAGGCTCCGTGGCATCTCTTGGCATGGACTAAAGGCAGGCTGCAACCTAGAGAGGGTCATTGTAACTTAAAAGTATTGTAATCATTTTCTGTTACATTCTTTTAAAAATACTTTCGTTGAAAAGAACTATGTCAGGCTTTGCTATATAAAAGATTGCCGCCTAAATTGTGCATCAGGTGCATCTGTCAGTGGTCAAATTCATACAAGGGTTGTGGTCAATTTCATGATGCAGTGACGACAGGATTATTTAGAGTCTGTGGTAACTGTGTAAATGTAAATGTTATTGCCACTCTTAACTGCAGAAATGGCCAGAAGGAGATAGCTAAGCCACACTGTCCTTGACCCTTATAGAGCTTACACAGTTACTGCTGATGTGAGGTTGGAGGTTCTCGTTTTAATTTCAAAGAATGTGTGACCTTACATTGTGGAGGAAAATTTCTTTGTATGTCAGAAACATTAAGTGTGTAACTAAGTTTTTGTGTAAGACATGCTGGTTGTGTGTGTGTGTGTGTGTGTGTGTATGTGGTATGTGTGGTGTATGTGTGTGTGAGTGTGTGTATGAGTGTGTGTGCATGTTTGAGTGTGAATGAGTGTGTGTACATGTGTGTGAGTGTGAGTATGTATATCAGGGTATGTGATAGTATATTTGTGTGTATATGTATGTATGTGTTTGTGTGTGTGCATTCATGGGTGTGTGCATGTATAAAATCTGTTTCTTTAGAAGATCATAATTTTGTCTTCAGTTGAAGCAGTCTTGTATAGGTGTAGTGGTCCATATCTGTAACCCTGATACTCAGAAGGCAGAAAAAAAGGACCGCCAGGGCAGCCAGGGTGCACAGGGAGACAGTTTAAACAGAAACCAACCAAAAGCAGAGGAAGGAGGGAGGGGAAAGACTGGAGTCTTTTGGTGTTCAAATGAGTTCTGATCAAAGGCATTAAGCAGATGTACCAAGCTCGATCATAGCAGTACTGTCCAGTCAGTGGCTGTCAAGGAAGCAATCTGGACTTGGGAGTTCACAACAAGCACCGATTTATAAGAGGATCCTAGAAAATTCTGTTTACTTAGGATTGTAAGAAACTTCAAGTCTCTTCAGTGAAAATGTGTTATGATTGTGCTTAGGGATTCTCTGTCAAGGCTGAGGGCTTCACATGGCTGCATCCTCAGCTCTGCCTGTGGCCTGCACTCTGTCATTGCAGTGCCCGAGGTTAAACCTGTTTTCTGTTGCATACCTCCAGGGTTCTGTTTGAATTCTGTAGACTCTCATCCCATGTGAAGTGTGTGAGAAGTTGAGTCCCTCTGCTTGCCAGCAGTCTCTGAGCTGTCTTGGTTTCCTGTGTCCTGTTCTTCTTCTTATTATTACTCCACATTTCCAAAGATTTCTGATATTCTTTCTTAAAATTATGCATAATTTATCTTTTAAATTAAAATATAATTATCATTTTCCTTTGCTTTACTCCGTCCAACCCCTCCCTCGTACCTTTCTTCATACCCTTTCAAATTCACGGTCTCTTTTCCTTTAATTAGAAGTTATTTCTACTCATACATGCGTTAAGTATATAGATACAACCAGATGGGTCTTTTTAGTTTACCTGTATTGTATAATTTCAGGGCTGACTACATGACATCAGATAACAATTGGAGGGCTCTTCTTTGGGGAGGACCATTTCTCCCATCTCCACATTCCTCAGTTAACTGTGCTGCTTTGTCTAGGCTTAGGGCCCCATGAGATCTCTTCCATCTGTGTTAGCACGTCTATGGATGCTGTCTTTGTTCAGGTCTTGTTTGGGCAGCCATATTGTTTCGGTATCATTAGTGAAGTCATTTCTAGAGGATACAATCTCGTGGTGGCCTTCCTGGTCCTCTGCCTTGTAAGACAGTTCCACTCCCTCTTCAGCAACGTTCCATGAGCATTGGGTACAGAGTCTGAGTTGTAGATATCCATTGGGACTGGCACCCAGTTGCTCTCTGCATTTTGACCTGTTGTGTTTTCTGGGATGGCCCTCATCTGGAAATCTCTAATATTCTTTTATTTTTCTTTACAGATTTATTTAATTACTTTATTGTATGAATACACTGTAGTTGTCTTCAGACACACCAGAAAAGGGCACTGGATCCCGTTTCAGATGGTTGTGAGTCACTATGTGGTTGCTGAGAATTGAACTCAGGACCTCTGGAAGAGCAGTCAGTGCTTTTAACCTCTAAGCTATCTATCTAGCCCTTCTAATATTCTTAATGCTGTCCTTTTAATTGTATTTTCTCATATAAGAAAAAAATTACTTCAAAATACAAAAACATAAATTCAAACATGAAAATCATGAAATTTGTAATTTTACATAGTTATTTAAATCACGGTATTGATTCGTCTAAATATTGACAACAATTCAGAAGCATTCAAGAGAAAAAGAGGGAAAGTTGTCCCAGCCTGCACCTGATGCTCTTAGGGAAAAGCTAATTCTTAAAATGTCATTTGTGCCAACAAAGTACAATTGTATTTGTAATATATGTATATATATATATATATTATAAATATATATTTTTATATATGTATACATACAGACAGATGTATTTAATTTCTAAAGTCCTTTTTGTTAGACATTTTTGTTTTTTTTGTTGCAAGAACTATTTATGTCAGAAGCATTGGATACAGAAAAAAATGAGTGAAAGAAGGAAAGATAAGACAGACAGACAGACAGACAACAGATAGACTGACAAAAGAAAATTTACCTACACTCCTACCTGTCCAAAAAAAAAAAACCCACTTCCAGTTTTCCTTCCTTGTGTGTGTATCTATTTTGTATATGCGTGTGTGTATGTGTTTGAAATGTGCATGTATCTGTTGAAGGCACAGGTATGTCTATGCATATGTAAGTATGTATATGAATATGCATGTGTATTCATGTGCATGCACACATATGTAGGTGTGTGTGAATATCCATGTGCTTGTGTAGAACACACCCCTAATATTTGGATTCTTACTATGTTCACACTGCACAGATTCCATGTAAGTCTGTGCATGTGTGCATGTGCACATGCATATATGTGTGTATACATAGAGCACACAGTCAATGCTTAGATTTGTACAGGTGCATATTGGTTTTTTTTTCAGTTTCCTGAATGTTTTCCACACTTTGAAACATCTGAAAGCATGAATTCAGTGGTGCATGGTTTCCATATTTAGGTGCTATAATATTTTAGGAATACTTTTGGCAACTTGGTTTCCACTTCCTCATACAGAAGATTATCACTTCATAATTTAAGAGGTCTGCGTCTCCAGTAAAATATGGCGTCTTGCTACCAGGAGTGAAATAGAGCAAGTGCAGCAGGCATCTGAAGCAGGCATTGACAAATCTCTGTGGATACTGGAACCATTAGAATCCAATACCTTTAGGCTTTAAGTTAAAGCATCCCCCATACCTCCCACTCTGAGATGTAACTGCTCTGTACCTCTGAGGTGTTCCTAGGATTGCAATCTTGGGAAAATTCGAGAAAATAACACATCTAGAATCGTGACTGAGAAAGGCTGTGTGCCACCGTGGCAATAATTTACCTTTGCACCTTGAACCCAGTGTGAGGTCCATACCCCTGAAGGTTCTCATTTAAGGGGACACATCATGCAAGGTGCCTGCAGTCCGAGTTTGGTCTCATGCTTGTAACTCAAGGATAGATGTCAAATGAGGAAATGTCCAGTCACGTGTTTCCCTGGTGTGGGATTGCTGCTCTCACTGGCATGCACCTTCTGTGTTGGTGACACTGTAGTGGATTCAGAAACATGAAGGGACAGTCACAGAAGAGAGAGCCTCTGTGGGTGACTCGAAGTGGAATCTGCGTGGCTGCAAGAAAAGATGCAACTGTGAAGTCTTAAGTAGGAAACCTCATTTCCAAGAAGGCAGGGCTCACATGCTAGAATACACCAAGATGATCAGCTGCTCTGAGAGTCGGAGGACAGGGGTTAGTTGGAAAGCAGAGCAGCACATTTGAATAGTGTTATAGGTTGGAGAATAAACTCCACAATAAGCAACAGACTGATGTGTAGCAGGAGGTATTAAAAAAGGATAACAGGCAGGCTTCCCTGGTCTGCCACCAACCAAGTTCCTGCCACTAGGCCCACCACCAGGAGGCCACCTCAGTCCCAATGCCTGGCCAGCCAAGAGCTGGTAGGCAAAGGCCGACCTGTTTTATGTCATGAAGACTCTGACTCAGAGCTCCACGAGCTCTCCACCCAGCTCACTAGGTTCCCTCTGGCAGGTCACTACCACGCCATCCCTGTGCTTCAAAACCCCACGGCCTTTGCAAATCCATGCTTTGCTGCAAATCCATGCTTTACTGCTGTACCTTTCTCTCTTGAACTTGGTCGAGTGGCCACAAGAAGAAAAACACCACACAAACTTAGCTCAGAAACAGTGGTAACTCAATCTCTGGACGCAACAACTAAAACCTAATCTTGTAGGTCTTATTAAATCTGAGTCCTCTGGTGGTGGGTCCGCCATGATACCAGGAAACTCTGGCAGCTACATCTTGCCCACGTGCTAACTCTTCCAAAAACCTCTAACTGGATCCTCCTCCTTTTCCTCCATCCCACCTGGAAGTCCCGCCTCCTACTCACCCAATGATTGGCTCCTTTATTCATTAGGGAATGGTTCACAAGAAGTCCTGAGTACAGGACTCATTCCTTGTCCGCAGCCCCTCCCAAGAGAGCGGTATTAGCATTAGAATACAAACAGCACCAGGCCTATCCAGAACACTGAGGTCTTTGAGTTCAGCCATAGCACAGCGAGGAAAAATAGCACATTAAACACAAACACGTCCTGAGTTAGTGGAGTTGCTCAGAGAAAATCCAGTAACACCTAAGACCAGCATAGGGCTGAGTGATGGGAGGGATCTGAACCCTGGTACCTGGTATTCAAGAGGACAGATGCGAGGCTTTGTCCAGACCCTTGGGGAGTCGAGGGTGTGTGACACAGAGATGTGATAAATGTTCAGTTGTGGGTCAGGCAAATGAGACCTGAAGAAGGTTCTAGATACAGAGCAGGTGTCAAGAGGGTGGGCAGGCAGTCGACAGCACGTATAGGAAGCCATGGGTGGAACCCAGCCTGGAAACCCACAAGGAGTTTTAAGCAAGGGTTGTCAGGGTACATAGCTAGGTAGCAGTGTGGGAGAGATTTGCCTGGAGATGGAGGAAGGGCATGGTAGGGCCCGGTGGACGCTGTTGCCTTTACAAGGATACAAAGATGGAAAGGCAGCTAGGGTGATACAGTGCTTGCTGCTCGTGAGGACAGGAGCTCAAGCCCAGCACCCACATAAAAAGCCAGATGCAGCAGAATGATCTTGCAATCCGGAGCTGGGGAAACAGAAGGGATTGCTGACCCAGCCTAGCCTCCTTGGCAGGTTCCAGGAAAATATGAGAGACCCTACCTCACAACAAAAGCAACAAGTAGGAAACAGATAATGACTGAACAACGACAGACTGAGGTCGTTGTCTGACCTCCAAACACATAAACACACACACAAACATACTCACACACACACACACACACACACACAGACACACACACAGGTATATGCATAGGTATATGCATAAACACACACACACACACACATGTACATACACACATACCATGCCCAAGTAACTACCCAAGTAACTCAAGGATTCCTATGCCATGTTCTGAAAGAGTGTGTTTCCTAAAATTTGTTGGGAGCCGACTCCTAGCAGAAAGCGGCTATCATCTTTGTAGCCATCTTGAGCCATATACTCTGACAAGAGACTTGTTTTCAACAGCCTACAACAGCTGAGCACACTCTGATAAACATCTTGTTTATCCCACATATGTTGTTTTGTTGTTAATGCCCCCAGCTTCAAGGCACGTGGTATCCACATCTACAAGGCACGTGGCAAAGCATATAAATACCCAGGCTTTCCTCTCAGTAAACTAGACAAGAGACTTGATTAGAACCTCTGTCTTGTCTCCATTCTTCACATCTCTTCCCCTCCATCTCCACTTTCTCTCTCTCTTGCTAGACCCTGACCTGTGGACCGGAGCAGCACCTCAGGCTGGGACAAAAATTCACATTAAAATCCTACCATTCAAAATAATGGAGGTATGAATATGACGAATTTAGGGCAATGGTTATACCAGGAGCATAGCAGCCCCAGGATTAAGATTACAAATAACCAGGTTTCTGAGAGCTAGCTAACCTCTTTCAACTTAGAAGGACACATCTGTAAGCCTTACCAGATGTGGTCTCTGCCTATGCCTGGTCTTGGAACAGTCTCCAGACAGTGAAATTCAGCAGCTTCCCATCCCCTGTGTGACAGCCCAGATTCACACATGGGGGCGGAGTCTGTCACTGGTACAAGCAAGTCTCAGCCTTTCATTAGCTCTGAGTCAGTGATGACAGGCCAGCTGATGTTTGTTCTGCATGGGGAGGGTGCTCAGTAGAACATGCCTCATAACCAGTGGCTTTCCTAGAAGCAGATGGACAGGTGAGTCTCTGCCTTTTGTCCTCAGAGGAGCAGACCTGGGCCCCACCCACTCCCAGACATGGAGAGTGGGTCTCTCTATTCCACACAGAACTCATCCTGGGCTCCGAAGTGGGACACCTACTGATAAGTTGTGCAGAGTCGGACATTCCTTTGCAGTGAAGTTTACAGAATTCTTCTGTGTGAAAGCATTTTCAGAGAACATGTTGCAGTATCAGAACTTTGTTTAGCTGCGCTCACTGTGAGGAGCTCAGAGATGTGAGACCCAGCACAGTGCATATTCCTCAAGTCAGTGTGATATACTCTCCTCATTCAGGAGTCTGACATCCTTGTTCCCTTTTTTAATATTATATATATTACAACTGCCACATTTGGGAATTTTAATATTAATAAGAATATGGTGTGGAGTAATTTATATGTTAGCTGTTTTATCATGTTCCATGGAGACACAATGAAATCTGCTTCTTTTAAAATTATTTAATTTAGAAAGCCTAAGCCAGGCCTTGCCAAGTGAAATCCCTGTGGCAGATTTCACAGACTATCTCCTCTGAATCAATATAGTGATATCAAAACCTTCAGAAGACTTCTGCTGTCTGGGCTGAACAAGCATGTCTCAGAATTCTGTGTGAAAGTAAGCACAGTACCAGTGGCCTTTTTATGGATGTAGGGGAATTTCTACTCCACAGAATACATTCACAGACTCACATGCAGACACACACAGAGACATACATATACACACATGCAGACACACTCATGCAAATACAGACAAACATATACAGACATTCACACATACACACACACACACATACATACATACACACACATTCTGTTGTATGGTCTACCTTCTCATATCTTGGATATCTTGTCTTCATCACGTGTCCATCTGTTATGTTAGTTAAATCATTGGCCAGTTGTAATACAACTCAGGAAGAAAGCAATGGCTACTGCATTCAGAAGCTGGAGTGGAAATTTAGCAAACATTGCATAAAAGAATCAGGGTTGGCTGCATTTGAGAAATGAAAGGAGAGCTCAACTCCCAGAGAACATATGCAAAAGCAGAATATTATAGTGTTTAGCAGATGCGTCTTTGTAGTCTTTCATGTTACAACTGAAGACAAGTAAAGTCTTTGTAAGGTTAAATGCCATAAGTCAGGAGGAAATATACACATTATAAAACACATGGAGGAAATATATATATATATATATATGCATCAAAAAGTCAATTAAAAATTAAATGCTATCAAATAAAATAAGTTATCATTAAGCATTTTCTGTCGACAAAGAAGAAGCAGATATACAAATAAGTCTATAACTTGAATTTATACCAGAAACAGAAGTGAGAAACCAATAGATGATATCATTAGTGTGACTATCCAGTTGATGGCAGAACTGAACATAGACTTTCAAGGAAGCATAGGCAAAGTCAAAGTGTTTGTGAGATCATCTGGTGCAGTTGTTCTCTACACAGAACTATCTCTGGGCGCTGGGTGCAACCCGCTGGGTGCAACCTGACTTGCTGGCTCATCTCCATTCTGTTTTTCAGCCAGCATAGACCTGTAGCTACCTCCTCAGTTCTGCAATAGTCCTACGGACTGCCTCATCCACAGTGAGACTCCGCCCACCTGTACATGATAACTAAATCACTTAACACAAGCAGTGCCACAGAGGAGGATGTCAGGACATCTCCTGGCTAAGACTGTCCCACTAACACCTTTATAGACTGTGCCTAGAGCTCAATGCCGACCAAGACCTGCCCAGAGCACATGGACAAAGTGGCCTCTATCTTACCCTAGTGGCTCCCAGCATGCAGATACATCCCAGGGCTACGTCACCAATAGAGTAAGAAGACTATCATGTGGACCAGACAGGGACGCCTTAAACCTCCCAACACCCTGGATCATAAAATGCAGTTCAAAGCTGATGCTGCAAGGATGTCTGTGAGAGTGTAAAGAATACTCAATCGATAGGGTATTTTCTCTAATCATCTGATCAGAGGTTAACAGAGGGAAAAATAAATTATGGTCAAATACTGGCGAGCTTCATTCAGGGAAGAGGTACAGAGTCAGCAGGACTGACAGTAGGGCCATCCCTGAGAGCAGGATGGTCTCCTTTCAAGGTGAGAATGTGCATTACTTTAGTTCCATCATTCCAGGTGTTCACACCACACCAGGAGGATGTCAGGTGGGAGACTGTGAGGACCGGTTATCTCCAGGCTCACATTTGTCTGCAGCACATTATTGACTTCCTCCCTATTTCCGTAGTAACTGCTGACTTCTTCATGCTAACATCCGATGCTCAGGGATGTCATTTAGTGATGTAGCTAAACTGTGTGGTAAAGCATAGGCACCTTTAATTTCACCCTGAATTGTTAAAACATCTTTGCATCCTCAATTGAGAACAGCATCTGGATGAGCCCAAAATGAGCTTGACGTGTACAGGTTAATTCAGAATTTGAAATTGGACAATAAGAGTTATTTAAGTTGTTCCAGAGAAAGCTGTGGTTCCAGGGCCATCCAGGATAACTTAACAAACTCTGCCACACACTAAGATTTAAATAAAGGTGGTTGATGTATAGTCAGTAAATCATTTATCTAACAGGGAAAGGTCATAGGCTCTGCTAGTTTTAAGAAAAAGTCCAACCACAGCTCAGAACAGACCACTCCAGACCACACGGTTCCAAAGGGGAGGAGGTTTATTCAGGGGATAGGGCAAAGGTGGGAAGAGGAAGGTGGAAGAGATAAGAGAGAAGAGAGAAGAGGAGTAGAGGTATAAGAACCCAGTCTGCTCTCTATTTGAGAGAGTTTGCTTAGTGAGAAAGGAACATGTACTCTGACAAGGCCATCTACTCCAGCCACTTCCCTCAGGGGAAGGACAGATGCTGGTTTAGGTGTCCCTGGAGAAGGAATTGGAGGTTTGTCTGTGGCCTTAGAACGTGTGATAGGAGGGGTAAAGGTCAGAGCCAACACAGGGCGATTAGCATGGCCTGCAGCTGGCACAGAGGGAAGGGAGGGGTCTGGGGAGGTTGAGTTAGTAGACTCTGAGGTATCTTGGTGAGAAGAAAACGAGGCAGCAGTATGGGTTTTCGGTGGCATGGAAACAGGTCTGCGACGGAAGGGGGTGGTTCGTCAGCTGGATCTAAGAGTGTTGCGTCATCTAATGGGGGTTGGGGAGGTTCCATTGCTAAAAGGACCTGGGGTGGGGAACAGGCAGAGCACATGGAGGGATTAGAGCGGAGGTAGATGAATGATTGGATATAGGGGACCTCTTTCCATTTACCAGACTGCTGTATGTATGTATGAAGACCCTTTTAAATGACTGGGCCTAGTATGCCATTAGGTGGCCATTTTAAACCATTATCTAGAGGGTACCGAATCTAAACTTTATTACACAGATGAATCAATTTGGAAGGCCTCAAAGCAGGTGTTAATACTAACAGGCCCAGTCCCTAACACTCAAAATAAAAATTAAAAAGATAGAAAAGATGTAACATTCTTTATTGAATCTGCTACAAGTTGGACACTGCGCTCACTTCAGAGTTTGGCAGAAACCAGGAAATAAAGTTTCTGAATCTACCATGGGTCATCCTGTGTTGTGCACAGATTCATTTATTAGTATTTAGTGCCGTATGTAGCGCATTTTTAAGAATGATTTGCATGCTGTCCAATGTCAGAGCTTTTGACTGTGACGGACTAAATGCTGGAACCTCTGAAGCTGAAACCCACCTAGATCCTGTTCCTGAGCTAAGCAGGCAGCTCTGGGCCACAGGTGCAGGAAGACATCCAAGACATGACCTGCCCTGTAGACCACCACACACAATCCAGGAGGCATCATGGAATAAAAAGACTGTGGTCTCTGAGTGACAGATAAGGGAGTGAGGGACACAGAGTTGACAAATTTAGACATGACATTACAGTCTTGTCTATAGCCTTCACCTTGCTTTCAAGAGGGTCAGGGTTTAAGAATGTTTTCATGTCCAGGATTTAAGAAAGATGGCTCAGTGTGTAAAGGAACTTACCGCCAAGCCCAATGGCCTGAGTTTGATCCCCAAGACCTCTTGTGGTGGACCAAGGGAACATGTAGCACCAGTTGATAGCACCAGTTGTCTTCTGACTTAAATGTACACATAGAGGCACACACAGACACACAGACAGAGACAGACAGACAGACAGACAGACAGACAGATACATACACACACACACACAGACTGTAGCATGCATGTGTGCCACAACAGGAAATAAATGCTTAATTATATATATCATTAATATATGTATTATGTATGTATATTGTATGTATATTGTATGTGTATTGTATGTGTATGTGTATGTGTATGTATATGTATATGTATAGACAAAGCAGAAAACCTGTATGTGAAGGGCCATGCATTCCTAGTAGGACACGTAACACCAACACTGGGGTTCCTGGAGACTCTGTTACCCCCAACCCCCAGAGAACCACAGAGCAGCTGGCAGTGGAACCCAGAGACAGAGACAGTCATATTTGCATGTGAAGGCAAGAAGCCAGCAGGAAATCAGATCAACCCAGGAAATGTGGACCCTAAAAATGGAAAGAGCATTTGAAAAGTAAGCCAATTATAAACTATCTTTGGGGAAGCAGTAGGCTGTAAAGACAGAGAGAAGCAGCCAGGTTTATAAGGGAAACCAGGCTTGTGCTGTTGTGAAGGGGGGAGAGAAGGGAGTGCCTTGAAAATCTCCTGTACTATGTGAGGGCTATATTTCTGGGAATTGTTAGCCAGTCAGACATGCTAGGCAAAAATGGAGAAAATTGCAAACCACACCCATCCCTCCTGCAAGGAAAAAGACCAGACTAAACTTGTGGTTTCTTTTACATATATATATGTAAATGTATATAAATATATACAATATATAATTATAAATATAAATAAATTAAATAAAAATATATAAATATAAATAAATAAAATGTATATATTTATATATATGTATATAAATATATATATTTTACATTAGTGAGTAGAAAGTTAAAACAGGAATAAGACACTTTTAAAAGCTCTTTGAGCATTCAGTTACTATGTGTGCATTTGTGTATGCACATGAGTGTGTCATGGTATGCATTTGGAGATCAGAGGACAACTTTGCATGATGGGTTTTCTTCTTCTACCATGTGGGTTTCCAGGATGTAACTCAGGTTGAAGGCTTGACAGCAGGTGCCCTGACCCTGAGCCATTACTTTCAACCAAAGGAAGATGTGACCCATAGGTTCTGGCACCTTAAAACACTGGAGAGAAATCATATATTCGGGCCGTTAGTGCAGCACAGTGAGAGACAGAAAATGTCAACTTCCCAAGCCTTCAGTTTGTTTGTAAATCTGAAAAAGGCTATATTTTCTTGGGGCAGGTATGGGCTCTTCGGATGAGCCAAACATGCATTTAACAAAGGCTACTTTCGGACAATAATTAAATGAATGATTAATCAGTTAGGGGTACTGGCTGGTTTCGTGCAAGGCTTTGTTCAATAAACATTAACCAAGCACCTACGTGGGTTGCACACAAAGCTTTCCCCGGAGGGCATATGCCTGGCTTATTAGGATGGGCAGCTGAGGTGACGTGAGATTGGGCTGTGTTTCCTGTATGGCACAGCTCCCCTCTGTCCTCACCTCATGACCCTCTCCATGGCCTTCTCTCAGAAACACGTTCTTAATAGGCTTTCTTGTAAAACTACTCCTTTTAATTGGATAGCCAACCTTTAATTATATTCTGACTATTAATTGATTCAAATGTCACTCCAGCTAGCTCCCCAGATAACCGTTAATGTGTCTAAATTCCTTCTTACCTCTGCATTTAGCAGACAGGAGACTTGCTAGGGGCATGTCAGAGGGTCTCTGGGCACTCACCTCAAAGATAGTTTTGTTCCTTATTTATTTTCAAAAGACATAGAAATTTGAAATTTAACGTATTTATTGGAGAAAGGTGGAAACATCCACCCAAATGCAAGGGATAAAGTTTTTTTTTTTTTAATTAATTTTTGATTGGATATTTTATTTACATTTCAGATGTTATATCCCCTTTCCCCATTCCCCCCCACCCAGAAATCCCCTATCTTATCCCACCTCCTTCTGCTTCTATGAAGATGTGCCCCCACCCACCCACTCTCACCTCCCCGCCCTAGAATTTCCCCACAATGGAGCTGGGATAAAGTTTTAAATGAATAGCTGTGTCACAAGGAGATGACCATCAAGTACTATGATAGTCTTTTTATGCCAGTGCCCCTACCCCCAGGATATGTAGAGAAATCATCAAATCTATATACCTTGTGTACGTCGTCTTCGGAGATGTAGGCTTCTTATCCACTTCATGATTAGGTGGACATTTTGTTTCTGATTATTTGTTTGTTTGAAGTAAATTTACTTCTTTATGCTCTCAGTCTGAGTGTCCCTTCCTCCTCTCCTCCCAGGCCCTCCCCCACACCTCCCC
Organism: Arvicanthis niloticus; assembly: GCF_011762505.2. NCBI lineage: Eukaryota > Metazoa > Chordata > Mammalia > Rodentia > Muridae > Arvicanthis > Arvicanthis niloticus. The sequence continues at coordinate 5,125,260 of NC_047673.1, forward strand.
CTCCCCCCAGACTCACTCCTCCTTCATTTACCCTCAGAAAAGAGCAGGCTGCCTAAGGATATCCATCGAATACCACCATAGAACAAGTTACAATAAAACTAGCCACAGACTCTCATATCAAGGATTGGTGAGGCAGCCCAGTAGGAGGAAAAGGGATCCCAAAAGGAAAGGAAAGAGTCACAGACAGCCCCACCCCCACTGCTAAGACTCCCACAGAACACCCAGCTACAAAACCCAACTGTAACTTATATGCAAATGACCTAGCTCAGACCCATGCAGGCTCCCTGGCTGCTGCTTCAGTCTCTATGATCCCCTGTGAGTCCTGCTTATTTGATTCAGCAGGCTGTGTTCTCCTAGTGCCCCCAACTTGGAGGGAAGGATTTTTATTGTGGATAAAAGATAGAGAAGAAGAATAGTCAGAGGCATCTGGAAGAATCCAGAGCAGAAAGAATAGGAAGCCCACTGGACATGGCTAAGTCTGTCTCCTGGGAGCAGAGAGAAGTGGAGAACAGCAGAGAATAGATATTTGAAGGATAGAGAGGGCAGGGGAGAAACCTTGCCATTGTATGGAAATCAAGGGGCATCTGGGTGCAGGGAAACCTAGGAACTGTAGCAGCCCGGGAGGTAACATACAGAGGAGAAGGGCCATGGTGCCAGTGTGGGCTGAGTGAGGGCTGAAGGAGCCTGGAGGCCAGCATGGGTTTTGATATGCAAGACGTGTGTAAGCCAGTGGAGAGCAATACCTCCCTCCTGCCAGAGGCAAGCCAAATGGCTACTTTTGGCAAATGGAATCTTGTTTCAGAAGTTCTGAGGAATGTTGGCTGTTTTCCTAATGACTAGAAACCCTTCTGTAGTCCAGGCTGTAATCTCCAAGCATATGCACTTCTTGAGGTTTAACAGGAGCCTACTCTTCAGGTTTCTTAAGAGTGAGGCTGTGGCCAGCCTGGCATCAGAGGGTCCTTTTCCTTTCCAGTTCCATCCACCTGGAAGAACTGACTGTGGCTTCAACCACAAACATCCTGACTGCAGTCTCCTCCCTCATAGCCCTGGACTTTGATTTCTCAGTGAGCCCTGAAATAAGATATCCTAACTCAGGCTTCAGGTCAGGAGTGAAGATCAAGAGTGTCCTCACTTAGACAATATCTCTGTACTTCCCCAGGCCTGAAAACTTCCTTCAGTAGATACCATTACATAAGCTATACACATTTTTTTTGCTGATTGTTTTATTATTATATCATATCTCATCATACATAATTCCTGTCTGTGGTACTGGTTACAGTTCCTATCAATATGACAGAACAGCTTTCAAAAGCAACGCAAGGGAAGCAGAATTTGTTTTGGCTCATGGTTTGAAGGCATAGAGTCCATCACGGATGGGAAAGCACAGGGCAGGCTCCAAGGAGGACAGAGTGTGTGGCAAGGATTCACCATCTCCTCACAACTCACTGCAACAGGAAGCAGAGAGGAGACAGGAAGTTAAGGACCCCCGTGCCTGAGTTACTCACTTCTGCCAGTTAAGCGCCATCCTCCTGCAGTTTTTGCAGTTTCCCCAAAAGGCAGCTGGGAAGTAAGTATTCAGACACAGGCCTTGGTGGGGGAGGGGGAGGCATTTTATCCCCAAATGCTTCTGCATCCCACCTGTTCCTTTCATTTAACTTTTGTTCTGATAGAAACCCCTCATTTTTAAAGGAGAGTTCACAGCCCAAATGGAAGCACTCAAAACCCTGCAAACAACTAAGGTGCTTATTAGCATATCAAAAAGAATAGGTGCAGGCTGCCACTCTCTCAACTCCACCTGCTCCTGGCTTACCCTGCCCCCTTACCCTGAACTCTCCAGCTCTCCCCTACAGCCATGTTGACCACACCGCTTTTTTGGCATCCTGCTATCTGCTGTCCTAACCTCTTGGCCTTCCTGTTCTTCTTTCTCCTCTTCCCTCTCCATGACCTCAGGCTCAGCCTGCTGGCAAGGTCCAGTCAGGGATCTCGCAGATGCCTCTTCCTTTTATGCTCCCTGTGTATCTATGATAAGTGTTCTCTGTGCTTTAGGAACGGCCACGCCCTCCTTCCTTTTTCTTTCCCTTTTCGTTCAGGCACATGAGTGGTTCTCTTCTAACATTCCCTTCCTGTTTATAACGTGACTCGGCTTCCAGTTTTTATGTCCATCTTCTGCTAGATGCCTATGCTCACTCTGGCCCGTATTGATTTTTTTCCCTTTGGTCTGGGATATCAGGTGAACACCTCTGTCCTCACAGCCCTTGGGACACACCCTCCCTTTACAACTGCAGCAAACTGTCATTCTGTGAGTATTTGGAGATGTCCTTAGGATGGCTGGCTGCACACACCACTCACACCCAATCCCTTGGAATCCTGAGGATTGTTTTCCTTCCCTTGCATGCTTTGCTGGGCTGTGTACCATGGCAATAAGGAAACATGTAAATATTTATGCCTCCCCAAGTAGTAACCATTGACCTAAGGAGGTTTCACAAGGGGAGCTATAAAACTCTTTTCCAATGTAACTCAACTGTTATGAAATTTTTAAACGGCCATAATAAGGGCTCTTAATTTTTATTGCCATAAAAATTTGTGTTAAATTCTCAAAGCACATTTTAATCATAATAAAAGTTCAGTGCACGGCTCCTTAATGAATACGAGGGCCACCCGACTCTATTACAAGCAGTACTATCTGCCAAAAATCTAGAGTCCAAAGAAAAATTACATGCGTCTAATGTTCTCTCTTCATAAATAATAGCAGCCATTGGAAACCATTGCTAGAAATGAAAGATGCCTGTGCATGCTGCTTTGCTGCCTCAGAGATCACTGATCAGGGTGTGGCCAGCTCCAGGTCAGAGGGTCCTACCTCCCCAGCTCATTCACAGCAGTCAGCAGACAGAGCTGACTGCTTGCCTTAGCATTGACGGTTCTGATTGTAGCCTCCTCCCTCATAGCCGGGGGCTCTGGCATCTCTCTGAGCCTAAGTAGGCGATGGTGACAGAAATGGGAGACTTGTGGGAGGAACCTCAGGTTTTTATTTAGTTATTCAAGAGTAATTTGGCATCGGTCGGGTGCTGGAGAGATGGCTCTGTGGTTTCGAGCCCCTACTGCTCTTGCAGAAGAAGATGCAGATTCAGTTCCCAGCACCCACTGGACAGCTCACAGTCATCTGTAACTCTGGTCCCAGGGAAACTAATGTCCTCATCTGTCCAGAGATATTATGTTTACAACCTAGAAAAGATCTCTCAACAAAAAAAAAAAAAAAAAAAAAAAAAAAAAAAAAAAAAACAAAAAAAACAAAACAAAACAAAAAAACCACACACATAACTATGACTGTTCTCCTGAAAGTGCTTGTTGGACAGATGTTTGTGAAAGAACTACAGATGGCCACAGTACAGATTCACACAGTTAAAGCCAAGCCTGGCCATGCTCACCTTCCGGACACCTTAAGTTCCAGCACTCTGTGAGTTGGAGGCCTGCCTGATCTACATAGTGAGCTCCAGGCTGGGCAGGGTTACATCAAAGACCTTGTGTCCAAAGCAAAGAGAAGAAGGAGGAGGAGGAAGAGGAGAAGGAGGAGGAGATGGAAAGGAAGAAAACACAGGAAGAAAAAGAAAGAACAAGACACACACATACAGAGAGAGAGAGAGAGAGAGAGAGAGAGAGAGAGAGAGAGAGAGAGAGAGACTTAGTAGGCACTAGAGAATAATAATCCCTGTGACCCCAGAGCGCTATGGCAGAGAAGGTACAGAAGAGTTGAGGGAGTGGCAATGCTTGAGCTGCAGTGAGGGTCTCTATGTGGCTGAAATGGAACCAGAGGGTTCGTGGAGTGAAGCCATGGAATAGATCACGAAGCAAGCACACTCAAGCCCGAAGCGAATGCCATAGGCACCCAGGTGATGCTGAATTGCAGATACCATGCTCACTTCATAGGTGGGGACTTCTTATCTGGAGACGGAGAGTAGAATACAAGACTATGACTTACAAGGTTGATGAACCGAGTACCTCAGTGTGTGCGAAAGAGTCTTTAGTGGCTTTTGCATGGGAGTGTGATGGGGTTCAGTTACTGCCTAATCACACAGGAGGGAGAGTGTTCGAAATTAGCACTGGTGTTGGAAGTGAGACCATGAAAGTGAAGGCCTGAATCCTGTTTATTTTCACAAAGTCTGTGTGCCCGCACAACTTCTGTTTGCACTAAAAGACATTGAAACCCTGCTGACTAAGTCTGAGTAGAGGGACTGTAAACTTATTTTATTTTTACTGTTTCTGGTGGTTAATTTGATGACTTAAAACTCAGTTTCCATAAAAATCATTGTTTTCTTTTTAAAAATATCTATCTTTACCTAAATGAGGAGCTCAGAAGAGGGTAGCAGATGCCTAGACCTGAAACTGCAGGTGGTTGTCAGTCACCCTACTGAGCTACTGGGGACCAATCTCTGATCCTCTGTAATGGCAGCAGCTGTTACATCTTGACTGAGACAAGAGACAAGATGACTGAGGCCTCTTGACAAGCCCTAAAGTCAAATTTTCGTAGTGATCCATTTTCTAAATTTTCTTCAACGTACTTGGTATCCTAACCTGGTTGTTTCTAGGCCATGAAGACATGAATCCTTTTTAAAATTCAGTGGAGCTTCATCCAGAAACCTTTCTTGTCTTTCCATTGTGACTTTGATGAAGTTCATGATAAAGCCTGGCTTGTGTTATATCCGCTCCTCTGGTACTGTGTCAACGAGCCCATCACCCAGCTCAGTGATATCTAGATTTTCTCATCAGAAGAGCGTTTCCAAGTTTGCACTTTACATTTTGGTCTGTGATCTATCATGAATGAAATTTTGCAATGATGTGTCTGTTACAACTTTATATAAAAGAACCTGAGACAAGTTACCCCTAGGAAGAGGACTTTAATGGGAGAGGTACCATCAAGAGGCGGCCATGGTGGAGCCCTGAAGGGAAAGGAATCCTTCAGTTCCAGAGAATAAATTGAGGTTTCTGACAGTGGTATTTTAAAAGGGGTAAGTGCCATACAATATGACCTAGCCTGTGTACTAAAAGTCACAAAGCACTGATCTCAGTAAGGCGGGAATTCAAAGTTGTCATTTGGTCTGTGCAGCAGGGATGGAGGCAGGCATGCAGGAGGTATGAGGAGAAAGCCTCTGACAGCTGCATGCTCAAAGAAGTTCTCTCAGGGAAAGACTGCAGGATAGTGAGGCCCGCTCTGGGGGAAGAGCAGAGGCGAGCCTGTGGTTTGGTTCTTTTTCACACTGATCTTCAACTTCCCCAGCAGTAGTTGTTGACAGCACTCTCTGCTGTACTGTGTAGCCTTTATTTCTATTGTGAGGACTCTCTGCATCTATGCAGCTCTGTCGCTGCCTTCTATTCTCGTCTATTGATCTGTGCATTTTCCCCAGCAATATCACACATCTCAATTATGTGGTTTGACAATAAGTCTTCTGGTTGGATGAAGTCAGGCTTCTGACATTTTCTCCTTCAGTTTCATGTTGGACATGTAGATTTCTTTCTGACTCTGTAAAACTTTGTCATCAGCTTGTTGGTGTCTGCCAGATAGCTTTCTGGGGTATCAATTTGGATTTCATTGATTCCGCAAGGCACGTTTGGAACAACTGTCACCTTGGCATTTGTACCCATCGCCAGGGGCGATTTCGCCAACTGTGCATTAGAAGGGACGTCTTGGGAGTCTTCCGTCTCTTCTTGATCATGAGCAGTTTGCTAGGTTCATGCTCTAATTCTTATCCCAGGGTTCTAATAGTGACAGTAGCATGTTTCCTGTTCGGCCCTCATGTTTACAGAATGGAGAAATGAAGAAAAGTTGTTACTTTCACATGGTCCTTCCATCCTGAGACCTAGACATTCATGGGGAATGGGGGCAGGCTTCTTTTCGTTTTGGTTTGGGGACTTACTCTATGTAAAAGTTTGCTTCATTTGTGAGCACCTACTGCTTTATTTCTCTTTCACAGGCTGTATACCTCTTATCTCCATTTTCTGTCAGACTCCATTAACTAAGGCATCACGCAGACTTTGGGGAAAGACTCCTGGGAGCGGACGCCTTGTTGTGTGCCTGATGCTACTGTGAAGTTTCTACCCTCTGACCATTTAGTACAGTGTTAGCTGTCAAAGTCTCCGGCAAACAGAATTCACACTTTATGCTACTTAACTGGTTTTCCATAAACATATGCTGTGTTGTACCAAATGCTTCATTAATATCCACTGATATGAACATATACTTCTATAGCTTTTCAGCCTGTTAGTATGAGATACTGTATTATTGATTTTCAAATGCTGAACCTCTGGCCAGGTTAAGACAAAGATACAAATTATTTTTTAACAATTTTTAAATTTATGTGTGTCTTAAGGTTTTACTGCTGTAAACAGACACCATGACCAAGGCAAGTCTTATAAGGACAACATTTAATTGGGGCTGGCTTACAGGTTCAGAGGTTCAGTCCATAATCACCAAGGTGGGAACATGGAAGCAAGCATACAGGCAGGCATGGTGCAGGAGGAGCTGAGAGTTCGACATATTCATTTGAAGGCTGGTACCAGAATACTAGCTTCCAGGAAGCTAGGATGAGGCTCTTAAAGCTCACACCCACAGTGACATACCTACTCCAACAAGGCCACACTTTTTAATAGTGTCACTCCCTGGTCCAAGCATATGCAAACCAATGGTGTATGTATGTATGCCTACATAAGTTTATATGAACTTTGTGTACACAAATACATGAGCCAAGACGTGCTTGGTTCACTCAGGAACTAAGAGAAACAAGGTGGTGCCCTTGAGAGCAGAGAAAGCAGAGCCACGCCAACAGCTCAATGAAGCCCTACTTAGTATATGATTACTTTTATGCACTGTTTGTTCAGTTTGCTAATATTTTATTGAGGATTTGTCACCTGAATTAATGAGAGTCTGTAGTTTTAAGCCTTCATTCATCCTTGGCATGCAGTAACACTGGTCTGATAAAATGTGTAGAAGTTTCCCATCTGCTTCAGTCCTCTAAAGGAGCCTGCACAGAATGGAAACATTTCCTTACTGAAGGATTTATGAAATTCACCATGAATCAAGCACATCCTCATGATTCAGGTTACAGAGATTATTAATAGGCTTAGACGCAACTGATGGCCTACTTCTTCAAGTCTGGGGCAGTCTGTCTTTCAGGGAACTAGTTGATTTCTCACCAGTTATAAACTGTGGGTGCATGGCTGTTCATAATGCCCCTTTTTATTCTTTATGTCAATGGATCTCTAATGGGAACCCTTTTATTTATGACATCGCTTTCTATCTTTTAGGAGCTAGAGAGATGGTCCAGCAGTTCAGAACTCTTTCCTTTCTTTCAGAGTATCCTGACTGGTTCTCACCATACACTTCAGTGGCGCACAACCACCTATAACTTCAGTCCCAGGGAGTCGAGTCTCTCTTTTGGATCTTAAGGGGGCTTAAATGCATATGATATACATAAATACACAGCAGGCTTTACACGTACATGAATGCATGCTTTAAAATAAATACATTTAAAAAATAATAATTTGTACATTTTTTCACCTGTCCAGTGCTTGACCAATTCTATAGACTTGAGGTCTCTTTCATAAAAATATCAACTTGGACTCAGTCTTGGAGGCTCCAGCATTACAAGCTAATCACACCCAAACTGCCCCAACTCTTAATATTATCACTGTGTGGGTTAGACTGCAATGTAAGAATTCAGAAAAGGGGCGTAGACATTTAGTCCATTGTGCTGGGCACAGATGCTACCTTAGTTTCCTGAAATAATAGTCTACAAAATGTGGCTTTAAAGAACAAACATTATTTTCTGACACATCTAGATGTCTACATTCAAGGGACTCTTCCTTGGCTCTTTGGCTCCCAAGAGAATCAGGCATGTCTTGTCTCTTCATGATATCAGTCTAAGCTCTGCTTCTACCTTTCCAGCCCTGTGTCCTACCAAGTTTCTGTCTCCATTCAAATGATTCTCTTATTAAAGACACTGGGCATCTTGAAATAATGTCTCACACTGATCCAGGATCATCTCCTCAAAACTAGCATTGTCTGCAATGACTGTATAAATGAGGAAGTTGGGTTAGGGTTTCAGCACATCATTCTGGGGGGCATTAAACTCATAATGGGTGAAACATTCCAGTGCCAGCTTTTCCATTTTCGGTAGATTTGTAATTATCTAAAAGTGAGACCTTACCAAAAAATTTAATCACATAGAAAGAAGTGGCACTTTATCATTACAATTTCATTACATGACTTTTACTAAGCTTTCAGTATTAATGTGACAAAGAATTATTACTAAGTAAGACCGTGAACAAACAGAGTTGTTGAGATTAAATTGTTACAAAGCACAGGCCAATAAAATGTTTATTGGTCCATATGTCATCTGGCAAGAACGAAGCAGAATCTCATTTAGAGGAAATGATGTACATGAGTCCCAACCGGGATACATCAAGAACAAAATTTAGGACAAATTTGGAATTAAATGGCCTTCCAGTTTCAATAAATAGAGAGTAAATGTGCCCAAGGCCTCTAGTACGATCTGAGCACTCAGTTGCTCGAAGAGTCCCTGTGAGTTTCACACACGGGAATGGTGATAAAAATCAACCATGATGTGCTTCATTTATTTTCTTGAAAGAAATGCCAGGATTTGCCTTGCAGTCTATGCTGTACAAATGGATTTTTGTTGGCCTAGGGGTTTGGCCCAACAGTAGAGTTCTAAGTTAGTAGGTAGAGTGGCCAGGGCTGGATGTACATGCTACAAAGAAAAGATACTTTGGAGCTTGTGGTGTTTAGTTTCATGGTCAAAGTCTGGAATAACCTGAGCAGGGAGTCTCAAGGAATGACTGTGCCTGTGGTCGGGATTGTCTGCATGGAGATTCTTTCACTAGGTTTATGGAGGTGGGAAGACCCACCCAAAACGTGAATAGTACTATCCTAGGAGCTGGTCCCTGGCCTGAACCAAAAGAGATGGACCTGAGAACACACACTCATTTGCTGGCTTCCGACCATAGATGCAATGTGACCAGCAACTTCAAACTCCCTGAGTACCTTTCTTCTTTAACTTGCTTTATTTGGAGAGTTTTGTTGTTGTACCTAGAAGAGTAAGACAAACTGAGAGTATCTCAGTCTGGAAGGTTCTTCCCGAGTGAGACAGAGTATAAGTGCTCTCAGAATAACGCATGTGACATCTGATGCTCAGAGGTAGGATATAAAGGATGAAGCCATTCCCCATACAGCAGCTTGCTTGCATGCATAAACACACTCATACATGTGAACACACAGATATAAACACTCACACAAATCTTTATGTCTCAGGCTATGATAATATTACCGCATGCAAACTGCTTCTCCTTCATGAAGAGAAAGTGTTTTCCTCCGCTCTTACACACACCTGGTTCCTAACCCACACTTTGTCTCTTCGTGGACATGATGTATTGTTGATTCAATCCCATTATCTTTTATGTTTAATAACTCATCCATTTCATTTTATGTTGTCCTGATACTTCTGGGTGTGGGACCATCCAATAGAACATGATTGACTTCCCCTAGCCACACCCTTAAAGAAAACTGACTCTCCTCCCGCAAGAAGCCATCTGCTGTCAAAGGCTTCTCAGCTGTGGGTGGGGCTATGGTCCCTTCCCTGGGATGCTGACTGGTTTGATCCGTGCACTGTGCAGAAATACATCTGCCATGAGATGAAGAACACTGTCATGCCCAGGAGACACTGCCTTCCCCTAATCCTCCCCTCCGCTGGCTCCTACAGTTCCTTCAGCCTCCTCTTCCTCAATGCTCACTGAGCACTGTGCATGGGTATAGCATCTCGGTCCTGTCTGTGGCTGAGCCTCCATGCCCATTTCTTCTCTGTGTTTTGATACTGTCCACAGCACAGAGACACTTATCTGATGAGGACTGAGAGTGACACTAACCCCAACGCAGGACTGCTTTGCCTGTGGCTCTGCAGAAACCGCTAGAGCTACCTGGAGACCCCACATCCTTAAAAAGGATAACGTCCTGTTGTTCTAAAATAATATCTAACATTTATGACATGTGTAGCAACTCCTAAGACTGTTCTTTGTTATATTAAAAAGTAAATCCAGGTTTCACTATTCCTGGCTTTTCATTTGAAACCTTCAACTCCCCATTCCTTTTTTTTTCAGGGTGTTTTTTTTGTTTGTTTGTTTGTTTGTTTGTTTTGGTTTGAGGTTTTTTTTTTTGTAGAATCAAATGCACACTCTGACAAACTACAAAATTTGTGTCATGTTTGATGCTATCCTCTTGGTTCCACACAGAAAGGCTTGCAATCAGTATCCAGGGAAACCGAGTAACAAGCACATCTCCATCTCTTGTCTTCATATGTATGGCTGAAAGCTGAATCTATTACTATAAAGTAAAAACTGAAGAGTGAAACAGAACATTTTCAAGTATCTCAAATGCATGTGCTTGAAGGTTATATTTAATTCATACATATATGTTATCATTTTAAGTGCACAACATCACGGATGGTATTTTTGTGAACTGAATTTTTCGCTTACTTTCACTCCACAAAACTAAGCTGATTTGCTATTCCCGAGTGTCTCAAACATTTTTAATAGAAGAAGCACACTTCCTTACAATACAGTGTATTCCTTATGAATTTCCCATTGCATACGCTATAGGTTAGATAGACCTATGAAGGCAATAAGAAATATCTTCTGACAGATATTTCTGAGCTGAGAGTTCTACATCTTCATCTGAAGGCTGTTAGGAGAACACTGGCTCACAGAAAGCTAGGGCAAGGGGTATTAAAGCCCACACCTACAGTGACACACCTCCTCCAACAAGGCCACATCTCCTAATAATACCACACCCTGGGCCAAGCATATTGCAACCACCACAGCCCCTCTTTCCAACTGGGGCAACTAAAAAGAGGGTAAGAATCATTTCCAGGGTCACATGACTGTTGAGTGGATGGGCATGAATATTAACCTGCATTTCATTGCCTGCTATGCTGGCCAGGCTGTGCGCTATGAGATTTACTGAGAGACTAGATTAAGCCTATTGACTTGATGACAACAACTTGGTGTGTGTTCTCAGACATGTGGTGAGGAAGGTCCTGGGCTGTCATACCTGCAGTTTTACAAGTATACCTTCTAGTATTAGAATTTGGGGATTCTATACCTTCTAGTATTAGAATTTGGGGAAGCTTTCTTGAACCTTGGGAATTGGCCCAACGCTATAAATGACTGGAATCAGACCATGCCTGCAGTCACAAGAGCACTTGTGTGCTACACTGCCCTCTAATGGACGGCTGCAGGGAAGACAAATGTGAGGACAAGGTAGGAGGCAGAGGCCAAAGAAGGAGGGAAGACTGTCTTGGAGGAGAAGGCATGGTGGCTGGTGGCTTAAGGTAGCTAGCTAGTCAAGACCTTGCAAGCAGAAAGCTAGTTACATGCATGCAGGCAGGAAGTGGAGAGCCAGGAGTTCTGACACTCATCTTGCCTTTTTATTCACTCAGAAACACAGGACATGGAGTGGATATTTCCACCTTCAGAGTGAATCTTTCCACCCCAGTTAACCTATCTAGGCAACCCCTCATCAGTATAGCCAAAGGCTGATCTCACAGACAGTACTAGACTGTTAAATTGCTAATCTATATTGACCAGCATAGCATCTAGGAGGAGGAACAGCAGATATGTGAACCTTCACACCAAAAACCATATGAGCAAACGCAGAAGACAAGATTGATATCAGCTCCTTCTGGAGAGGATGTTGCTGAGAACCCCTGCCTTGGGGAAAGTTCCTTGCAGCATTCCAAAGTATAGATGGCCATTGGGAAATCTCTGCCCCAACTATGTGGTGGGTTGGGTTGCTTCCTGCTGGATATTCACACTTACTGCAGGACAGCAGCAAACTCCCTTCTGTCTGCATTGTCCTGGGGAAAGGGTCCCTGACCAGTGAGAGAAGCCTCTTTCCCCTGAAATGCCCTTCCATGGCAATATGTGTGTGTGCATACATGTGCCAGTGTGATATATTGGCATTCTCTGGCTGTGGGAATCCTCAATTGAGAAGATACCTTCATATAGGCAAGTCTGTAGGGCACTGTCTTAGTTATGGTTTTACTGCTGTGAACAGACACCATGACCAAATCAACTCTTATAAGGCCAACATTAATTGAAGCTGGCTTACAGGTTCAGATGTTCAGTCCATTATCATCAAGGCAGGAACATGGCAGCATCCAAGCAGGCATGGTGCAGGAGGAGCTGAGAGTTCTACATCTTCATCTGAAGGCTGCTAGCAGAATACTCACCTCCAGGCAGCTAGGACTAAAGTATTAAAACTCACACCCACAGTGACACATCTGCTCCGACAAGGCCACACCTTCTAATAATGCTACTCCCTGGCCCAGGTATATACAAACCATCACAGGCACTTTCTTAGTGGTTGATGGAGGAGGAACCAGGCCAGGGTGCCACCCTGGGCTGGTGATCCTGGGTTCTATAAGAAAGCAGTCTGAGCAAATCATTTGGGACAAGCCAGTAACAAGACCCCTCCATAGCCTCTACATCAGCTTCTCCTGCCTGGGTCCTGTTTGAGTTCCTGTCCTGACTTCCTTCTCTGATGAACAGTAGTGTGGACGTACATATTACTAAATCAATCCTTTCCTCCCAGCTTGTGTTCGATTGTGGTGTTTTATTATTGCACTGGTTGCCCTAACTAAAACACTGGCTGTGAAAGCTACCTCATCCTGAAGCCTAGTGTCTACTTTTCCAGGAAAGACTAGAATTTTATTTCACCTATCAACCTAGTAGACAGAGAGCAAAGAATCTATGAAAATGTAAACATCCTAGACTGTGTCTTATTTTCTTTTTCTGTTGCTGTGACTGAAACAAAGGCGACCTAAGGGATATTATTCCAGCTCACAGCTCTGTATTACAGGCATCCTGGTTCATCCTGGTTCACTCTGTGTTACAGGCATCATGTCTCATCCTAGCTCACTCTCTGTTAATGGCATCATGGTTCATCCTGGATCACTCTGAGTTACAGGCATCATGGTTCATCCTGGATCACTGTGTGTTACAGAAATCATGACTCATCCTGGCTCTAAGAACCAAAATTCCTACCAATAATTTTAACTAGAAATATTTTGTGTGTGTGTGTGTGTGTGTGTGTGTATAAACTTATAGCTAATAAAAAGAATAAACTACCAACTTTGAACAAGAGAACACTGAGAAGTACAGAAATAGATTCAAGGAACTGATCCTCTATCAGGGGAAGAGGGATAGAGGCTCAAACAATGGCCTTGAAGGAATGATGGCCACCATGACTGATAAACATTTGCATCTCACTGGAGAATACAGAGCCTTGAGGACCAACCATTCTTGTGACTGCTTTTCAAGGGCAAAAGAAAGTCTTCCACTCTACAGATAAACATGGAGGTGACGGGACACACCGAGAAGCTGTGGTGGTTTACTTCTCTGAAATTCAGAGATCCAGAATAGATTGTGATTCTTGGTAGGAAAACAGTGTCTTGTGAAATTAAAGCCAAACAGAAGCTGTCAGCATAGACTTTAAGTCAGAACAGCATAAGGACTGCCCAGGTAGATTCCTGTGGAGGACAGAGATTGACTAAGTAGATTTGAGGGAGATCGGGACAAGCTCAGCTTGCTCACTGAGACCTCACACATAGACTTGGACACTTCAAGAAGATGGCTCAGCAGCTGGGGTACAGAGCAACCAGTATTAGTAGTCAGGGCTCTGCAACTGCTCAGGGAATGAAGCCTGAGCTTAGAAAAGGGCATCGGTGTTGGGGGTGCAGGGTGACGTCACAAGACTCAGTGGGACGTTTTGCAACCTGAAGTCTCCACAAATTATTTAATGTGTTTGTCTAAAAACATATTGTGATTCCCTCCAAAATCTCTCAGCACTGTGTCTGACTGATAAGAACTATTTCTATTTCTGGGTCAAAAGTGAAGAGAACATTTCAAATGCACGTTTAATCTTAAACCTTTGACGTTCACTAATTTTTTTTGTTTGTTTTCATACAGGCTGGAGCCAACGTCCTTCTGCAAGACGTGAATGGAAATATCCCTTTAGATTATGCCATCGAAGGGACAGAATCTAGCGCTATCCTGCTGGCCTATTTGGATGAAAACGGTAGCCTAATGCTTCCTTTTATAAACTCCATAAAGCAATGCATTGGTAGAACTGGAAACATGTTATTAGAAAAATACATATATTATTTCAGACTGCTGCCTCCCTTGATGGTGTAACACAAGGCAGTTTTCTACCCCACCTTACATTCATTGGTGGTTTAGCCAATGTTGACTTTTGCAAACTAGCTGGCACCTGCTGGGGAACAGTGAAGGAGCCCCAAACAGATGCCTGGGCTCCATAATTGGTAGGACCGGCTTTGTAATTACAAATTCTCCTCCCTGGAGATAGCAAGACGAGTGAACCATTCAATTGAATTTTGAGCTAATGAGAGCAAGGTCACCTTGAGTGTATTCTCCAGTGCCAGGTGATCCCTGCAGGAATTACAAGCCAGCTCATGGAGGACTGGGGACAGCAAGGGCAGTGTGTACATCCCAGAATCCACAGTGACATTTAGAAGCAGAAGCACCATGAGAAGAAAGCCTAGAATCAGAGAGAGGGCTGGCCTGAAGAAATGGGGCTGAGCCCTGCGTGTCACTCACCAGGACATTAATGACATAGCCCCAGCATGAACCAGTGAGTCAGCTCAGTGGGGGAGGGGGGATGGGAGCCACTGCCTGCAGCACCTGGTGATGAAACTTGGAAGGGCAAATCCCACCCCTCCTCTTTTTTGAAGATTAAATGTAAATAACTACTCTGGTAGTCAAGCCCCTTCAAGGATTTGCTGACCAGAGACAACATTCTGGTATCTTCGGAGCCTCTGCGGGCTGACGGTGTTCCTTTGTCTTCTTTGGAGAAGCACTTAGCTCATTCCCAGCATGCTTTGCTTCTTCCAGCTCATTTGTCTCAAAGGTTTATTTTGAGGATGGCATAGAATAATAATTAGTGCTTAGCAGCCCCGATTTCTTAACGAGAACTAGTCTCATTAATTTAGAAAGCAAGGCAGGAGTGACTACCCCCCACCCCCAGGTGAAGGCCACCAAGGCAGGTTTTGGGCAGAAGCAAGCTTCATGGGAGGCATGGAGCATCTTGAACTGCCCACTCGGAATCTGTAGCACGGGAGTCAATGCTTCTCCTCAAGACCCTCCAGACTCCTGAGCAGGAGAACTCCTTTGCTGGGTACAAAAACCCTTGGCTGTAACTCTCTGGAGAAAAGTTAATCGGTTCTACAAGGAACAAAACTCCAGGTGATGGGAGTTTCCCAGTGGGCAGTTCAGGACTC
Source organism: Arvicanthis niloticus (assembly GCF_011762505.2). Taxonomy (NCBI): domain Eukaryota; kingdom Metazoa; phylum Chordata; class Mammalia; order Rodentia; family Muridae; genus Arvicanthis; species Arvicanthis niloticus. The sequence continues at coordinate 5,140,616 of NC_047673.1, forward strand.
AGACCTTTGAAGGGCTTCCCAGGAAGGACAGCGTTCTGAGTTTGTATGAAAACTGTGGGGGAGCCTGAGGTTAACTTCTTTGTATTACTAAAAAGTGAGCCAAGGACTTTTTACGTGGCATGTTCTTATCACGGACATAGCAATGGTGGCCAAAGTGACGGGCAACTCAGTGATGGGCCTGTGCTGGTTCCCCACACGTGGGGAGCTCCAACCCATCAGCTTGTACATGGTAACTGTGTGCAGCGTTTTGTGTGTGCACAGAGCCACAAAAGGGAGGTTTAAGATTCCCCTAGAAATAGCCAAACAAGATAAGAATAATGGCAATATCAGTGGACGTGTCAATATGTAAGGGGAAAGTCTGAGGATCCCACCTGTCTTAGTCAGGGTTATACTGCTGTGAACAGACAACATGACCAAGGCAAGTCTTTTTAAGGATAACATATAACTGGGGCTGGCTTACAGGTTCAGAGGTTCAGTCCATTATCATCATGGCAGGCATGGTGCAGGAGGAGCTGAGAGTTCTACATCTTCATCTGAAGGCTGCTAGTGGAAGACTCACTTCCAGGCAGCTAGGATGAGAGTCTTAAAGCCCACACCCATAGTGACACACCTACTCCAGCAAGGCCACACCTTCTAATAGTGCCACTCCCTAGGCCAAGCATATACAAACCATCACACAACCCCTAAGCAAAGCACTATGGGTAATTAAAGACTACTGGGAGGAGACTTAGGGATGAGCCTCACTACTGGTTGTCTAATGCAGAATGGTCAGCCTTAAAGCTATACACACATAAACAACAGAAACAGACTCAGCAGGTTGTGTGTGTGTGTGTGTGTGTGTGTGTGTGTGTACATATATAGACATATATGTAAGTACATACATACATACATACTACATACATATATGTATGTAACAATAATAATCAAAGAAATAGAGGCTATCAACTTGTAAATGGAGGGGATATGGGAGATGTTTATATGAGAGTAGCCAGGAGGGCTAGAGAGAGGGAAAGGAGGAGGGGATTTCTAAATTTCAATATATAATCCCCACCCCCAATAAAAGGTGGTTAAAAGTAAATTATGGGCTCTGAAGAGATGGCTGAGTGATAAAGGGCACGTGTTCTTGGTTGTTCCTGGAGGGGACCTGAACTGGATTCCCAACACACGTGTTGGCTCAAAATCATTTGCAGATCTAGGGGATCTGATGCTCTCTTCTGGCCTTTGTGGGTACTGCATACATGTGATGCATACACACACATGCCATGCAAGCAAATACAAATTACCCACACAGACAAAAATAAAATTGTAAAGCTATAAATCATCACAGACTGGGGGTGTAGCTCAGTTAGTATACTGGTTCAGGGCCCAGCATGAGGCACACCAGGTGTGGTGGTGCACACCTGTTGTCTGTCACTTGCTGGTGGAGCACGGGGTAAGCCAGGTCTGGTAGAGCACACCTGTAGTCTGTCACGTGCAGGTGGTAAGGGAAATATTGGGAATTTGGGTCACCTTTGGCTACACAGTGAGTGCATATGAAACCCTTTCTCTAAAATAAATTAACAAATTAAATAAATAAAATACAAAAGAATTAAGTCAAATAAAACTCCAAATGCTGAAAGAATGGAACAGTAGCTCTCATTCACCCAGAAACCCTTTCCTAATAATTGTTTTTCCTTTTCTTGATCCCTTCCTAAGGCCACAAAACAACCTCAGTATCTCCATCTGCAAATGTGTTAGCATCAGTAATAACCTCCCAACCCACCAGAGCATTTTGTTTAACGGGAAAGCTTGTTTTTTGCAAAATCGGCTTTTTTTCATCATATGTAAAAAAAAAAAAAATCAAAAAAGCAACTCTCTTTCCGTCGGAGGCGGATGCAAATATTGGTTGGGAGAGAAACGAGAGAGATAGTTCATGACTCTGCTTCCGAGAAAAGCTGTCACCGCCATGGCTGTCATGATCGGTTTGTAAAATGCAGGTTTGCTGGAATGAGCTCAATTTAATATCTCTTCAATTTTTAATTCTGTTCCGCACTTGTCACTGCTGTGGCTGTGACCCAGCCCCTTCCGTGCACCCTCCCTCCCCTCGGCACAGCTGCTGCTGCCCCTGTCAGAACCCCTCCTGCTTATCCATGTCACCTCCTCCGCCCCCTGTAAACACTGTCCGACTCCATTTATTTCCCACCCCTTCATTGGTGCACCAGGACTTATCTGCTGTGGCAGCAGGGACCGAAGCCATCAGTAGTTTCTAATAGGCTGAGATGACATCTTTGCCTCTTGTCATTTCTACACCCCACGATTCTCTGCAGGTGCTTTCTATCCTGGATGCACCCAGCTCTTAAAAAAAAAAAAAAAAATCCCCATTTCAAATCAGATTTACTGTGCTGTCACATCAGGGCGCAGTGGGCAGAGAGGGCAGGAGACATCCTGAACAAGTTGATTACACAGAAAGTCTCTGTTGCAAAGTTCTAATTGTGCTGTCACCTCCGACTTACACTGTAAACAGGCCACAGCAATTAACCTCGGCTCGGTGCCTCGGATTCCAGGACTGTGAAAGGAGACCAGCATAGGAGCTGATTGAGCATTTGATGAATACCTCATCTTTGCACAAGGCAAACCAGCTGGGCATGCAAGGAAAGCAATCCGTTCTAAAATGAGCCTCTGGGGGAAGGAAGAGCCCTGGATAGAGCTCAAGGTGGCCAGGACAGAAAATAGGCATGAAAAAAAATCTGCATCTCTCTCTCTCTCTCTCTCTTTCTCTCTCTCTCTCTCTCTCTCTGTGTGTGTGTGTGTGTGTGTGTGTGTGTGTGTATGTGCATGCATGGCCACTCATGTCTGTATCCATACATGGAAGTATATACATATCTATCCATCCATCTACCCATCTACCTACCTACTAGCATTCATTCATCCAGCCACCTGTGTATACATATATGTATATGTGTGTATATATATATGTGTGTATATATGTATATATATCATCTGTCTATCATCTATCAATCATTATTTATCAATCATCCATCATCATCTATCTATCATCTATAATCTGTCTGTCTGTCTGTCTGTCTGTCCATCATTTTTCTCTGGTAGTTTTCTACTTACCCTCTCCTCTCTTTCTACCATTTTAGGAACAAGTAGATTGTCTGCCCTGTTCCTCAACTATATGATGCTAAGTTTCCTACCCACTGAGAATCCCCCTGCAGTAGTTGCCTTGAGATTCCCAAACTTCCATTTGGGGATTTATTTCTCTGTTCTTTGAAATCATCTTTCTGTGACTTTGCATGATGTAGGCACACTAACAAAGTCTCTCTTGGTGTGGTCTTCCCATACTTCCCTCCTCCTCTTGAAGCTTCCTTCTATGGTACCGTGGGGTACCGTACTCATATTCTCAGCTCTGTGCCCTGTTGACTGTTTCTGGTGTTTGTCCTTAAGAAGCATCCTTCTGGGACAGGACAATGTGGGTACTGAGTGAGCTCACCCTTTGCTTGCTTTGCCTGCTGCCCATCTCAGAACTGTGGCCCTACTGTCTTCTGAAATTTCTACCATGACAACAATATGAATGTCATCTTATTTTTGCCAGTCCCTCTTGTCCATAAGACTTGTCACTAACTCATGGTGCTTGCTTCTTTAACACCGCTAGACTTTGTCCATACCTTCACCAATCACACTGTTTCTGCCTTAGTTAAAACCCTTTCATTTCTAATGTGTGTTGATGCAGTAGCTTCCAAGCCTGCTCTCAGTGTGTGCTTAACCCTCTTCCTTCCTCCGTCAGAGGCCCCCCAGAAAACTCGGCTCATCAGTATCTTGTTATTTATTTGCTCAATGAGGTTTATTCAAGGTCCTTTTCTGACACTGGCCCTTTCAGAATCCCACATAGTCAAGGGGAGGGAGGGCAGCACATTCCGGTCTGCATGAGACAGTACCCTAATGGCTGCTGTTCAGGTACCAGGACAAGGGTAGGTGGGAGATCAAGCCTTCACAGCCTGGATGTGATTCTTTCTCTGTGCTAACATCACTGTTAGGGTTTTACTGGCTCAGCTCTGCGGCCTCCCTCGGATTTTTAGGAAGCTTGCCATGTAGACTCAGTGAACTAAGCCTCAGTCCTTCAAACTAAGAAAGCACATGCTAAAAGCATGCTGTGGCCAATCAACAACCTCTTAACATCTCTTTAGGTCTGCTTGCTTGTTGGTTCCGTTTTCTTTTCAGGACAAAATTATCTGTTAGGTTTACTCAAGTGATGGTTCAGGGATGTCATAGAGAAGAAAAACAAGGGTGTGCAAGTTCCTTGGACACTGAATATTGGTGTGTGAACATCACACAAACCTGAGAAGGAAAGAAGATTTAACTTTCCTTGAGACTTCTGCAGAAAGCTTCACGGAACTGGCCCTACACAAATGTTAGGGGAGAGGCTGAGATGCCTAAGAATCACATGGGCTTCTGTGAGTTGGGTGTGCAGAGGCAAAGCCCTTGGAGCAGCAATGGAAGAGAGATAGTGCAAAGTCCCCTTCAGCTCCGGGATTGTTGCGGGGACAGGTCAGCTCCAACACACACACACACACACACACACACACACACACACACACGAACACGAACACACAAACACACCACCCACGTGACACAGCCTCACACAAAGGAGATTGAGTCACCAGGCAAGCAGCACGTCTTTGAGAACGGGAGTTGAACAAAGTTAGGCGGGTATTAACAGTTAACAAACAAGTTAATAAAAGTGTCACTAGTATCCATAACCATCAAAGATGACAGAGCAACAACTACAGTGTCATATAACTTGTGGATTTGGGGTAACAGATCTTGCTTCTTAAGTCTTAAATTAAAAAAAAAAGTACCAGATTCTTCCCAAATAATAAATCTAAACAAACTTTAGGCTTACTTGTTCCAGAAAATAATATGAGCATAAAATTAAACTTCTTTTAATACTAAAAAAGGGAGAAAGGAGACTGAGCCCATTCACCAACCCTGACTGGGTTTAAGGAGAGGACGAAGAGCTCCACCATCTTGGTTGCTTTGTTCAGAAGTTAAAGACACTTGATTGATGTGAGGTGACAGATTTGTGTTGTATTGGCTTGACAAAAAGGGACTTTTTTTTTCTTTTCTAAAATTATAACAAAAATCTAAGAATCACACTTTAGTTGGCACCATGTTTGATTCAAAATTGAGTTTAAATCAATATAATGTCAAAATATTCCCCTGTGGTATCCTGGTAACAGGAACCAGAAGTAGGCTGTCTGCCTTACTATGTTGAGAGTAACCGGCCTTCAGTGAGGGGTTTCCTACCTCTGTGTTTCAGCCTGCGTGTTCTGTGTTTGCTGCAATCTACAGTCAGATTTAATTTTAATTAGATGCCTAGGCACGTGTTCTGGAGGTGTGCAGCATTGTAGAATCTCACCAAATTCTGGAACCTTGGAGGTTTTCATCACTTCCTCTGCAAATCTCACGGCTGACTTCCATGGAGCACTTCTGAAAATCAAATCACATGTCAAATTCCATCATCCTACAAACGAGAATGAAGTGACAGTTTTAGTTTGTTCCCACAGACCCCAAGTGCCTTATTCCAAAAGGAAGTGTGTTAGTTTTTCCAGTATGGTATGGGGTCTCGTGGTGATCTGGTGAGGCATGACCAGGACGCGCCTGGTCTGGGTTTCCGCTGACACCGCTGCATGCTATGACCGAACGGTAGTTAGTTAATCAAAGCTCATTTTTAAGCGCTCCTGCTAAAGAGCAAATCCTCTTCTGTGTGAACCGTGTGTTAATTCACTCCAGTAGGTGTGCAACAGCATCTGTGGGCCCATTCTTTTGAGAGGACAAGTTATCTGTCTGTAGTGATACAGAGCGAAATCGACTTGCGCAGCTGTAAAGCCCAGACAATGGGCTTCTGGGCATTCTGCTCATTTCCCCACTCAGGTTCGGAGGCAAGCCTGTGGAAAACAGACATGGGGAGCTCACTGAGGACAAGAAGATGTACCAGCAGCCCTACTTACTACTTACTGACTGATAAGGTCCGGACCTCTGTCCCCGAGACACGCCGTGAGGCCTGTAAACTGCAGACGGTGTGGTGGGGCACGTTGTTAACTGCAGCACTCGGGAGGCAGAGGCAGCGGATCTGAGTCAGGGGCCAACCTGGTCTACAAAGTGAGCTTCAGGACAGCCAGGGCTACACAGAGAAACCCCGTCTTGGGGGAAAAAATTACCTGTGAATTGTGACCTTGGGCCCTTGGAATTTGTTGTTGCCCCAAAGATATCATATCACCACCATCACCACCACCACCATCACCACCACCACCACCATCACCACCATCACCACCACCACCACCACCACCATCACCATCATCACCACCACCACCACCATCACCATCACCACCACCACCACCACCACCAGCAGCAGCAGCAGCACCACCATCACCACCACCACCATCACCATCATCACCACCATCACCACCATCACCACCATCACCACCATCGTCACCACCATCACCACCATCACCACCACCACCATCACCACCACCATCACCATCATCACCACCACCACCACCATCACCATCATCACCACCACCACCACCAGCAGCAGCAGCACCACCATCACCACCACCACCATCACCACCACCACCATCACCACCACCACCATCACCACCATCACCATCACCACCACCACCACCACCACCAACAACAACAACAACAACAACAATACCATCATGACCACCATCGTCTTTTTTACCTTTACTTGGAAGCAGAAGGAGGAACCATAGCCTCTCCTGTTTGGAACCTTATTATTCAAATGGATAAGAATCATGAAGCCCCAGAAACCATTCTCAAAATAGAACCAGAAAGTGAAAATATCTCACGCTGGATGTGTCAGAAGCATGACCTCAGTAACTGTCTGTATCTATGAAGCAGTGGTAGGAACAAGGGATTCTTAAATGAGAAGATGAGTTAGATCAGGATTGTCCTATTCTAAAATCTCAGGGAGAAATGAACGCTGATGAAGGCTGTGTGAGCTGATGTAAGGGCACGTAAGACAACGCTGTCCGTCAAGGGGCTGCTGTCTCTCAGTGTTGGGTGTCTGTCCTGACATGAGTAGCCCTGAGATGTTCAGTTGGAGCAGTCTTCTAAATCTGTATCCTGAAGTGATCTCACACATACAGGAAAGTTCCAGAGTCCTGATAAAGGATTCCCAAGCGTAACGCCAACACCAGTGCCGTATAGAACGTCCATCAGAGCTCTGTTACGTGAGTGGACGGTGCTGTGAGCCTCAGGCTTTGTTCATATGGGGTTGGCTTCTCGGCATAAGTATTTTGCTTGTCCAGGACACTGAGTTTATGAGCAAGTGCTTCTGTGAAAAAAAAAAAATCCAAGCAAAAACACCTGATGGCTTGGCATCTTCTTCCAATCTAATTTCAGTACTTGAAGATACTTTTGACTAGTATATGTGAGTAATTTACACCAAAATACTAAGTATATTAGTCTAGAAACTTAGATTCCTGAACATCCTGCCATGTGCAAACATGTACAAACCTATACAAACATGGGAGAAATGACCACTCAAAAATTAAGTTTTAATAATTATTATTAGAAGTAGGCAGGCTATAATTATTACTGGCAATAGGATATGTTCAAAGATGACCAGGTTTCAAGGAGGAAGGCTCTGAAAGAGGACTGTGTTGAAAGACCTTGTCCTGAGTCCCAGTATCTGCCTTGGTACCAATGGGTCTTCTTCTCCCAGGGGTGGACCTCAACTCGCTGCGCCAGATAAAGCTGCAGAGGCCCCTGAGTATGTTAACAGACGTCAGGCACTTCCTATCTTCAGGCGGAGATGTCAATGAGAAAAATGATGATGGAGTGACCCTGGTGAGTCCACACTTGTGTCTCAGAAATCATTTACGTAGGGAAGTGAAGTTGATTCTAAAACATGTAATTGGATACAATCTACTGTTTCATCATAAAATAATACCCATATACTCTTTGAAGATATATTGGAAAGCATAAATATGTAAAAAAGAAAATACAAAATATTTATACCACAGCCCAGAGGAGGCTGGTGAAAATGTGTTGATGCTTTTTTTCAACCATTTCTCCATATGCCACTCTCACAGATTTAAAATAAATGTTATGTGCTATCTGTGGACCAGGAATGTGCAGGGTGTCTGGTTTCCTTTCCAGTGTTTCCTTTAGTTTTGCTGTTGGTTGGGTTACTGGGTGAGACTCAGGGCTTGAAAGGTCAGTACTCCAAGCACAGTCTGCATGACCTTGGTGACAGGCCTGTCGACACCCTGTACATCGCTCTGAACATCCATTCCACCTGTTTAACGTTCTGTCTGTGTAACTCAGAAGGAGTTGGCCAGAGGCCTTCAATCCACCTTGTGATTAGACAAATTGTTTCTATTGTGACTTTAGTGGCATCAGTGCTAGACCCACTTCCCAACCATTTATCCATCAGTCCAGCAATGTTTGTTTTAGCACAGATTCTGGGCTTCTAGTCTTCCCCATGACTGGAGCCAAAACCTGTAGGAGCTACCTGCTTGGGCTGTTTGTGCTGGACCCTCTCTATACACCTCTGGGTTTCCAGTTACTTCTAATACAGAGAGACACTCAAGTGCTGCTGCAGGCAGATGCGTAGCCTGTCCTAAAACTATATTAACCAGCTCAAAAGACTTTTGAATCCTTTTATCTTTTATCTTATAGCACCTTTCATTACTAAATTATACCTAGGACAGGCAGTTTGGCTAAGACAGACAATAAAATTTCACCAAACACCTCAGGAGCCTCCAGAATTCCTGCAACACATTTCCTGCTTCTGTGTTTGCTTTTGAATCACACTGTTCAGCACCAGAGGCAGTCCATAAATCTGAGAGCCACTCTGCAGATCTTTGACAGATGGGCAGGAAGGGATAGCCATGGATTTAGTGGGGTGGCACCCGAGCTCAGTGGAGAAGGGGTTACCTGGGAAAGTGCTCACAGTTAGTCATAACAGAAACAATGGAAAAGCACAATTCATTTACAATTTGTAGTGTTTCTCTCACAATGTGCTAATGATGACCTACACAAAACAATAAAACTACACACCAAAGCTTCTTAAATTTCATACTGTCATGTTTCAGACCCAATGCTTTATTAAATAGTTCTGCCTGAACTATTGAACAAATAATGATGTGCCTACTGTTTCACAGTGGAAGAATAACAAACACATCCACATTTCAGCTCCACATGGCGTGTGCCAGTGGCTACAAAGAGGTGGTGGTGCTTATCCTGGAACATGGTGGAGACCTCAATGGGATGGATGATGGGTACTGGACGCCCCTGCACTTAGCAGCCAAGTATGGCCAGGTAAGGTGATTTTCTACATTCTTTCTGAAATATTATTGAACAATTAATGAAAGAAAACTTTATGCTTAATTTTGATTTGCCTCCAATTTATATGCTAATCATTATATAGTTTGACCCCTAATGGCATCATCCTACTATGCAAATAATTTAATAAGAAAAAGCATTTACTTTCCCAATGGCACTGAAAGCTTCACCCTCCTTTGAGCTCTGTACATCATAGCCGAGCTCATTGGAGAAGCACTCGCCAGCCTTAAATGTCCTTCACAGAATTAATGCAGTTTTCATACTGTAATGTGGTGAGCCAATTACAGGAGTCTCTCAGTGTTCAGTTTGTTTTCTGCACTTTGTAGATCTAAAGTGAAATTACATTTTATATCCCGTTTTGCTCTGTAAATGACACTTTTTATTTTAATGAATAAAAGATGTTGAATTAAAACCTTGTGTGCTGCTGTGACCAATTACACAAGAACAGCACCTTCAATGACTAGATATTTGTTTTGGCTCAAGGACATTGGGGGGTCAGTCCATAGCTGCCTGGGTCCACACACTCAGGCAGAATATCGTAGTAGCAAAAGTGTTTGACACAGGAGTATCTTCTCTGAATGTTCCTGAACCATCTGTTCCAATTCCATAAGCAAATTGAAAAATTATAGGAAAATAGGAAAATGCTTCTCTCTGACTTAATTACAATCCAAAAGAATTGGAGAAAATGGACAGAGCAGAATCTTTACTTTCTCATATTGGTATGTTAGTGTGTGATAGGTGTGACATTTCAACAAAGAACTTGGTTTCCAGATTTGCCTCCTTCCAGAAATGATCCCTGAACACCTTGCAGTTAATAATCACAGCTCCCAGAAACAGCTCTCCCCAGCCTGGAAGTCAGCTGCTCACTTTGTACAAATAACAAAACTTTTCATGCAATGTCTCCCAGCTCACTGCTGCACTAGGCATGCAGGCTTGGCATGAAACTGGTGACCTGAGACCCTGACCTGATACTTTGTGGTCCAGTGAGACTCTCAGGTCCCAGAGCCTGAGGCCACTGTATTCAGTGTGTACTGACCCTACCCACCAGATCCGTCTGCTCACACGGGCTTCCTGGCTGTAAATGCACATGAGGAGCTATCAACTAGCTGTGCTGTCCAATAACGGATCTTATCCACAATAAGTGTTACAAAGGAAAGCAGTGTTCTTGTTTAAGACACCTTTCCAGAAAGATTTCTGGAATCTTTTCCTACTGGGGGTGCAAATGTTTTGCAGTATTTCAACAGCTGTATTGCTCATTTTTTTCTAAAACAAATATTTTGTATATTCTTTGGTTTCTAAGACATTTAATTAATATATATTTTCTGCATGTGATTCTATTCCAAACTATCTTTTTTCATTAATTTATTTATTCAGTTCACATCCCAATTGCAGCCCCCCCTCCTCCCAATTCTCTTTTCAAAACCCCTTTCCCTCCCCCTCCTCATCTCAGAGGAGAAGAGGGAGGACCTCCTGGCTATCACCCACCCTGGCACATCAAGTCACTGCAGGATTAGGCACATCCTCTCCCACTGAGGCCAAACAAGGCAACCAGCTAGGGGAGCTGGATCCCCAGTCAACAGAGTCAGGAGCAGCCCCCACTCGTTTTTGGGGGACTCGACTCGTATGAAGACCAAGCTGCATATCTGCTACATATATCCAGGGGGCCTAGGTCAAGCCCATGTGTGCTCTTTGGTTGGTGGTTCAGTCTCTGGGAGCCTCCAAGTGTCTTGGTTACTCTAAACTATTTTTAAATCAGCAGTTTAGCGTAAATATCTTTGTACAGAGCTTGTTTTTACATATTATGGCTAGTAATATTTTAACAAAATAGTATTTTCATTCTGGACCCAGATTATTTCTGTGCCTTTAATGAATGGCTAAAGAGAATTAAAAAAAATAGAAGCAAAACATTCAAAAGTAAATTATCTCTCCACAAAATATCATAAAAGGAAACTTTAACATACAAAATGTCCTTTTCAGATCCTTGGGAGTTAAACACTATTTGATAAATAATTTTTTCTAATATATAAATTCTGAAGTAGTTTGGCTGTCTGATGTGTTCTGATAAGAACCTGGAAACAGTAAAAATGCCAAGAACAACGTTACCCTCAGTCTCCTGCCATGTCAGGAGCCTCGAGAGGGCAGTGACCCTGTACATTAAGTAATTAATTGATGAATTCTTAGTACCCTGGGTACTTACTAATCTTCCTTGGTGCCCTGGGTACTTATTGATGGTCCTCAATGCCCTGAGTACTTACTGATGGTTCTTAGTACCCTGGGTACTTACTGGTAGTCCTCACTGCCCTGGGTACTTACTGATGGGTCTCAGTGCCCCAGGTACTTACTGTTTCTGATCATTAGTACCCTGGGTCCTCAGCATCCTTGGTGTTTAGTGATGTGGTCTCAGTATCCAGAGTACTTACTGACAGATCCTGCATGGCATTGCTGATAAAAAAAAAAAAAAACTGTTTTTATGCTGCAGACAACCTTGGTGAAACTCCTTCTGGCACATCAGGCAAACCCCCACCTTGTGAACTGCAATGGGGAGAAACCATCAGGTAGGTTGTAGCAGGCTGGGAGCCTCTTCTTTTTTTGACATGGACACTACTCATCCATCACTGGTGCAGCCAGAAGTATGAGTGGACACACACACACACACACACACACAGAGAGAGAGAGAGAGAAAGAAAGAGAGAGAGAGAGAGAGAGAGAGAGAGAGAGAGAGAGAGAGAGAGAGAGGCGCGGTGGGGGGTCTCCTCTCTGTGCTGTGGGACGCTGATGGCAATGGGTAAAGCCACTCTATCACCGCCTTCCTTTCACATAGCTTTTATGCACTGAGCCCCACATCACCGCAGAACCCCTCTGACTACAATCTCCTTTGTTACTTTGTTGCCAGCTACTCACCTATTCTGATACTTAGTCTAATAGTGTTCTCATTGTGAATATTTAGACTTAAACACAAACTAATATAGTCTGGTGCTAACTTAGATCACCAACCTCTTTATCTCAGAAGGTTAAATGCTTCTGAAGGCTTCCTTAATCTTCTTGCCACTAATGTGCTCCTGAATCTAATGCTCTTAGTTCTGTAGCCTTTAAAATTTAACGTCTGCTACTTCTCACTGCTATTTTTGCCATATTGATACGAGAATCCAAATAACAAAGAAATGTCTCTCATAAGAAAGCATAACGGTAAAAAAATTGATCCTTAAAACAAAATAAATCCTATTTTTCTTATACCTGGGCCCCTTCTAACTTAAAAACCCTTTACATTTCAACTCCTAATCTAATCACAGGAGTAAGTGAAAACCAGATCAAGTGACTTACTCTTATACCTTTATTGAAGTTAAATTGCTGATTGTTGGTTGCTTTATTGTATCTGCTAAAATAAAGCAAAGATCTAACAAACACGAGGGGACAGTTCTCAGTTCCTTCAGACACTAGAGTTAAGCTATTATTAGTGAGAGTCTAAAACCTAGATTGTTTCACTTAATTTAGCACTTAAAACCTATTTATAAGGATTTTAAAAGCCACTGGTGTGTGGTCTGTACCTATAGTTCCAGCACTTGAGGGCAGAAGCTGGAGGATTGCTGTGAGCTCTGTAACAACCAGGGCCATATATTACCACCTGAGTAATGGTTACACAGTGAGACCCTGTCTAAAGTACATCAAAACAAACAAAATAATTTAAAAAAACAATAAAATTTTAAAATGTAGCTTTTTACCTTAAAAACACATTTGCTGGCTTTGTGTCTTATCAGATGGTTCTGTCAGGAGATTTCGTGACCGAATGCACACTCTCGGCTTCTTCACAGACTAAAGAGATTTGACTGATCCTCGAACCTATGCATGTCTATTCTGCCATCTTCTTATTAGCTCATTTTAAGGCTAGTGCCAAGTGTTACATAGCCAATTCCCAATGACATCCGACTCTCAGGGGGCCCAGGGAATGATGCAGCTTCTTCTGATCCAGCTCCAGCCCTGGCCACTTTCACGCAGTGCACAGAGATTCAGACAGCCTGCTCCATGCTATCCCTGCAGAGTCTGACATCTTCTAGGTTTCCCTGTTCATAGACCCTTGGCAGTAAGACACGGCACCGGGCTTGTCATAGAACCTCAATAAGTGTGCTTTCATTAAATGACGGTGTCTTTTATTTAATGCACTTGACCTGTCTAGGAGAAGAATGAACCAGGTCAACAAAATGCCGCATAAAAGATGCAAACGAGACACCCTTATGGCCAAGAAAGTCACCATGAATGTCATGTTCAATGATTTCCACTCTCCCAGGGCTTGAACTTGGGAGGACACAGTCGGTGGCATCTGTGTCAGTCTGTAGTTTAGTTTATAAGTACACCATAAATGCAGCCTCCCAGGTGAGGCAGCTGAGGTCTCTTCTCCCTTCCCACTCACTACTCTTTGATCCTAGGCCAGTCATGTCATAACAGAATACTGACAGGAATATCAGCTCAGCTCATGTCAGCTAAATGACTTTGACAAGCCAGTAAAGCCACTTGACTCAAATGTACAGACACCGAGGGCCACCAGACTTAGTGGGGATGGGGAGTGGCTGCCCCCACAGGGTTCAAAGCTGGTGTCAATGCAAATTGTTTTCAGATTCATCAGGTCTCCCTGACAGTTATTGCTGATTATACATTTGAATGATGCATATCTGTGCCACAGCCCACGTGTGTCCAGGGGTCACTGGTTAAAGACTCACAGTGATCGACACTTTCAACAGAACAGAAAAGGTCATGGCGAGCGGCCAGAAGTGCTACTCTGTCACAGAGAGGAGCAACACTTTATGTCCAGAGTCAGTGGAATGTGCACACATAGTCTTCCAAGTTTAGCTTCCCTGCGACTTTTCATTTCCTCATTATTACCCACTGCATATTTATACTTATCTCATGTGTAGTTAAGTGCATCCCCCGTGTATGGCAGGCTGGACTTGGAAAATGGCAGACATGGGTTTTCTCTTTCCCCTAAACTTTTGCTGTTTCTTGATGGGCTTGGTGTATCTACCGATCCATTCTCAGTTCAGCGTGTCTGAGTTAGGAGAGGAAGCACTGCTCTGTTTCCCCACTGCCGTGTCTAACATGCTTACTGCATCTTGTAGACATCGCTGCCTCTGAGGCTATTGAGGAGATGCTGCTGAAAGCGGAAATCGCCTGGGAAGAGAAAATGAAAGACTCTCCGTCTGCTCCTGCCTTAGCACAGGAGGAGCTGTATGATGAGATTCTTCACGACCTCCCAGATCTTTCCAGTAAGCTGTAAGTATTTTCATCCCAGTGGGCTGTAGCAGCTGGGCAATCCTCTAGAAGCCAGCTGTCCCCACCACTTCTCTCAGTCACCCACCGTTGCATAGAGAGAAGCTCCTGTCTCTCTGCCCAAAAGTTTACAAATACTGTAGCTGTTTATCAGCATATTTACCAAAAAAAAAAAAAAATCGATTACTGACGGTGAGTTCAGCATAACTAAAGACATTAACGTGACCCCAGAAGGCATTGCTATATGATTGATCAAGCTGGGGAGCTACAGTTACCCTGACAACAGTGTTCCCAGTCATTCCTCTAGAGTTTAGCTGAACTCATGTAAGCTTTCTATGATTGTCATAAGGGCTGACTGACTGTTCTGAAGTAGCAAGTGCAAATATGCCTTATTTTTCTCCTAAATATAAATGCAATGATTCTACACTATCCAATAAAGGTAATGCTTAAAGCTGTTGGGTGGTGGCGGGAAAATCACCATTGCCTTTGAGGGCTGAGCACATAACACGAAGTGTAGTTGATAAGGCAGCCAAGGTAGCTCACTCTTGTTAATGAACTGGGACATAGGTACAGACTTGGCTCATAATATCCCAGTTTTTGCTTTGAATCCTTTGGCTTCTCTGCTTCTCAATGTATCACATGAACCCTCATGAGCTGCCCTGGGTAGAAAAAGCAGAAAGCATTAACAGTCAGTATGAGGGGAGAGAGGAGCCAATGGGACTGCTCATGGATGAAGGGTGTTCTGAGAGGATGGAAGTGGTTTTTGTTTTTTAAAAGGTAGCTGTGGCCATAACTAATTCACTCTACCTTGGCATAGTGTTATGCTTTCCCAAATATATAGACAGCAAAACCTAAGCAAAGGTCAGGCTGCCAACAGCCCACTGTGCATGGGGGCGGGGATCATGGGGCCCTAAGCAAACCTGAACAATTGACACCTCCCAGAATATGGAGGAGGAACAACCATTGCTCTCAGCTGTGTACCAA
The DNA here is from genome assembly GCF_011762505.2 of Arvicanthis niloticus. Classification (NCBI taxonomy): domain Eukaryota; kingdom Metazoa; phylum Chordata; class Mammalia; order Rodentia; family Muridae; genus Arvicanthis; species Arvicanthis niloticus. The sequence continues at coordinate 5,156,216 of NC_047673.1, forward strand.
ATAGTGAGCTCATCCGGGCTCCATGTCTGTACAAACAGTCCTGGCTAAAATCAGTGAGTCCCACAACACAGCAAGAAGACATTCATGTGGGAAGGGGTTCTGTAGGGAAGACAGGGGTGGAGGAGAATTGGAGAGAGAGAGAGAGAGAGAGAGAGAGAGAGAGAGAGAGAGAGAGAGAGAGAGAGAGAGAGAGAATGCCCAGATACATGAAATTGTCTAAGAACAAAATTAGTCAACAAAAAAGAAAAAATTTTAAAGTGTAGACAAGGTTACATTGAGTAGGCAAACATCCACTTTTGTACTGTCATTAACGTCTTTTGTACTTTATTTTAAGGATGAAAGAGAATATGCAGTTCTAATCAGTAACTCTCGTGGTTTTCATATTATCGACTAAACAACGGATTAATCTGGTTATGAGCAGAATAATCAATGGCTTATTTGTTCTACACAGTTAAAATGTGGTCTGATTACATTGTCCTCCTGTTGCTTTGATCCTGTGGTAAAGAGTAAATAGATGAGGCCTGTGGTGGGTGACATCTGAGCACTTTCCACACTTTTTCTTTTTATAGTTTTTGGTTGTGACGTATTTTTATCTGGTCATTTCTACTGTGCCATTATGAATACATATAACAAGAAGCAAATATGTGCAATAAACCCCAACTAAAATGCATGCTTGTGTTGAGGGCTAGGGTTTCCATGAGGGCACTCTTTTGGGCTCCCAGCAATTATCAGTAATTGCTGCTGCAAGGCCAGGTGAGCAGCCCCAAGTCTGGAGGAAGCACAGCTTCACTTGTCAGGCTGGTGGCAGAAGACAGAGCAGATTGATATTGTGTCTCCATTGTAACAGTGGCTTTTGATTTGGATACATTTCTGAAACATGGTGGGAACTTCTTTATGGGAAAGAAACCAGTGTATTACCATAAGCAGGAAGCCCATGCATCACTGACAGATGCTTTACCTACTATCCACAAGCCTCATTCTTCTAACCCAGATATGAACAGTCCCCTTTCCCATCTCTTTTTGGAACAAACTTGGGATTTGATCTATCCCTCTTTTTTTCCCCATTTTTATTTTTAATCATAGTTTCAACCCTCTGGAATCTTCTGTCCAGCTATTCCTTGAGTTCCAGTAAACTGGGTGCTGTTCTTTAACACAATTCTTGCTGATTTAAATAAAGTGTTTATTTTTCCCTCTACTCTCTCCTTTCCCCTCTTCCCCTCCTCCTTACTTCTTCCATCACACTATTAATAAAAACCAAAAAGCCAGTGTCTCCCAAACATTGAGCAAATATGTCAGTGAGTCAAACCTCAACACACCAGGTATAACCTTAAAGCTTTGCTGACCTACAGTTTTATTGTGAAATCTCATCCTCCAGCTGCTTGTAGAGACCTGAGCTCTAGGAAGACAAAGGAAAGATTTGAAAAACCCTCAAAGCAGCAGTGGGAAAGGAAATGGGCATTTGAATATGCATATCTTTCTCTGTTCTGGTCAGACAGTCATGAGCTGGCCACAGTTATTCCCTTAAGGTCATTGTGTCTTACCTGAGACAGAGTGGGGTGCATTCATTAGTCATGAAGAGACAATAAGAACATTTCCATGGGGGTGTTTTGGCTTCTGTGTCTTGGCTCCTTATAAACAAAGTTTGTAGGTGCCCTGATGTACCTTTTCTTCCTTGAGAAAGTGCAGGTGTGGGCTCTTGAAAGTAGTAACCATGAGAAGGTGGTATTCTTCTCAACACAGGCCAGGAACAAACCCCTAGTCAGTGCCTGGGGGAACTTCAGATCAGTCTATCTGCACAGTCAAAATCCACAGAAACTGAGACTTCCTCCCATGGCACAGAGGCTGCATTTTCATCCATCTGCACATTCAGTGGCAGCTCGCAGCTCTAAATGACAGTGTGTCAAACACCCTGATGAACTAAATGTACTCTCATGTCCCCGGCCCTGATTCTGCAGGCTTTGCCATTACTTCATCTACATAAGGCTTGTTCATCTTCACATCCATATCATCCTGACTTTCCATTCATGTCTAGAGTGTATTCACCAGCACTATTAAGAGTAGAATCAATCTCTCTCTCTCTCTCTCTCTCTCTCTCTCTCTCTCTCTCTCTCTCTGTCTCTCTCTCTCTCTGTCTCTCTCTCTGTCTCTGTCTCTCTCTCTCTTTGTCTCTCTCTCTCTGATTTCAGAACACAAGAAACACTTCCTTTCTGCTCCAACTCTTACTGCTCCTTGAGCATTTGTGCAGTAAGTCATGATGTTGTAAGCAGATAAATAGAACTTCTACTACGCACCCCATCAGAAATGCATATCTTTAAACATTAATAAGCGGGAAAAGCTTATACTATTGGGTCATCTCGTAGTGCCTGAGCCTGAAGACCAAGACAAATAAATGCTTTCAGTTTAAAACTGCCCAAGTCGGAGACTCATATTCTACTTTGGTTAAAACAGGAAAACCCAATATAAGATGACTTGTGTGGTTTTTCCTTCAACATAGCATTTTTCAATGAGTTAGTGAATTGCTGTTTCTACCAACAATTCACATATCAATATTGCCTTACTTTAAAAAGAATTTCACACCCACAGATCTCACCTAGTGCATACTTCCATTCCTATGTCCACACAATAATAAATTCTGCAGAACACACAGCCCGTTAAGCATCACATGTGACTCCCTGGCTAAATCTCTACAGAATAGAACTGTAAAGTTTTAATAAAACCATCAATCAATTCCTGAGGAATTTTTCTCAGGAAGGAAATCTGAGGCTTGGAAGATTGGTTTTGGTCTTATCATATTGTACTTCTATTTCCATTTTAGAAATAAAATCCTATTTATTCTAGTTCCTGCAGGCACTTTTTCCTATTTTTTTTTTGTTTGTTTATCAAAATAAGTGTTGACTAAAGCAGAGCAGAGGTCAAACCTGGTCCTTGTCATTGTCTTCCCTTCTGGAATTCTCCACAGTGGGGCTAGCGAGGACTTGATGACCTGCCATGAGGCTGCTGTCATTACCCCTGTGTTTATGGAAACTGCCCTTAGGGAAAGCTTCTCCAAGAAAACACAGTATTACACTTGTTTCTTCTGATCCTCACTGGTTAATTTCTATTACTAATATTCTCTTCTTTTGTACTCGAAGCAAATCTTGTTTGTTGAATAAAAGCCAGGAAGGGCAGAAAAACATCATTAATTAGACTTGCAGAGAAGCAACATCAGGATAGACAAAGCTGTCTATGAAGACTTCACTCGAGACTGAAATGGTGGGGAGAAATAGGACTTGACTCTGCTGAACCCACAGCTCTTTCCTGTGCGCTTGTGGAAGTGCTTTGTGATGCCAGGCAGGAGGATGCTCCGAGGTGTGGCCAGGGAGACACCACATGGATGCAGATGGCAAAACAGACTCTGTAATGATCATAAAAGTCTTCTGAATTATACTCTACTTCCACATCAAGATTAATACACAGATCATTTATATTGTCTATTGACCAACAATAAATGATTGTATCGAATTCAAAGATACATCTACAATAGCACAGACCAGGGATTGTGCTGAAGTAAATTCAGCCCATCACATGGGAGGTTTCAGTTACAAAAGCCATGGAATACGGATAAGAGAAATTAGCAAAGATGGGAACAGACCAGAGGAGAGTTCTTCAGAGTGACAGAATTCAACACTGCTAGCATCGAAATTCCCTTCATACCCATTCGTCAATTAAACACATTCATCAAAAATCCCAACAGCCGTTTCTGTGAAAATTGACATAGATTCTGAGTTTCACACAAATATGCTAAGTGCGGTGAACAGCCAAAAAAAAAAAAATCTTAAAAGCAAACAAAGTTGGATGTTTCATGTGAGTTAATTCTTCCTGAGACAGGGCATCAATCAAATCAATAAAGTAGTGTATCGATGCAACACACGGGAGAGCCCTGAAATAGACTCACCAATGGCCAATTGATTTCACCAGCAAATACAGCTAATGAGTTGAGGAAAGATGGGCTTTGCTCTCAAAATGGGTGCTGAAACACTCAGGCAGCTCTAAGAGAAGACACTGGGCTGTAATTTATAGAAAGCCATGTAAACAGGAGGGCACACACATGAGACCACAGAGCTAGAAATTCCAGAATAAAGCCTAAGGAATGAACCTTGCTGAGCTTGGGTTGAGAAAATAATTCTTAGATAAGACATAAAAAAAGGAAAACCTGAAAATGAAAGAAAAATGAGTTATATTGTTATGGAAGTAAACTGATAGGAATGTAGAGAGGAAGAAAATCTTCAAGTGTTCATTTACATATTTGTGTCCAGAATATAGAACATCTAATACCTAAAAGCAGAGTGTCCCCCACACTTTACTGAAGAGACACTGCCTGAAACTACAGAACTAAAACAGCCAAATCAATTCTGAGAATAAAACTGGCAGTATCTCGTTCCTGAGTTCAAACTATACTACAGACCCGTCTTACTCAGGATGAAACAGGATTAGAACAGTTAGAGAGATAGGAGAGAATAGTGACCACAGACGTGGACTCGAGCAGGTGTGGCCAGCTGGGCCTTCACAGCAACTCACAGAGGGAAACAACGGCCTCCTCTGCAAGTGGTCCTGTGACAGCTGGACGCCTGCTCTCCAAAGGCTGAGAAGGGCCTTCACTTTACAGCTGTAGAGATATAACATGAAGGCTAATAAAGGAGAGATGTGTGCTTTCAAAGCACAGGAGCCCACGGAGAGAACAAGTTCCTTAACAGGGACCTTGACTGTCATTTCCGATTTTTTCAGATATGATACCAAAAGCATAAGGAGAAAAAGCAAACGTCCCCAAGAGGGACTCCTCCATCCAAAAAGGCTTCTGCACAGAAAAATACATCACTGAGGCCAGTAACATGACGTGGCAGGCAAAGGCACCTGCCACCATGCCTCGTGACCTGAGTTCAATTCTCAGGACCCATGTGGTGGAAGAAAAGACACAAATATTGCATAAGTACTCTGGAAATCACATACATGCCATGGTGTGCACAGCCACCCCTCCCCCCCCACAATTAATCAGTCAATCAATGTGATTTTAAAAATATATAAGAAATTAAAGTTTCAAACCTCATACATGATAAATATCAAAAATATACGAGGAGTTCACGGAACTCAATAACAAATAACAAGAAAACAAAAAATAAAACATGTAAATTTTTTTAAAAACAGCCTTAAGGCTTCATTATTTTTGCAGAGAAGACACACCAGTGGCCAAGAGTCTTTAGGAAAGTACCCGGTATCACTAACCTCAAATAAAGGAAGGTCAGAACCTCAGAGGGATAAGACCCTACTACATCCATTAGGATGTCTGCTATGGAAGAGGCCTGAGGCAGTCCTGGTGAGGGTGTGGAAGGAGACTTGTGCTCAGGCTGGGTTGTGGGAAACCATAGAGGTTGCTCAGAAAATTAAAATTCACCTGCCTTGTGGCCAGAACCCCACTGCTGGACGTTATCTGGAAAGAAGTGAGGGAGGGATCCTGATGACCTACTGTACTCTGTGTTCACATCAGTGTTCTTCATAATGAATAATACACAGAAAAGCTCTCAGGGCCCACCCTTGGAGATATGGGAGATCAGGGACCAATCTACATTGGGAAATTGTCAAACTAGGAAAATAATCCTCCCCTTTGCAGCAACATAGATAAACCTGCAATGCATCACTTGCAACAGAATAAGGCAGACCGACAAACACTCGTACCCCACAACCTTGCTCAGGTAGAAACTCTAAAGGCAGATCTGACAGGAGCAGAGGCTACAGCGGTGCTCGCTGAGGACTGGGGCCACAGGTACAGATGTGCAGGTCTGAAATGAATATGTTCCGAGGTCACGGTCAGCACAGTCTGCGAATCAACACCACTGCAATACTCATTCTCAGCTTGTGCCAAGTCACCACCATGCACTCTTAAACAAAGTCAGCTTTCATTTTAACAGTCAATATATAAAATATAAGACAGTCTAATTAAAATCACAGCGAGACCCCATTGACACATTTAATAATGGATTCCAATGGGCACAGAAGGGAGGATAAAATAGATTCTCTCCATGACTAGTTGTTTTGATTACAGGATTATAAAAGTTTTGGTCACATATCACTGAACTGAGACTGGAATGGCTGCTCAGTGAGTAATGCATGTGGATGTCAGTTTGAATCCCTAGTACCCCTGAAAGCTGGGTGTGATGGTGTGTGTCTGTCACCACCTCTGGGCAGACAGCAACGTGTGGATCTTTATCCTCCAGGCTTGCTGACCCGTAGCCAACTCAAAACAGCAAGTCTTGGGTTTGATGAGAATACAGCATTTTCTCAATTAGTGATTGATTGGGCAGGGTCCATCCCATTGAGGGTAGTGCCATCCCTGTGCTAGGGATCCTGCGTTCTATAAGATAGCGGGCTGAGCAAGCCATGGGAGCAAGCCAGTAGGCAGCATCTCTCTATGGCCTCTGCATCAGCTCCTGCCTCCAGGTTCCTGCCCTGCGTGAGTTCCTGAACTCACTGGCTTTGATGGTGAACTGTTGTGTGAAACCATGAGTGAAATAAACCCTTTCTTTCCCAAGTTGCCTCTGACCACAGTGTTTTACCACAGTGATAGAAACCCTAACAGAGACATTGAGAGACACAGTCTCAAAATAATGGGGTAGAGAAGCAATTGAGGACATCAACCTCTGGCTTCCTCATATCCCTCTGCAGACACTCGTGTACACACACACACACGAGAGACAGACAGAGAGAGGGGGGGAGAGAGAGGGAGAGAGAGACAGAGACAGAGAGACAGGGAGGGAGAAATAGAGAGAAAGAGAGAGAGAGCATTGTACTGTATATCTACAACAAACCAATTTTACTGCATATGAAACAGATTTACTTAAAATTCAACAGAACAAGTTCACCCAGCTCTAACCAGAGTTATCTCCACTCCTATGCATCAGAAGACACAACTGTGTTGCATACATTCACTTGATAAAATGGACGTGCACTTCTGCTTGAATGCTAACATTAAAGGAGATTGTTCTCAAATTTTGCTATAAAGTGTCATGTTGCAAATTCAGTAATTATGTTGTGGTGAATATTATGAATTCGAGACTTGTAGTAGCTTTTGTTTATGTCTCTCTTTGCCTTGTTTGAATTGTTTGAAAGTTACAAGCGTCTTTCTGTTTGTGATATGGCAGTCCTTAACACTTAAATTTTTTATTCTAACATTTTAATACAAACTCAAAATATTGCCTATGGCTCTGTACATTAAATCTTATACTCATTGTATTTTAATCAAGATTATAACTTTTTCATTTGTTTACAAATCCTTTTCACATTTAAATTCAGCACCTAGTGCAATCGCACACTTCAAGCAGTTTTGAAATTACCTATTGATCTTTCTATTACAGTTAAATATATCCTGGTAAACATTTTCTTTTGGGGTTGAAATGAATGCATTTTTTCATGTGGGCTGAAGAGAAAACTTCACATTTCCCGCACTTATAGGACATGTTTTTATCTGAGTAAACACACCTTCTGTGGCCCAGGCTCCTGTAGCTTTTGATTGATACAGCAATGTTAGAAGAAAACTAATTATGCTATCGATTGTTTCTTGTAGAAGTCCCCTGGTGCTACCAATTTCGAAGCAGGACAGTTTACTGGAAAAAGACATTATGTTCAAAGACACAACAAAAGGTCTGTGCAGGCAGGAGTCCCAGGACGGGCCTCCTGAGACCAGCATGGTGAACAGCTGCAGCAAGTCAGAGCAGGTAACTGCACGGTCACTGTGAAAACCTACACTGTTCAAAGCTGACCATTCAAAGATAAATTAAAAATGCATAGGCTAGGGTTCTGTTTAAAAATCCTGTCAATGTGGTCATTGAACTGGTCATTAATAAATACAATTGCTATTTAATATTAGAGAAGTTTTAATTTTGCAGTATAGTTTCAGTAGTCTTTGATTAAGTTGTCATTAAGTAGTGTCTTTTTTCTTTTTTCTTTTTTTGTTTCTTCCAATTATCTAAATACATATACATTGGTAAAAGATACAATGAGAGGCATTTCTTTTTAAAAGAAGCTACGGTGTGTGTGTGTGTGTGTGTGTGTGTGTGTGTGTGTGTGATCACTTAGGACTCAATGCCTAATTTAAGGGAGATTGCTTTACTGTTTTGGAGGGTTATGAGCTTAAGAAATATAAATCAATACATTTTCTTCTTTTTGTGACAGAAGTAAATGATTTCTTGTATCTGGTGATTGGTGAACAGCAGGGTTATGCTCACCCATGTTCCTGTTTTAGTGTCTCTAACTCAGAGTACTGTATCTTATTCATTTTCCAAATACTCTCTGTTCTGGTGTCAGTTTTGTGACTATGGAAAAAAGAATCCCCTCACAAAGGCAACGTAGGGGACAGTGTTTATTTTAGCTCACAGTTCCCAGTGACAATTGGTCATTGTAGGGAAGTCAGGGCAGCTGGTCACATCACAGCCATGGCTGAGAACAAAGAATAAATACATCATTGCTCACACGATCACTCTCAGCTAACATTCTTGTTCTTAAACCGCTCAGGACATACTCTGCCTAGGGAATGTCAGTGCCCACAGTGGGCCATGTCTTCCTACTTGAGTGAATGATCAAGATACTTCCTTGTAGATATGCCTACATATCAACCTGATCTAGACAATTCTTTATTAACACCCTTTTTGCAGGTAATTCTATGTTGTCTCTAATTGGCAGCTAAACTAACCAGGATATCCTCCGCTCACTATTAAAATTTAATTTAAATTGCTTAAAATAAATCAAAGGAACCAAAAAGCATTTGGGAGGAGATCTTTTTATTGCCATTGTTTTGAAGTATTTTAACTGGCTTACATGTGGAAACTAAGATCAGTTAGACTTTCCCACTCCTGAAGCTTACTAACACAATCATTACAGTGCAGTTGTAATCCTTACATGCCCTGTGTAGTGCTGATATGTGAGTTATTCTATGTTATCATTAATTTGTCTTCAAGCTATTAAATATATCCAAGTCTTCATAGTACAGCAATAAATATTTATTTAATTAAAGAAACACAACCCTGATTCATTCTTTGACGTAAATGCTGAGATTTGGGTCTCTGTGAAGACAAATTAATTCTGTCTAGCAAATTAATAGATTGTAAGTGATCATTTAACATGGAGTTTCTAGAAGACAAACAAGCTCTTCAAAACTAAGAAGGCTTTTACAGCATCCCAGCATCAGGCAGGACCTTCCTTGTAGGTGATTTCTGTGTTCTTACTGACATCTCTTATGTATCCTTGATGTAAGAACACTGGTCATTTTCTATACCTTGCCTTTTGGAAGACATGGTGGGAATTTTGGATTACTGACACTGTAACACTTATTACACCCATTAACATCTCCCCTACAAGGGAGATCACAGTCATTTCGGGCAATGAACCAACTACTGGATAGTTCTTTTATAGAAGAAGCCACACTGTAGAAGGCTGGGTCATGCGGTCACGTTCCATAGGAGAGACATAGAAAAGACTTTTCAAGGCAACAAAGTACAAAGTAACATTTTAGAAACAAGTATGTAGTGTAGAAAATTTTGAAAATTAAAACAAAACCACTTAGCACCTCTTCTGTATTTTTGTAAAATGTAGCTTTTCCAAATGGTAACTCCACAGATGGATAGTTAGTAGCTATCTCCAGTCCCATCAATCCTTCTGCAAAAGACATAGAAAAACTGCCTTGTGTAAAATCTCTGTAAGAAACCCATGCCTTCAAAAACTGCCTAGAATTAAGCATCAGAGCTCTCTTCTATTGACTTTGAAATCTTGATAACTACAAGGAGATGCCTGTCCCTGATGGTCTCTGGTGCCATGTGAGTCCCTGTATTAGTGTAAACCAGCCATACATTGTTTCAGTCATTCAGTGCCATTCTAGAACATTTTCCTCAACCCAGTGCAAATTTATAGCTGGGGAAAAGAACCTGGGAGCTTCCAGCTACATGCTGGGAATTCTTCCTGTGGACTTTCTGGCAATACCAGCAATGCTTTCTCTACCTGCAGTAGAAACTGACTTGAACAACCTAGACTTGTCCCTGGGTAAAAGAGGAATTTTATTGCATTAGTCGAAGTTGTGCCTCTTAAGTCCCCACCTCTCTCTCTCTCTCTCTCTCTCTCTCTCTCTCTCTCTCTCTCTCTCTCTCTCATCTTGGGAGTTAAAATGCATACTAACTTGCATACAGTTTGGACTTTATTTTTGAATAGTCCACATTCTTGCAATCATATGTATTATATAATATGTATTATATAATATGGCATATCATATAGTCTATTATTCTTTCTGACTATGCATGTATCCTCATACGTACATTCTTGTTGTGAAGATCTATACCATGCATGAGATCTTAGTTGCAGAAAGTGGTGGGATGCTCATAAAGACTTTAAAATAAGATCCTGATGATGATAGAGAGAGGAGAGATGGGTCCTGGGTTCTGTTCCCTGCATCCACATCAAGTGGCTCACAACCGTCTGTAACTTTGCACACACTCTTTGATCTCCATAGGTGCCTCCACATATAAGTTTCATTTCCTATCTATCCATGTAAGGACTTCTGCCAGGATCTTTTTTCTTTCTACAAAATGTATACTTTTCCATCTTTACTTTTTAAAGATTCCTGTTATACCTAAGGACAATCACTCTGGAATACAAACCAGTTCACTGATATAAGAAAACCTTCACCTCCTCTAACTTACATAGTAGCAATTACTGAGCACTGTGGTCCTCCCTTGTCTTTAGTAAGGGTCCTAGTGAGGGTTTCTATGGATGTGATAAACAAACACCATGACCAACTGCAACTACACTTCCATGTCTCAGTTCATCACTGAAGGGAGTCAGGGAAAGAATTCAAACAAGACAGGAACCTGGAGGCAGGAGCTGATGCAGAGACCATGGAGGGGTGCTGCTTACTGGCTTGCTCCTCATGGCTTGCTCAGCCTGGTTTTTTATAGAACTCAGGACCACCAGCCCAGGGATGGCCCCATCTACAATGGACTGGGCGCTTCCCCATCAATCACTAGTCAAGAAAATGCCTATAGTCTATTGTTATTGAGGAATTTTCTTAATTGAGGTTTGCTCTAACTCGTGTCAAGTGACAAAGAGCTAAGCAGCATAGTGAGTGTGTCCAGCTTTGCCTCCTCTCCTGACTCCCCTTGTGAACCTCCTGCATTGGGTAATTACTAAATGGCCAGGGCACCTCTGCCTGTTACCTTTACCAACTGCTGAAAGGACACTTTAATAAGGTGAAGCTAGTCTTGTCTTCCAGCCAGTTAACACCCTGGGCAGCCATACCTCTTGGAACTGTGGAGCTATTCCTGGAATCTTCAGGGTTTCACGTCGTCTACATACCTGCTGGCCTTTGCTTCCACACACTGGTCCTCAAAGGCGTCCCACACACCATCCTGGTTTTTCAACGCCATCTGAGGAGACTTGTCTTTCCAAACAATTCCCACGTACACTTTGAGCACAGCCCCCAAACAAGGGCAGCCTAGATCACTACAGAACAAACTTCTTCAGAGATCTTTTTCCTTCTGTGCATTTTCTACACTTGTAATTTATTATTTATGTCCTTGCTCCTCCCTCCAGCAGACTGAGAACACACGGAGATGAAAGATAACATCTCCTTTTATTTTCTGTTTCTGTCTTTGCATCAAACTACTGACATAAAGCCTGTCAGAGAGTAGAGAAGCTAGGAACACTGTGAACTTCTGAACGTGTTCCTGGCGCTGCTCGTCACATGCTGCCCTCTCTTTTCTGACTGTTACATAGTGATAACTAGCCCAACTTACTCTAACTATCTCTGAAAATCAATCTTCACTGTCAGCTCAATGGGATTTGAAACCTCTAGGCATGCCTGTGAGGGTTTTCCAGAGATTTTTAATTTAAGAGAGAGGAACCGCCATAAGTGGGTGGTTTCATCCAACTGAATAAAAGTTGTTGAAAGAGAAGGGAGACACCTGAGCTCTGGCTTTCCCTCTCCTGGTTGACACCTTGATGCCGTAGACCAAGCTACTGTCACCAGTGCAGCTTCCTTGCCAGCAGTGATTCTGTTCCTCTGCCCTCTGAGGCCAAATGCTTGTTTTAAGCTATCTTTCATCCGTGTTTGGTTATAAGGACCAGAAAAATAAAGAGTCACCAATCAGGAAGCTCTTTCCATTGTTAGCCTGAAATCCTGCTGAATAGCGAATCAGATCACTCTGCCTTCAGCTTCTCCCTTGTGGGGTCTGGTCACTCTGACCTGCCTTTGACAAGAAGCTGCTACATCCACTATATAGGTTTCTTCTACTTCCCGTGTTTCCTCTTAGAGTCCTTTCCTCTGATGTCCCCTTTCTGTTCCTTAATCATCAACCCTAACAAGTATTTGAATTGAGCCTGTCTCTGTCCAAATCTAGAAGATATCACCATAGTCGAGGTCCCTGCTCCTACTCTTCCCAAAATAAATCCTAGTTAACCTTCAGCTCCCTTAACTTTTATCACTGACAGTGTTTTTATTTAGCAAGGCCTACCCAGTAATGTCCACACTTTCCCACCCCCTCTTTTCTCTAGGATGTTTCTCAGGGAAGTTGGCAGAGTGGCCATTGCCACAGAACTCCCTTGAGCTGTGTAACTAAGCACACCTGTGTTACATGCTCAGCTGCAGAGCTGACACTGGGCTAAGTTCTTCACATGAATTGAATGTGTGAGTCTTCGGGTCAGGTGGCTAGTTGTTAGAAGTTTTGAGATCAGGAATATTGTACGATTTGGTTTTTCTGTGAGTAAACTTGCTCCTGTTAGAATATTATGTTCTCATGTAGAGAAATTGATCATTGTCCAAGGCCCAGGAACTCTTAGCCATGGTGTCTTCTAAATGGATTATGTGACACTCTGCCCTCCTGAGCTTGAGAGGCTGAAGACAGCCTCTGCCTCTGCCTCTGCCTCTGCCTCTGCCTCTGCCTCTGCCTCTGCCTCTGCCTCTGCCTCTGCCTCTGCCTCTGCCTCTGCCTCTGCCTCTGCCTCTGCCTCTGCCTCTGCCTCTGCCTCTGCCTCTGCCTCTGCCTCTGCCTCTGCCTCCTCTGCCTCCTCTGCCTCCTCTGCCTCCTCTGCCTCCTCTGCCTCCTCTGCCTCCTCTGCCTCCTCTGCCTCCTCTGCCTCCTCTGCCTCCTCTGCCTCCTCTGCCTCCTCTGCCTCCTCTGCCTCTGCCTCTGCCTCCTCTGCCTCTGCCTCTGCCTCTGCCTCTGCCTCTGCCTCTGCCTCTGCCTCTGCCTCTGCCTCCTCTGCCTCCTCTGCCTCCTCTGCCTCCTCTGCCTCCTCTGCCTCCTCTGCCTCCTCTGCCTCCTCTGCCTCCTCTGCCTCCTCTGCCTCCTCTGCCTCCTCTGCCTCCTCTGCCTCCTCTGCCTCCTCTGCCTCCTCTGCCTCCTCTGCCTCCTCTGCCTCCTCTGCCTCTGCCTCTGCCTCTGCCTCTGCCTCTGCCTCTGCCTCTGCCTCTGCCTCTGCCTCTGCCTCTGCCTCTGCCTCTGCCTCTGCCTCTGCCTCTGCCTCTGCCTCTGCCTCCTCTGCCTCTGCCTCTGCCTCTGCCTCTGCCTCTGCCTCTGCCTCTGCCTCTGCCTCTGCCTCTACCTCTGCCCTCTGCCCTCTGCCCTCTGCCCTCTGCCCTCTGCCCTCTGCCCTCTGCCTCCTCTGCCCTCTGCCCTCTGCCTCTGCCTCTGCCTCCTCTGCCTCCTCTGCCTCTCTGCCTCTCTGCCTCTCTGCCTCTCTGCCTCTCTGCCTCTCTGCCTCTCTGCCTCTCTGCCTCTCTGCCTCTCTGCCTCTCTGCCTCTCTGCCTCTCTGCCTCTCTGCCTCTCTGCCGTCTCTGCCTCTGCCTCTGCCTCTGCCTGCCTCTGCCACTAGTGTACTTGGGCAACATGCAGCCCAAGAGACAGAGCAGGAAGTTTTCGTCTTGTGATGTATTCACTAGCTCTGGAAGATCATTCTAAGTATAGTGTTTTAAGATGTGTTATGATTTCACTCTGCAGATACCTCCCACCAGATAAACAGTGATAATTGTATTTAAATTATTCAGGAAAAGAACACAGAATAAATAATGCCTGTGCAATATAGATATGAAATTCAAGGAAAACACAGGCTATGTCAGAAACACTGAGATCACATGCAAGTTTGCTCAGGTTTTCTGTGCGTCTCAGGCTCCCTGGACCCTACACAGATTCTTCCATCTCCTCAGCTTGATGTGAGAGAGCCATAGCTGCTCTGTGCTGTGGAGCAACTGCTGCTAGAGCATGCTCTGGGCCCGTTGGATTAAGCATTGGGTGTTTCTCACTTGGAGACTGCTGGTTTCCATCTAATTAAAAGACTACAACCATCTGGATTTATTTGAAATACTTATCTTGAAGTAATTTATTTGAAGTAGTCATTGAGATATTGCTTAGTTTTTAAAGGGATAAGTGTCATTTTTTTCCTGCCAATTACCTAATCTCATAGATACCTTAATCTTAAAATCAATGTAAAATAGAAAAAAAAATCACAAGCCCTAAATCTGGGGTCTACCCTGAAGACCTGACTCTATCCCCTGAGAAGGCAGGACCTGAACCCCTTGCCTTTTTATGCCCAAAACAGTCTCACGGGCTTAGGCTTGGGAGCTAAAAAATGCTTGAATATCACTTGAGCCCTTCAAAGTCTTGGGACAAGCAGATCTGACATAAAATTTGGAGATAAGAGAGGTCAGTCAACATGATGGTGGTCTTCAAGGTGTAAGGACTTTGGCACAAGATCTTGTGTGTGTGTGTGTGTGTGTGTGTGTGTGTGTGTGTGTGTGTGTGTGTAACCTGTAGATATGGAACACAAACCCTGATCTGAATGATCCTCTCTTCCTCGAACCATCTCCTCTTTTAACATTGGTTTTGTATCCACGTGGTTTCAGAACTTTGAGCTGATCAGAAAGTGACTACAGTTGATGAGACTGGCCTTTGTCCCACCTCACAGGTTCAGCTCACACCTCCGGCTCCCAGTGATGACCTAGCCACACTCAGTGAGCTTAACGACAGCAGCCTGCTGTATGAAATTCAGAAGCGCTTCGGAAATGACCAGATACATGTGAGTGCCACAGGACTGCCATGCACCCTGTACTCCCACTGTGAACAAATGTTGCAAGTGATGGGTACTGGAAGCTTCTGACCATGGGGATGACTGAGGTTGAGCTTCATAGAGTTCAGTCTCTTCTTGAGGTTCTTAGTCATATTCAGCAAAATCTTAAATTCAGAGTGAAGTGTAAGTTAATACTCTGCACATAAATAGTAGCTCTTAATGCTGTGTTGGGTCTCAGGAACCTGGGACAAATGGCTAGTTGAGGTGTTCATTAACAAATCAAAGCAGATGCTAGCCTGCTCTCCCAGCATCCCTCAATACCCCTGGCCCCCTTCCAGCACTCTTAACCCCACCCCCTACTCCTCTCACCCCCAGGGGCTGGGTTTCACTTCTCTTACCCTGGACTGATCCCTACATAATCCAGCCATTTTGGGTACTCTGATGTCTTGGCCTCTTGGCCCTAGCTGCTCCTCTTAGTCAGGGGCTCCTGTCATGTTTTCCCTCCCTCTCCTCTTCTCATGGTCTGGTCTCCTGGACACATTCAGCCTGGACTCTACCCTCTGCTTTCTCCCTTACATCCACAGTAAGTCTTGTCCAAACTTTAAGAATAGTCATGTCCTCCTCCTCTGGTTTCATTTTCACACTCTTTGTACCTTTTCTGTTGTCCTGACTGAGTAGGAGATCTTTCCAGAATTGGCAAGATCCGTAGATCAACTGCTTATAAATCTCAGTCTGTCTCAGACACCAAAGGCTCTGTGGGCTGTATTAAGTACTGACCCCAATCTACAGGCAGTGTCTCTCTGGGCAATAAACTGTGTAAGATTTCTGTGAAGATGCAAAAAAAAATAATATTTACATGGAGAATGAGTTAAAACTGATTCTAATCCTTTTCTGTATGTTAGCTTTCTAATGACAGTAACAGTGCAGACAACCTGTAGTCTCAAAATCCATCTCCCCTGCCCCGACCCTCCCTCTGCCCCCTCCCATGTGCTGGTTGATTTTGTTCTGTCCCATACAGAGCCCAGGACAATTCAGTCCAAGTGCCTGTGGAGATTTCTGATTATGCCTGAATCTGTCACATTCTCTGATAACACCCATTTAGTCCTAATCTACAGAGAATCTGATTAAGTCATTTTCATGTAAATGTGAAGTCTGAGATTTCCTAGCAAGTAATGAGTTGTCAGGTCCTGATTAACCCTCAAAGCTGCAACCCAGCATCTCAAGGCTTCAATAAACTGCCTGCCACCACAAATATATTTAAAATTAAGCACGTGCATCACAATTGTTGGAACTTTGCCATTGACATAAGTGGTTAAGCCTGACTGCTTTGGTTTCTATTATCTGTCTCCGTGGTGCTTTTGTGATGTGTTTCTGATTTCTTTCTTTCATTTTGATTCTTTTCTTTGTCTTTCATTCTTTTCTTTTTATTTTTCTTTAACTTGTTTTTGTTTGATTGATTTTTGTGTTTTATTTTGTCTTGTATTTTTTTTTTCTATTCAGGATTATAAATCCAGGGTCCAGTACATGCTGCTAGTTCTGTACCATTGGTCTACACTTCTGATCCCTTCTTTGCATTCTATCTGGATAATTGTCTAGGCTGCCCTGGAACTCATAGCCTAAGATGATATTAACCTTGCAATCCTCCTGCTTCAGCCTCCTGAGGGTGTTATACCACGAAGCCAATGGAAAGACTGAGTTGGTTTTTGTTCCTTAATTCCTTTGTCAAGTTTCTCTGTTTCTTAAGCATCTACTCATCCCATCCACAAATGGGCCAACCAGTCCATGCTTTGGCAGCCCTACTTTGTGTACCTGGGGTCAACACCATCTTGGCTCTGACAGCCCTACTCTGTGCTGCTGGGGTCACTATGGTCTCCACCCTCCCTACCCTGGCATCCGCCAACTTGGGAGGTCCTCATTTCTTCATTCTCTGAGCTCACAGTGAACTAGAACATTCTTTGCAGACAGCCAGGATAGCCATAGAGCTCCTCTCAGAAGTCTGTCTTGTTACTTCTCATGGCAGGTAGAACACAGCATTTTCTCTGAGGTTGGGATCATGGCTGAGAAACCAGCTAGTCTCTGCTACAGACAAACCACGAGTGGGCTTCACTGCCTGTCACTCAGTGGGCAATAGCTGCCCTCCTTCCTGCATTGGGAACTTTCCAGGAACTCCTCTCTGTGTTCTAGCATTTTCCTTCTGATTTCTGCAGAACAGAACTTTCTAGAATCCCACTCAAATATGCTTTTATCTCCATGTCTCTCCTTAATTTCCAAACAGCATCATAGAGGGCTCTCCCTTGTAAGAACATGCATCATGGGGTGAGGGGCGGGGTTCTCCTTGTGCTGTGGTTGACATATGGCTCCTGTGTCAGACCCTAGACTTGATGGGGACAGAACCAAGCAGTTGTATTCATTTAGGGCCTGGCCAGTGGTGCTGATGTTAAAGGCCAGGTTCTTTCTATCCACCACCCCATCACAACCACACACAGTCTTTGAAGTAGACGGCCTTCACTATAACCTACTCTATTCAGAATCTCTATCTGGATCATCAGAAATAACATCTGTGCTAAAGGTCATGTCAGTTGTGAACTTGCCACTGAGGTAACTTAAGTCACATCTAAAAGACTGACATGTTATCTAAACATGTAGTGAACTTTTTACTACAGGTCTGCAAAGAGATTGGAATATCAGAGACCCATGTTGGAGTTTACTTTATTGGGACTTTGAGCCAGAGAACGAAGTTGCTTAGTCTGTCCTTGAACTCCTGATTCTCTGTCCCCCATCTCTCACATGCTGGAATTCAATTCACTGTGGCTGCCTTTGTTCGGCCATTTGGTACTTTAATTCAAGCCTGAGATTTGGAGTTTGTGTTTCCTATGGCTTTGTCTTTTTTTTCAATCCAGAATCTCAGAAGATTACTGTTTTATATAAGTGTCAGCCCAGGGTCAAAGGGAACTAAAACAAGCACATACCTTCCCCATATAGAAAGAACTACTTAGGAGATGTCTCCACATTCTAATAATAGGTGTGTTTGGTCTTTGCCCTCTCTTCGATGCTGCCACCCCCCACCACTGCCCTCACAACCCACCTGACCCATGGTGTCCCTGCAGCTGTGTTCTTCTGGCTTCTTAGGCTGTGTCTGACAAGGAAAGCTGTGTCTGACATCTCCCCCAATTCTTCTCTTTTTTCTGATATGGAGTGATGGGACTCAGAGCCTCACAGGTGCTTAGCAGGAGATTCCTCACTGAGCCTTTACCTCATTGCACCCTGCTGAAACAGGGGCTGGCTTAAACTTGGACCCTTCCCACCTCAGCCTACCAAGATGCTTGGATGGCAGGCTCCGTCGAGGTCACTGGTGTGAACACCTGACCAGGCTCACACTCTGCTTCTGCTTGCCTTGGGAATCCCATGACCCCCTTTGCAAGATGCAGTCAGGTGCAACCTGCACCTCTGCCACCAGCTGCGAGTCCTACTTTAACTGCATCATCTCCCCTGTCCTTTACAAAATGGCTGTAATTCCCTTGACTTCCTGTCTGTTCCCAGTCCAGTAGACAGTTATGCCTGCGAGAGTGTGCTACACTCTGTCACTATCTGCATAATGGAATACATGGTCATTCAGGGGAAAGCCAGAGCCCACAGACTCTGTTTCTGGCCCCTTGTGTTTTTGACTATCTGTGCCACAGCTGTCCTGCTGGTCACCTTGAATTAGGATGGCCATGCCAGTGAGTGCATACCACCCCCCTGCTCCCCTAAAATCTGCACACCAATGGCCTCGCTTATAAGGAACTTCCTATGGTGCATTTCCAGTTTCGAGGTTGCTTTCTGTGTTCTATTTTGTGTGGTTTCTGCCGCAGACCCATTACCAGATAACGTCAGTTTTCCTTGTTTAGACTCTGGTGTCTGTCTCCCCTACTGTATACACAAGCACATACACACATATGAACACATATTCTCACCATGCATGCACAATAGCATGTAAGGTTCTTTAAAACAGCATTCATGAGAATGCATCTTAGGTCAAATACGCCTTTTTAACACAAGAGACAGAGGCTAATATGAATTTATCTGTGACAAACAGCTGAGTCTGAGATGGGCTATTAATATTTCAGATGCTGCAGCTGACCTGGTGGTGTGACAGGATTCCTGTTTCCTTTTCTGCATCTCATTTGTTCTGTGATGTGCTCTGCCCATAGCAGCTGGGCCCTGCTCAGGTTCTCCGTGTGTACCATTCCCTGGATGTGAGGCTGGTTGGGGAACTCCCATGTGTCTTCTGCCTGAGTGTGACACACTCATTTGGATATTAGGTTGGTTGGGGGAATTTCCATGTGTCAGCCACAATGGGAAGGAGATGGCTTACAGGTGATGAGGCATGAGCTGGCCAAAGATGCACAGATCAGAACATTGCATGTCTAGAATAAAGGTTGCTAACAGTACCAGAGAGAACAGAGCACACATCACAGACCTTGGTGGGCAGCAGAGAAGCCACTCACCAGTATTCTCTACATAGAAGCTCATGGGACAAGGAAACAGCCTGCAGAGTCAATGCAGAAAGCCCTGGCATGTCTGGCTAGCCCGGGGAGTCCTAACAGCAGTGCTAGACAAACCAGAGCAAGGAAATCCTGACAGCCCCAGGGTCCCTCATGACCCCTTCTCTACCTGCTGCCTCTGTAACCTCTGCTCAGGGGAAGAAGGTCAGGTGGCAGGGCTCCCTTAAGGATCACTTCAGTGGGATAAGGTCATGCAGCGTGTGCAGCAGTGCAGCCTCTGTGCCAGCCTCTCTCTCTCTCTCTCTAAGGGCTCTCCTGTGACAGGCTGCCTACAGTATGCTTTATGTTGCCTGCTCACTACTTGAAAGGTGCTTCTGGAAGAAAGCATGTCCAGACTGTTAAGAGAACAACTCATTAGAACAGTGAGCTGTGGGGTTTCCATTTCCACAGCTGAGAAAACCATGGTCAGAAGGCCCTCTTCAACTCTCAAGATTTATACAGTGTCTCCTTTGAGGACTTCACTGCAATGTTGAATAATGTTTTTATAATTATATTTTTTGCTTATTCCAGCATATGTATTCAGGGGAGAATCTCACATTCCATTAATAATTATCCCAATATAAATTTTCCCCCTCATTGTGGATTGTATATTTAGGGTGTTCACTGTGGGGCTGAATAATGAACTGATGGTAGATCTGCATAGTGAAACACTTGCTCGAGTTAAGAAGATTGACCTCACAGACACTATAAACGGTTGCTCTTTATTCTCTAGTGTGAGCACTTAAACTCTCTCAGCTGTTTCTGTGTGCAGTGGGACTTTGGTCGAATTTCTACCACCCCCACACCACGTCGCTCACTTCCTGTGGGTTTAAATCACTATTCGTTGCTTAGCTTATAAGACGAAACATCTACTGTTTCTCGAATACGTTTTCCAAATGATTCATTGGTCAGATCAGTAATTACCTGAATTTTTCATGGGCTCATTTCAACAGGCATGGATCTTCCTTTGTCACTGTGAGCCCAGGTTTCCTCCTTGAAGCTGTTTGTTTTAGATACTTAATGGTAGATTGATTTATCATGAAAGCATAAAGTTGCCATCTCTTCCCGATTGCTTTGTCAATTCCTCATAATGAAATGCTCTGTTTGCCCCCGGCCTCGCTGCCCAAGCTACACCTCTATGGGTTGACGTACACTCAGCTTTTCAGCTGCTGTTATTTACATATGTCTTGCTTTATCCTTTTACTTTCACATTCCTTTGCTCTTTATATTTTGTGGCATTTTTTTCTCTAACATAGGACACATCTAATGTGTTCATCCAGTCTTTGTCTTTTAGCTGTTGGATTTGGAACACTAATGTTTGTTATAATTACAGACACATGTGGACTTTAATCTACATTTTTAACCTCTATTCCATTTATCCCCAAGCCTTTTTATCTCATTGCTTCAACTTTGTTAATTAAAGTATTTTATTTTGAGCTTTACAAACTCTTTACATCTTCTTTCCCTATATAATGACATAAAATGAACTACCTCATTTTCCTCTTGCTCTGGATTTGTTTATTTTACTTCCATATTGTTTACCCAGACTGATTATCACAAAATCCCTTCACAGTAAATTCTTAGAATCTAACCAATTTTATTGCTTGTGTCCCACAGAACCAAACCTGATGGCTTCATGTAATTTGAGCATGAATTTTATGTTTCTGAAGACTGCTTGAGTCACCTTAAAAATATTCTGATATCATTTTTATTGATTCACCATGTTTTCCATAATTGTTTCTAAGTTTCATAATTTTATTGATTTATGTGGTTCATGAGATATTTGCATCTTTTTGACAGACCTTTATCGGAGACATCTTTTTGCTTGTTAACCCATTCAAAGAGCTCCCAATTTACTCCACTATGGTGAGTATAACACTTCAACCATCGTTTTGAAGTGACATTCATGGGATGTACACATTTGTATTTGCTGACATACAAACCAAAAGAACAACATTTAAAACAAAATTTTCAGAATTGTTCTTACTTGAATTAACATGATGGTCATGTTAATGTGTTTGATGCAACTTTGGGAGTCAAACTTTTTTTTTTTAACCAAAGGTTATCTTTTACACTTAAATATGTAACTCTCTTCTAATGCTTACAAAACAGAATAAATTGAGTAATACAATATATTTCCATTCATCCCTGACTGATTGGTTATCATTTGGTTTAGAGTTCATGGATGAATACTGACTGGTCTATAGATGGATATTGACTGGTGTTTAGTTCGTGGATGGATATTGATGGCTACTAAGGAAAAGCTTGACACTATGTCTGGTTTTGTTGTTGAGTCATATTTCTACAGTGTCTTTTCTAGCTGTACATTTGCAGAGTACATCTTATGCCTGGTAAATGTGTATTGATAATCAACTCATTTCTAAACATCAGTGCCACCTTTGAAACTATCACAGAGATTTGGGAGCCAGAATGAATGGCATCATAGTGATACTGTAGTGCCAGAGAAACGTTAGTGATCCCCCCAAAACCAGTCAGGAGCTGATCTAATGTAACTCACAGCAGGGTCTTTATTCTATTCAAACTAGCTCAACACCCCACCCCCAGCCCACTGCCAGATGCAGGGTGGTTTTGGTGATGGGAGAGCCCAGAATATCTATCAGGGCAAGGCTTTATAGTAAGCTACAAGCAGGGGGTAAGTGTGCAAACATCTAATTGGAAATAGAGCCTTCTCCCTCCTCTTCATGTGAGGACAGAAGTAGATGGGTCTTTGGTCTGCTGTCCCCAGGTGTCCCAGATGTACCTGAGCCCCACAGGCCAGCGCAGCCCCTCGCTGCCACCCCACCTCTTCTCCTGCGCAGAACGAGCCTTCCACAGACTGTTCCAGGAGCGAAGGCCACAGAACATCATCCTCAGGTGAGCCAGCCTGTCACCTTCTCACCTGTCACCAGGACTCAGGCATGTTCCCCTTCCTCACTCAATATGTTTTCAGTCAATCTTTCCAATGATCGCATTTGTCTTGTTAGAAGAGACAGGAAGAGTTCTTTGAGAAGTCGCCCAGTGTAGCAGAGTCCATGGCAACCAACAGCCTGCTATGCACTTCATCCTTGTAGCAGGAACAGCTGGGCTGGCCACCTCTATGCAAACGCTGGGTGTCAGCAAAGCCTTAAAAGCATTTCCTGCAGGCAGACTTAATTGAGGACTGCCTAAGAGACCAAGGGTTGCTGGCACAGACAATGCCAGCCTATCTGGAACTACTGTTTAGAAGAGACACTTTCTTGGAACTAAGGGGTTAGAAGGTATTAAAGGAGCTTGCAGTAGCATTCAAATGAACTTGCTGCAGCATGTCTCCCCTGCTCCCAGTCTGTGTCATTGACTCTGCACCACCTCACCTCTAACCCCAAAGGCAGTAGGTCCAGGGCACAGGCAGCACCTCCTGAAGATTTAAACAGCAACGCAGGGACTCTGCTTTCAAATCTAAGAAACAAGCATGGAGAAAGAGAAGCTTGCTGCACTATTGGGCCTAAGCTGCTGCTCTACATGTGTTCCTCACAGGCTCCAAGTTGCAGCTTTACTCATTTACAAGGTGGACTTTCCTCTGCATGTCTCTCCTATTCACCTCTGCTCCCATTCACGCCGTATGTCCACAGAGGTGGTTCTTCTTGAAAATGTAAGGGAAAACTTCAAACTACAGAAAGACAGTTTACTTGTGAATAAAACTCTTCAAATTAAGATGTGAGGGAAGGGCAGCCAGGAGTCCTCGGGTGGAATCCCACTTAGATAGAGAGAGGATAGAGGGTTAAAATCAGACTTGGGCTTCCATCTCTGGAGAAGCCTTCAGCCTTTCCAGTGTAGGCAGAACTGTTGGCTTTGTTCATGTTTCTCTCTCATGGTGTGTCCTTGCTCAAATAGATACTAAAACACTTTCTTAAAACATTCAACATTTCTTTAGGAAATTATCAAGATGGGTGACAGAGAGATGGCTCTGGAGGCTTGGCTGAGGGGGTGCTACAGTGCCCTGTGCAGAGTCCTGTAGATAGACCTGGCTAGATTTGCTTCACCCCAAATTCTACATCCATTTGCTCAGAGTAACTTTCTCCCCCTAACCCCTCACTAATATCTCATTTGGTCATTTTAAGGCTAATGATACCATATATTTTTGAGGGGGAAATTTATTTCTTCATTTAAGTTACACAAGTCCCCCAAGTCCTCATAAGAAGACAAACCGAGACTGAATCCGACTTGGAAACAATTAGGAGTGACTTAGTCAGTCTGACCCTTCTTTTTAAGCTATGCACCACAGCATGGTCTCCATGTGGAACAGGATGATGAGGGAGAAGGCTCCAGCCTTTTTACCCTCGCTGTCAAGCCCAGAGAAGCTCAGCTGAAGTTATGTGCACTCACTGTTTCTCGTGTGCCACAAAAGTAGTGTAAACAGAGGGTAGCCTGTACTATAGTCATCAGAGGCTCAATATAACCTCGGGCTCAGGAAACGCTGAAGAAAGGGAGGCAGAAAGAATGTAAGAGCCAGAGGGGATGGAGAACTCAAAGACAATAAAGATATCTAAATAAACATGATCAATGCTCACATGAACTCACAAGCACCAAGGCAGCATGCAGCCGGCCTGCACGGGTCTGCCCAGGTCCTCTGAGTATATATTATGACTTCCAGTTTAATGTGTTTATGGGAGTCTTGTGTGTGCAGATGAGTGGGTGTCTGATTCTCATGCCTTCTCTTGGGCTCGTTTTCTTCTGTTGGTTTTTCCTGACCAACTTCAATGTGTTAGTTTTTCTTTTTCTTTTTTTTTTTTTAGAGCTTTTCTTATTTTGTTTTATTATTACCCCTTAGAAGTTTTTTCTTTTTCTAATGGGAGAGAGAAAGGGAGTGGATCTGGATCACACTGGAGGTGGGGAGAAACTGGGAGGAACAGAAGGAAGGGAAACTGTAATCAGTATATAGTATGTTAGAGGAAAAAAATATTTCAATAAAAAGGGGAAAAGTTGAACATCTCCAGAATAGATATTCCATAAATTAGCACCGGGTAAGACATCATTTTTAGTTTGCCTTACAAACTCTATTTTAATGTCACATCTTAAAGTTGGTGACTTGTTTTGGTCCCTGTAGCTTCTATGAATCAGGGTGATGGAGCAAAGAAGAGGGGACCATTCGTCAAGTTGAGAGTTCAATTATTAACATTTCAACATTTTTTTTTAGCAAGTGCACTTTAATCAATTAATTAAAATCTGGCTCACACTTCAGCCACAGGAGGACAGGTGCCAGGTGGTCCTCTGGAATTCTGACATCCAACACCCACTGACAAGACAGGACTCCTGCTGATTTGGTGTTTAGGACAAACCTATCCAATTGACAAAAGCATGTCCCATCAATTCCCTGACAGCACCATGCCTCCCTCCATCCCTGGGTCTGAGAATCTTCTCTGGCTCTTTTTTTTTTTTTTTTTTTTTTCCTCTTCTAAGCCGGTAAGTTTGTGTTTTCTCCCATTTTCTCTCAGCGGAGAAAGAGGGTCAGGGAAGACCCAAGCCAGCAAGCAGATCATGAAACACCTGACCAGCAGAGCCAGCTCCAGCTGCACCATGTTTGACTCCAGATTCAAGCATGTAAGTGGCTTCTGGGCTGGTGGATATGGGAGTGAGAGGATAGAGCCAAGAGCAAGGTCATTTGCAAATACAGGGGACATCACCATGGTCAAACCATGGTCAAAGACTGTGAGTGAAAAGAAAAGATCTCTGTGTGTTTGCACAGAATGCCGCTGATACTTCTGCTGGGAATTGCCCGAAAAGCATCTCTGGCACAATCTTCAGAGCAAACTATAAGCCTGCAATGTTTTTATTTTTAAAAAGAAGTGGCCACAGTAAACATGGATGATTTTAATCTACAGCTATTTATTAAGCCTGCACACTCTTCAGCAACACAGCGGTCCATTCTACAGCTCTAATGTAACAGTTGGAGTTGACTTGAGAAGACTGGCAAGCCTCTATTCAAATATGCTAACATACCAGCGGCTGATACTCCCAAATGAAAGCATGAATAAATCAGCATGGTTATAAGATAAACGCTGGTTAACTAATGGAAATAACAGAATCTATTGACTTAATTGGAGTGACAGGGAACAATAGTCTCCCCTCTACATCACCACCTAAGATAATCATCTATTAAAATGATCGTCGTCGAGAGAGAACGAACGGGCTTGGCAATTTCTAAAATGCACTCTGATCACTTTATGCAAATTGGCTTTGTTATTTAGTTTAAGTGACTACTTTTCAATTCCTGTTGAGTTAGCTGGGTGTAACTCTCCCAAGTCTGCTGGCACTGGGGGGAAATCAAGCCCCTGGCTCCATGCAGATTTCAAGTGAAATGCCTTCTTTGTTTTCCTCATTCCTCATGATATGTTTAAATTCCATCCTAACTGTGCATTTCTCTACGTTACATATCATCCACACAAATATCGTTGTCTAAGTTCATGAAGCCCAGTGCAGGTTCAGCAGAGCATCCCGGGGAATAAACAGGGATTTATGCAAGCGTCAGATAAATTTGTGAACTAATTGTAAACCTGTATGACATTACAGCGCATCTGTAAAATTCAGTAGCTACTAAATTCTGTATGGGATGAAGATTTGGCTAGCAGAACAGAGTCAGTGGATCGAGCACCCTTGGTGCACACAGCTATTAAGCAATGGGGTTGGAATTGAGAGCCAGCTACATTGAGAGGAAACTCTCAGGTGAAGACAGGTGAGCTATCCTGAGAGGCTGATTGTGAACACTCGGTGGGAGACCTCTCACTGGCTGACGGGCAGAGAGCTGCACCTGGGCCTGGGACATGACCAACAAACCAGGGGAAGGCTGGTGGTATCTAAAGCAGACTGTTGTGTGATGGAAGTCAGCGTCTTGTTCAGTTAGCAAAGATTATACACGTGAAAGGAAGCTAGAGAGATAAACGTGAGAGTGGATGGGAGGCATCTCTAATGACTGTCACTCTAGGGTAATGAAGGAACCTCCTGAAATTAACACCATGACAGCCTTCTCAAAGCCACATGCAGCCACCCCCATAAGATTAAGGGGGTGTGAGTCTGAGAGGTCCATGACCTCTCAGTTCATGTTCCTGGGAGATGGTGCTCACAAGAACCAGGAGGAAGAAATGAAGACAAAGACATAGCTGGGTCTGAAAGACCCTAAGGACGGTGGGGCGCCGAGGACCAAATGTGAGCTTGCTCCCTGTACCCAGGTCTGTGACCACATGGCAAAGATGTTCCAGACCCAGTCTTGCAGGGCATCCCCTTGCTGTGAGAGGCCTCCCATGTGTTTGCTGTGCTCCATGTGCTTAATGGCAGGTGGAGTCCAATTTCAGAGGTATTGCTCTCCCACCCTAAGTCTGCGAGCAGCTAAGCCCCCAACCCTGCTTTGTGTCTAACCCCTATATCTGAATCTTGATGATCAGAGGCAGGGCCTTTCCATGTCATTGGATTTATTGAAGCAGAAAAACCACGTTTTTGAAAGAAATTGCCTGGGACTTTTGGTCCATTCCATTCCTAATGAGTTTCAGGCTCCTTCAATTCTGTTCCAATGATTTAAATAAATAAGCCTTTACTAAGAAGTCCCTTTGCAGAGGGGAGTGACAGGCTACATTTGATTAATGGATGTGTGGATATTCATTCAGGAGCCCCCAGACCTTTATTTCTAGGAAATAAAACAATATAATTAGTTACTTTCACAGCACATAGTCATTTTAACTATAAAATTTATACCACACAGTATAAATGGGGAAAAAAATCAGGTCAATAAAGTTTTAATCAGTAAACATTGAGGGCTCAAGTAGGTATTTTTTCTATATATTTTATTTAAATTTTTATGGCTATGTGCTCTTCTCATAATCACGTTTCAGAGTCAAGGGAGGCAGTAGAATATACCAATTTTGGGTTTTCTCAGCATTTCTCCTAATACAGCTATTTAGCGCCACCTATTGGCTAACTAGCTTAAAAAGAAGAAACTAGCTGGCAGTTTCAAGCTTGGCACCGTCATCTGGAAGAACGCGGCACTGTGTGCATTGAAACAGTCTTAAGATTTACATTTTTCAAATGGCTTTAGCTTTACATTAGTGTCACATGTCTTCATTGCTAATCCAAGACAAATTGGATGAAGTTAGCACAAGGCTAGGATTCAGTGTGTGACTCTGTAGCCGATACCTTGGTTCAAATCCCAGCTAGGACATTTGGAGTCAATGATCCTGACAGTTGGTGATTCTATTTCCATGATGGGAAAGTAGAGATTCTGATGGTGAAGTTTGAAAACCATCACAGGCACGCACGTATTTACACAGACACCTCATGTTAGATGTGGGTAGGCACAAAGTAAGCACAGCAGATGTGTGTCTGCAGTCAGTCACTGATGGAAAGAGAATCATTATTGGTCATACATGGGTCTGCTCTGTGGCTGGCACAAAGCTGAGTGCTTTACACACAAGACACAGAAAGCACACAAAAGTTATCCTGTGTTAGAGTGAAGCAGAATGGGGTGGGCAGTTGAAGGGACTTGTTCCCCGCTTTGAAGTGTGTTGTTTGCTAACCTAAGATAGGGAGGCAGCTACAAAAAACACTGGATGTAATCAGATAATTACTGCTCCACACTTCCTGTCTGGACACACATCACCCATCATTCATGATATTCTTTCTTATAAAATAATAAACCATCACTTTATTGTCAAATACAATACAGAAATGCCTCAAATCTAAAATATTTTTAAAATAAATCTGATTTTATGGCTTTTAAAAATAATTATTTTACAGTATGTTTATTCAGTGAGAAGGAATCGCACTATTAATTTTAACATATCCATAGTTACCTATTCTATGTAATTTTTTAAGATCACTACAATTATTGGACTGGCAGTTGTGTCATGCCTGCGATCAATTTGTTTTGGGTTGTATTAATTTTCAAGCCCAAATCATAGCATTTTGTAAAGATTGAATGTGTCTTCAGAAACCTAAGCTTCAAGTCAGATAGTTGTACACATTTCATTATTATGTTTAACATTTTTGATTTGTGGTTGCGATCAAAGTGTCACTTTATAGTAGTCAATTATGCAGAATGTCTCTCAAATTAATAAATGCCTAAATATAGCAAATGCTAAAAACACTTAAGAAATGTACCAAATACATTTGTTTAAAATGAATAATGATTATCTCAAGATAATGTTATAAATTAAAGGGTGTATGATGAGGACCCATTCAATCAGTAGAGTGGCCTTTTGCCACCTGGTGGCTACTTGGAAGCTGGATTTAAGATAGTTGTAGATTTTTTTATTATTATTATTATCAAATCATAATTTTTACTTTTTAACACAGGGGTTATAAACACAAAAATGCAGGATGTGGGGAAGGAGATAGCGCAGGAGCATAGGTATTCAGGGGGAGTACAGATCTTTCAGAACAGAGTGTCAGCTGGATAAAGGTTCAGGGGACAGGTCACTATGACTCTGCCTATGATTCACTTGTCCTTATCTAAGTTGGTACTATCCACCAAGGCTGCCTATTTACAAGGTCTATGACTACTCAGGCTGGTAGATTTCCACAGAAGCTGCCTGTTTACGATAGCTTATAGCCCTCTGTTTCAGTGTAGATTCTTAACCAAGAAAGAACTTTCCAGATTTTCATACATTTGGACGCTTACTCAGTTCCTTATTAGTGTCACAGTCAGTTGACGGATGAGAAGTGGATTTTAATTCATGCTCAATATTTGAAGAAACTTGTTTAGATAATATCTCAGATCCCGGGTCCACGCCAAGGGCTTTTCGCTCGAGTTTTAGAACCATGGGCTCTGAACCTTTGAGACAAAACACAAGGTAGTGAGGGGCCATGACAGTGACTTTAATTAGTTGTTTAGTCCCATTTCTGCAAGAGAGGGTGGGTAGCGATGGGCCACAGTGTAGCCAGGAAGGGGGTTAGCAGGCCTGAGTGTTGAAGCACGTGTAAGCTTGCCCAGGGATTAGGAAGGACTCAGGTTTCTGCCATTTCTAGTTCCTCTTTTCAAAAACATCAAGGAGCTGGGAGTGTGGCTCAGTTGGTAAGAATGTAGAAAGGGCCTGAGGTCAGACTCCAGCACCCATGTAAAAAAACAGGAAAGTGATCTATGAGCTTATAACTCCTGTACTGCGGAGGCAGAGACAGAAGAATCACGAGGCTTCTTGGCTGTCATCTTAGCTACAGATTCAGGGGAAGACCCGGTTGTAAGGGAAGAACATGGAAAATGACAGATTAGGATGCCCAACGTCATCCCCACACATGTGCACATATACCATCAGCCCCTCCCTCATGCAATGTGGTGTGTGTGTGTGTGTGTGTGTGTGTGTGTGTGTGTGTGTAACACTGGTCTTCATTTGCATGCAGGCAGGTAAAGTATGTGACACCGTATTAACAGGACTACCATCTTGTGTGCACTTGTAGTTTGCATCTGAGGAAAGGACAATCTTAATACTTCAGCATCCATTATGTGGACAGCACAGAGCCTTCCCGAAAGCAGAATATTCCCAGCATCCTTGCTATGACTCTCCATTTTTTATTTACTTTAAGAATACTTATGGGAACAATATGAAGACAAATTTTGGGACAGAAACTGAAGGAGGGACCGTCTAGAGACTGTTCCACCTGGGTATCCATCCCATGTGCAGTCACCAAAGGTAGACACAGATTTGGATGCCAGGAAGTGCATGCTGACAGGAGCACAATATAGCTGTCTCCTTAGAGGTCTGCCAGAGCCTGAAATATACAGAGGCAGATGCTCACATCTAACCATTGAACTGATCAAGGTGTTCCCATTGGAGGAGTTAGAGAGAAGACTGAAGGAGCTGAAAGGGTTTGTAGCCCCATGGGGAGAGCAACAATACCAACCAACCAGAGTTTCCAGGAACTAAACCACCAGCTTGGGAGCACATAGAGAGGGACCTATGGCACCATCTGTATATGTAAGGGAGGATGGCCTTGTCCAACATTGGTGAGAGAGGAGATCCTTGGTCCCATGATGCTCCAGTGTGAGGGAAGTTGAAGATGGGGAGGTGAGAGTGGGTGGGTGGGGGCACATCCTCATAGAAGCAGGAGGAGGGGGAAATGGGGAAAGGGGATAACATCTGAAATGTAAATAAAATATTCAATAAGAAAAAAAGAAAGAAAAAGAGTCTTGGCTCCTACACATCTTTTGACAGAGAATTCCTGCTTCTGGAAAGCTATACTGAGAAAATGAAGTGTGGAATTGTTCATATATTGGAATACATCTTTTTTACAATATAAATATTATAGTATTGGGTAATCAGTGTTCCATACTAGGTTATATAAATGTTCATGTGTAATGAATGATACTTGGATATTGTGATAGTTAATTTTTATTAACTTGCCTGAATTAAAAGTCATCACGGAATCACAAATTAAAAGAAGTGGTCCAATCAAATTCTCTCCTGTACTGCAGGCCATCTGCATCTTAGAAGCCTTCGGACATGCCAAGACCACACTCAACAATGTGTCCAGTTGCCTCATACAGTACTGGGAACTGCAGTTCTGTCAGAGGAGAAAACACGTAACTGGAGGTGAGTTTGCACATAGCCAGCAGAGGGCCCCTGCTCCCAGAGAGACAGAGGCCATGGGGCCTGTGAAGCTTACATTCACTATCTAGACAACCCCAAGTCAGCACAGAGCAGAGGGAAGCCATCCACAGGCCATCACTGGAAGAGAATTCACTCGCCACCGCTTATGGATTTATAAATCTTGTCCGTATCCTAGACATGTCTTATAATAACGATGACCAGGTATGCCCAGGGGAGCCTGGGATGCCTTCTGAATCCTGAGGTGTCGGATTTCAAGTTCAGACTTTACTGGGAATATTCTCAAGTGCAAGGCGAGCCTTCCCAGGAGGATTGCTGTATAACTAACATGACACAGAAGAAGAGTTTACCAAAAAAACAAAACCAAGCAAAACAAAACAAAAACCTGTCAGGAACAGTCCTTCTCCCACAAAGATGCAAACACTCAAACAAATCATAGCCATGTGCAGTTCCTTCACGTAGCTCAGTGGGATCTGTTTAAATCAAATCTGAATTTAAAAAAAAAAAAAAAAGATTGAATTACAACCAATATAAACATTAAATTAATCACCAAACTAAAATGGATCAGAATTAGCTTCTTATTTGCTTTAAATATTAGCTATGTATTTTTTTCTGGAAGTTTATTTACAATTCAAGTTTTTACTGACTGGTCCTGGGAATAGTGTAAGGTTCCTGGGTGAGAAGTTCCCAGAGACCAGACAGGAAAGGTTGTCTCTGTCCTTTGCCACATGGATGTGCAGACCGAGGTGAGGACTGTGGTCAGATTGATCAGGTAGTCTGTCAGCAGAGTTGCATCCCAAGCCAGTCACTGGCCACCTGCTAGCTCCACTGTGTGGAAGGACATTCCTCGGAGAGCCTCATACTCACAGATGTTTGAGAGCATGGCTCCTACTGAGCCTAGTGCAGCCTCTCCCCCACCCCATGCCAATGCATCACAGACCTAGTCATCACATTGCCAAGGAGAGACCCTGCATCTGGGGCTCCATTAGAATGACTTCTTCTCTATCCATATCCTCTTCACCCCAGGAACTTACTGACTGCCCCTAAAGGTGCCAGACATTGTTCTTCCTGTATTTCGTCTCTTTCTCCTGTAGAGTTCGTGAGTCCCCACATTGGAAATGTTAGTATAGAAAATTGTCATAGACACGTGAGAGATGCTGAGGAGTGTGGGTGAGGAAGCTGCTCTGCCGCCGAGAGGACCTGAGTTCAAGTCCTCAGGGAAGCCAGGGACAGCAGCACGTGTCTGCAAACCCAGTGCTTCTATAGTGAGATGGGAGGTGGAACAGGAGAAATGTCCTCTTACTTTCACATTCACAACGTGGCATGCACTCACAAGGACACACACACGTGTACACAGGCACACACACACACACACACACACACACACACACTGTGTTGGAAAAGTGCAGTGAAACTTCTGGAGCCCCTTCTGGTGATCAATCACACTCTATTATCAGGTAGTTCTCATGATCCTGCCCAGTTACACCCCTAAGTACTTAAAAGGCTCAAGTGACTAGGATGTGGCATCTTTGTGTGTATTCTACCTCTGATTCCTCAAGGGAAAGTATTTGGCCCGAGCGCAGTGGAACCTAGGCTCTGTGTGTAGCTTTGGTTGACTCTCTGGGCTCTGTGTGTGACTTGATTGCCTCTTCCCTTGGGAAAAACACTTTGAAGATACCATGGAAGGCTTTCTCCACATTCCTTCCATTCGCTTTCTCATTCTGTTCTAATCAAGACCCATCAGACCTCGTTGATTGTCGATTACATCTGTAGTTGTGAAAGCTTCCTGCTGTGTTCTTTTAAAAAAAAATCTAGCTAAATGCTTTAGAGACCATTTGTCTAGGATTTTAAAATTAAGACAAATAAAGCTAATTGGAAAGATCACAGAAAAGTCAGTGCTGTTCTAGGATTGTGTTCTCAGAGGCGCATGAAGACTTGTCCTGTTCCCACAAAACCCAACTGAGCAGAAGGGCTCAACCTCAGAGCTCATCTCTGCTCTTTGTAAAAGGAAACTGTGACATCCATTTTACCATATGGATGGGGCTTGAGAACAAAAGTGTGCTGTTCTGTGTAAGGATATGGTCCATGCCAGTCAGTTAATCACAGGAAGAACATCCATCATAGAGGCTCAGAGGTGCTGCAGGCTTTTTCATCATGACAATGATGTGCTCAGATGTGGTGAGGGAGTGGAGAACAGAGTCTTATAAGCAGCTGTATGCAGTCAGAACACTAAGGCAAGATTGCTACAAAGATGCTTCTTTGTGCTAAGAGGACTCTAAGTCTGAAGATGAGACCTCTGCCCACTGCTAGTCTGAGATTCTGGGGTCCAGTAAGGGACATGAAGCCTTGTTTCCCTGTTCATGTGAGCATAGATAAATGAAGTGGGTATGAAACCTGGGAATGTTCCAGAATGTCAGTGTCTGAGACATGCTGTAACAAAGTGTTGTGTGTGACTTTTTCTGGAGGGACCCAACACACACACACACACACACACACACATATACACACACACATACACATATAGACACACACGCATTGACACACACACAGACACACAAACAGACACATACACAGACACACACATAGACATACACACAGACACACAGAAAAATACACATACACATAGACACACACAGACACACACATAGACACACACACATAGACACACACAGACACACACATGTAGACACACACATAGACAGACATACACACAGCAACACACACAAACATAGACACACACACAGAGACACACAGACACATACACGTAGACACACACATAGACACACACAGACATACATACACACAGATACACATAGACAAGCATAGACACACACACAGACACACACACATAGACACATACAGACACACACAGAGCAACACACACAAACATAGACACACACAGACACACAAACAGACACATACACAAATACACACAAACATAGATATACACACAGACACACAGAAACATAGACACACACATAGACACACACAGACACACATAGATACACACAGACA
Source organism: Arvicanthis niloticus (assembly GCF_011762505.2). Taxonomy (NCBI): domain Eukaryota; kingdom Metazoa; phylum Chordata; class Mammalia; order Rodentia; family Muridae; genus Arvicanthis; species Arvicanthis niloticus. The sequence goes on from NC_047673.1 coordinate 5,190,394, forward strand.
CACACACATAGACACATACAGACACACACAGAGCGACACACACAAACATAGACACACACAGACACACAAACAGACACATACACAAACACACACAAACATAGATATACACACAGACACACAGAAACATAGACACACACATAGACACACACAGACACACATAGATACACACAGACACACACATAGACACACACACACAGACACATAGACACACATAGACAAGCATACACACACTCCTACTCACCCCAGAAAGAAACTCCACAAGAGACTTAAGTAACAATTTCACCAAAGTCCAGCTTAGAGAATCAGTGATTTTTTTCCTGGAGTCACTAACAGGACACTCGGTAAGTGGTTACTTAGGAGGAACAGGGAGGACTCAAAAACAGATGGGTCACCTGACAGCTGAGTCACTCACCCTAACATGAGTGATGACTGCAAAACTGCAACCCTGCATGCCAGCACCACTTGCAGCAGCTCCACTGGCCTGAGAACATCCTCTCTGTGGCTCTGGTCAGTCTTGCCTCCAACAGTGGTTCAACAATGGTTCTTTAAAGTTGGGGAGGGGCCCTTGGCATCTTAAGTTTCAGCATTCTCAGAGGAGACATCTGTTTTCATCCTGGGTCCCATGGCCCACCCTCCCTTCTGGAAGAAAGGCTTCAGTTCTGAAGAAACTGTCATACAACACAAATATATGAGCAGGCAGCTTGAAGCCTCCAGGAACCGACTGATTGACCTGAAGTCTCAAAGCCTGAACTGTGGTACCTGCAGATGGGTATTCTTGACACCTCCCATGGAGAGCCTTACTGGCCTAGCCCCACTTCTGAACTCACCACACACTTCAGTGTTTGGCATACATACCAGCACTGCCTCCACTGACGCATGCCTTTGCTGTGTCTTCTTAGAAGAGTGCCCCATATACCACGTTAGCACCTACCCTCCTCCAGGCTGCCCTCAGCGAAACATGAGTGCTCCGTACAGATGCTGTTTCTAAGTAAGGCCCACGCACAGGTGTTGCGTGTAATTTCGAGAAGCACGCTTACTCCTTGCCTGGTCTCCTTGCCCGGTACTGCAATCCCTCAGGACTTAGCTCCGAGATCACACCTCAGCTGGCTCCACTTTGTTCCTCCAGCTGGCTCTGCTAAGCTGCCCAACAACTGCCTGCCACCCCCGGGAATGCCTGGAGCTACTGGCTAACCACCCCAGCTGCCTGCTCTCTTCTCCTGCCCCTTTTATCCCTGAGGAAGGAAAACACTAGAGACTTTTATTATTTTCAAACTGGCCAAATAACTCAATGGCTGATTGAAGAATATCCTGCCCCATTCTCCTTAGCCTCTGCCACCTGCAGAGGCCACAAACTATGTCTCCTAGACCTACATGTCTGTCTTCCTCTCCACTCCGTAGCCTGGTCCAAATTCCAAATCTCACCTCATCCCCTCCTCTTCCTCCTGGGACCCAGAAAACTCAACTTATTCCCTTCACCCAGCAATTGGCTTCTGCTGTCTTTATTGACCCAATCAAGAAACAATTAGGGAACCAGATTTTATAATCAGCTCCTTCCCTGACACACAGGTCCTGAGGTGAGTGCTTTGAGCATCTTTTGTGGGACACAATTCAGCCTATCACAGGGCACAAAGATGGTTTCAGTTGAAGAACAAATACTTCCACAGCTAAGGGAAAGTAACACTGGATATTCCTGAAGCTGTGCTTCTGAACCAAGGCTCTCTCTAGTGAACGGGATGGAGCTAGTGGGAGATGACTGATCAAGTGTCTGCCTGTAAGGATGACTTGAGTCTGGATGCCCAGGGCTCAGGCTGAAGCAGGTGTGGTTATGAACACATGTCTGTAACCCTAGCACTGGGTAGGCAGGGACAGGCAGACCAGCAGAATTCATTGCCCAGCCAGTCCAATGGATCCAGTGAGCGCCTGTGAGAAATACCGTCACAAACACTAAGATGGAAACACACCAAGGAGGATGCCTAATGACCACTGCTGGCTTTCACATGCATGCTAGAGAGTGCACCAGGATGTACACACACACACACACACACACACACACACACACACACATACACCACGAACACACACATACATACCACATACACACACATACCACACACACACAAATACATACATGCCACACATACCATACACACACATACACACACACACACAAATATAAACACACCACACATACCACACACACAGGTGCACACACATATACCACATACAATACACACACTACACACCAGCATGCACACACACAGGTGCACACATACATACACATACAATACACACCATACACACACACCACACACACAGGTGTAGATACACATCACACAAACCACACACACAAATGCACACACACATGAACACACACACTTTATAAAAAGAAAAGATGCATTAATTTAAACTACCACAAGGACAGCTCATTCACTCCGGTTTAACTGCTACGAAAGCAGCTGAATTGTAAATATTCACTACAAAAGCTAATGAAACTGCAGTAAGACTATTATATTCAAATCAGGTCAAGTAAATGAAGATGACATGATGTGTTTGCGCTTTATGGTAGACTATATTTGCTTAAGTTATCAGCATGTACAAAGCAGTGATTACCATTGTATTGGCCACGGAGAATTATCATACTAATGTTAAGGCTGATAGATGTTTTTTCTAATGGTTGTTATTAGGAAAACATTTTTAAATTGTGATTTTTAAATAATTTAACTCTAATTATTTTGCCAGAATGTAACCACAAATTGCAACATAAAAAACACCAGGCTTAGTTTAATGAACCAGCAGCTATAAACTAATTTTTTTTTAATTTTGTATAAATTTTATTAACAAATAACATTGATCTGGCTCCCTCCTTGTTTTCCCCAGCTGATTACTAATTTAACAGAGCTGTCATTCCTGGTTCCCCAATGTAGGAACCATCTTCCTTCAGAGTTGAGGGACTTCACCACACAGGGAAGTGCACAGGGAACCAGTGTGCAAACATAGGGAAAGATTTACCAAAGAAGGCTCTACTGAGTCAGAAAGCACCCTGTGTTTGCCTCCACTGACTTCATCCTGATCTTCACTCTCTTGCCCAAGAAAGCAGAGGTTCATAGACTGCCATACAAGTACACCTGTGAGCTGAAGGAAGAGATTGTCCCCAGTGCCCGAGTTACAGCTCTTCTTTTAAGTGAACAAAATTATGAGACTAGCAGTCACCCTAGAGAACATGCAAATGTTCCTTTAGTTGAAAATTGATTTCCCCCCTCACATAGTATATCCTGCTTATGGTGTCCATCCCTCTACCCCTCCCAGTTCCTTTCCACTCCCCCCACATCCAGATCCACTCCCTTTCTGTCTCTCAGAATAAAAGGCTTCTAAGAAACATAGTAATACAATACAATGAAGATAATATAATAATAAAATATGTTAAACAAGAATAACACATCAGAATTGGAAAAGACAATGAGACAAGCCCAAGAGAGGGCACAAGAATTAGAGACCCACTTGTTCGCACGCTCAGGAGTCCCATAAACACACTACACTGGAAGCTATAAGACATACACAGAGGACCAGGTGCAGACCGGCGCAGGCCCTGTGCATGGCTCTGTCTCTGTGAGTTCATGTGAGCTTTGTCCACTTGATTTAGAGGGCCTTGTTTCTTGGTGTCCCCATGCCCTCTGGTTCTTACACTTTTTGCCTCCTCTTCTGCAGAGGGAAAAAATGTGAGGGGGTGGATTCAATGCAGACATTCATTCAGGGATGACTCTTCCAAGGTCTCTCACTTTCAGGCTACAGGTCTCTGTATTTGTTTCATCTGCTGCAAGAACAAGCTTTTCTGATGGTGGTTGAGTGAGATGCTGGTCTGTGAGCAGAACACAATACCATCAGCAGTCATTTCATTGCTGTGACCTTTTTCCTAGATCCCCGAGCTACTTAGTGTCATGTGCTTGGCTACCCAAGCAGTGTTGAGTATGGGATCCATCTCATGGAGTTAGGTTAGACCTTAGGTTAAATCAGATATTGATTGTTTCCTTCCGTAAGCTTTCTGCTATCCTTGCCCTGTTGCGGGTGGTACACCATTGTAGATCAAAGAGTTTGTGGCTGGGTTGGTGTCACATTTCTCTTTGGGTAACATGAAGTATACCTTCCCGTTCCAAAGGCACTGAAAAGTGGGAGTGAAGGCTCTGTGTAGGCACCAAACCAACCTCCCCATGTTCAGTGAGTTATGGGAGTGTTGTTTTCAGCTATGGTACCTTTCTCTTTCTTGGCATCAGGTGGAGAGAAAACTATAGTTTTCTTGGCAATAACCTGGGTGGTTTGAAATTCACTTTGGGAAAGAGGTCTTGCGTAAGCTATATCTTTTACCAAGCAAATTTTTAAGAACCACCGCATCTTATTTGGCAGTTTTGAAGGGGAAAATATGGAACAGAAATCTATGATAGAATTGAATCTAATCAAGCCAAAGAAGCACAGGATATCCCAAGTGTGCCACAGATAGCACAGAACAGCTTCAAGACTGATGGCTACAGTTTCTTCATGTGGAAAAGCCAAGTTCTCAAGAACCAGATTCCTTTAGGACCCTGACCCTAGCCCCACACTAGACCTTGTCCGACCTGCTCCTGGTCATGGTACAGAACTAGGTTCCCTTTATCCTTTCATTGGGGCCTCTGAGAAAGCCTTGAATTGGCCTGGCTCTCGATAGAATGTCATTGACAAAAGACTGATGGAAACACTATGGGAAGAGGCACACATATCCCAGAAAACAAAGAGACTCCGCTTATAGAAACACATTGCCATGGGAACAATGTCATTAGAACAGTGACTTTCCATGACACTTATAAGTGAAGAATAATGGATGTCAAGAATCTGTAAGGTTATGGCTAACTACATTCCGTGTGGCTACAGCACACATTCAGACAACACTAGCAAGGTCAAAAGGCAATGTGTTCACAATTCCCAAGCCCAAGTTCCCTGGAATTGGCTAGGAACAAGGTTGATAGAGCCACCGAAACCTGGCATGGACCCTGCTCTCCTCTCTAACTCTTCAGTCATCTGAACTTCTTTGCATCATTCTCCTTTTCTGTACCATGGTGATGATCATCGCTGCTAAGTCCTACGAGTTGCCAGGAGCAGAGGTGTGTCAACACAGCTCTCTGTTCTTTCACTTTCACGTCAGTAAAAGACTACCCCTTTCCCAGTTGTAGATGCCGGGTTGTTTCCAAAGGATGTAGACCCACAGTCCCAGAATGAAATGTGGAAGCACTTGGCTCTCAGCCTTTTCTGTGTACTGAAAAAAAAGCTCAGACCTAATTCAGCTAAATCCATAGTCCACTCACAGTAGGAAATGCCTCCAGTGTACCATGGCTGTGTGACCTACTTGGGTAATGTAAAATTAAGAGTTTGTTTGTTTTGTTTTTTAAATGAAGAGTGTGAGGGGCTGTTCCTGGCACTTTTCTGTCAAGTCCTGATTTCTAAATGAATGAGGCCTCACCTGCATCACGCCATTGGCTTTCTTGGTGTCATGTGTCTTCTTGGAGATGCTTTCGGTATGGTGCTTTCATTGATCCTGCCCCAGTCCAGGCTTTGGAGATAAGGAACGGGCTTAAAGTACAAAGGTGCCCACCAGCACTGAGAAGACACCATGTCTGAGATGCCATGTCTGAGACACCTTAGATATATTTATTTTTGGAACTCCAGAGGGATCCTGAGATGTTCTGTGTTCTCTTTCTCCTACTAAAGATGGGCAAAATGACATTGAAGGTGCACACAGTGGCCAAGCCAGGTTCAGCATAATGCCTGGGATTGCTTCCCGGAAGAGCTCTTCCACATCTCTCTCCATGATGGCTCACGGGTAGATGACTGTTCACCCCAGCGTGAGTGAGCTCAGGCTGTGAAGTAAGAAGATAGTCATGAGTAAAAGGCTGACTTCTCTGGAGCCCACAGTCTGCTGGGAGCCTGCTAGGTGGGAGGAGATGAGGCTTTGGAGGTGGTCCTAATCTGTAGCCTGAAGGAAAGTAACTCATTTCTTCTATTTCCTTTAAAAATAAACAAAAAACGACCTGTCTCTGTGAAATACTGCACTAACTGATAGTATTGGGCACTTACTGATAATATTGGGTACTGTGGTGATCTGAATATGCTTGGCCCATGGGAAGTAGCACTATTATGAAGTATGGCCTTATTTGAGGGGGTGTGGCCTCATTAGAGGAAGTGTGTCACTGTAGAGGCAGGGCTTTGAGGTCTTATATATATATATATGCTCAAATCTGACCAGTGTGAGAAAGTCTGTTCTGTCAGCCTTCAGATCAAGAGGTAGAACTCTCAGCTCCATCTCCAGTATCCTGTCTGACTGAAGCAGTATCCATGCTTCCCACCATGATGATGATGGACAGAACCTCTGAACCTGTAAGGCAGCCCCAACTGAATGTTGTTCTTATAAGAGTTGACTTGGTCATGGTGTCTCTTCACAGCAATAAAACCCTAACTAAGATAGGTACAAACAAACAGCATGTGTTCATGGAAAATAGATTCATATGTACATGTCTGGAGACAACTGTGAAGGGTGACATCTCCATATATGGTCAAGACTGTTTCCAACATAAAAACTATTTCGAAATACACATGTTGAGGCCAGGCTGGCAGTTGAGGGGAGCTCTTTCCAGTGGACCTGACTGCACCAAGTGCTGGGACCTCTCACATCCAGAGCCCGGTTGCCTCCCTGACCTCATGGTTCATGTCAGACACTGCAGCATTGTCTCTGCTTGGGCTCTGCTCCGCCTGTGTTTGAGTTTGCATGTAGATGCTCTTTCAGAATGCTATTTTCTTTCAATCTTGCTCATCAGAACCTGTTAATCCCAAGCAATTTAATTCACTGCTGGAGATGTGCTAACTAGCATGATTAATAATTACCCTGCTTAGGAATTTAGATGAGGGCTTTCCAGTCACTCGTGACTTGGCATCTGATCAGTGCTTCAGCTGAAGCTGAAGTCTTTGCTGGGAGAAGAGTGTGTGCATCAGCCCGGGTCCAAGGCCAGAGGCACCAGGACCTCTCAGCTTCCACTTCTTACCTGACACAGAAAACCATGGACAGGGCCAGTGTGGTGACCTGTGGCACACCTGTACAGTACAGAGTCAAGTGCACACTCTCCTGACTGGTAATTTATTTCACTCTTAGGATCTAACAGAAAAATCACCAAACTTTTTTTGTTTAAAAATAAAAACCAATGAAAACTATAAGATCTCAACTTCAGATTTTTCCCTACTCAGATATCCATGAAGATATGCAACACATACACACTTGACACACATACATGCAAGACACACATGCACATGTACTTGACACACATGTGCACACATGTGACACACACGTGACACATGCACACATGTGCATACACATGCACACACATGCTTATGCACAAACATACACATGACACACGTGAGACACATGCATACATGTGCATACATGCACATGCACATGCTTGTGCACAAACATACACAGACACACATGTGAGACACATGCACTTGACACACGCATGTGCACACATACTTGACACATGCACACTCACTTGACACACAAGTGTATACATGTCCATACATGTGCACACACATGCTCGTGCATACATGCACACTGAGGACGTGATAGTTATTCTTGGTTGTCCACTATTCTTTAGTTAATCTGGAATTTACTAAATCACAAGTAGCTGGATACACCTGCGAAGGATTTTTCTTAGTTAAATCATTTGAAGTGAGAAGACCCACTTGTAATCTGGTTCTTTGGAGGTGGGAAGATCTACCTTTAGTCTAGGCCACACTCTTGTGTCAGCCTATATAAAGGACATGGAAGAAGGATGCTCTACCTCCTTGCTCTTGCTAGCAAGTCTATTTTTTCCTCTGGAGTTAGAGCCTACTTCTTTGGGATTCTGATGTATCAGGAAGACCAGATAAGACATCCAGCCTTGTGAACTGAACAACTACTGTATTCTTGCTTGGACCTTCCATTGGTAGATATTTTGGACCAGCTGGACCACAGACTATAAGACATCCTAATAAATATATGTATTAAATATACTTATATAATAAATATGTTGTGATAAATGTGTGTGTGTGTGTGTGTGTGTGTGTGTGTGTGTGTGTTCATTCTTTCAGTTCTGTTTCTTTAGAGAACCCAGACTAACACAGAGGAAATCTTGTGTGATAGATAAGGATAGATCTTCCACACCCTGACAAGTTTCTCTGAAGGGAAAGGACTGCTGGACAAAGAGTGAGCTCTTGTGTACAGCATGAACTTTTCTGTTGAGCAGGGACCAGCACTGGCTCCTCAGACTTAACCAAGTATTACATAAACTGTTTGCAGTGACCACATAGGCTGTGGCAGCAGGGGTCAAGGCTTTGATCTCCTGATGCCTTGAGCTGAGCGTCTCTGAAAGACCTAAGCTAATGTAGAAAATAAAGTCTCTTCTTATTCGTTTGAATGTCTGTGCTGGAAAAGGAGCTTTGTTGTCATGATTTATAATTAATTAACATGTAAATTTATGGAAATTGAATTAACAATGTCATTTAACAGAATTCTGTCTCTTTCCCTAACCAGCCAGAATTGCTACTTATATGCTGGAGAAGTCCAGGCTTGTGGCTCAGCCTCCTGGCCAGGGTAGCTTTCTGATTTTCTCCTGGTTGATGGATGGGTTATCCATGGAAGAAAAATGTGGACTTCACCTTAATAACTTCTGTGCACACCGGTGAGTGATCGAAGATTTCCTAACAGTTTCCTAAATATTGTGAGCATGTTCTCAGTTTCAGTTTGCCTTTCATATCTTTTCAGAGGTAAAATGGTGGCCAAAGGAAGACTGTTGGCTACTGTCAGGACTAAGCTATCTGGGTAGCAGGGTTCTAATGATGTGCTGAACTATTTTACGTTGTCTCATCAAGGAAGACAAAAACCTAGCATTCTGTAAACAGGCCAATGCTGTTGGCTGTTTGGGACACACTGATCTGCTGTCGTCTTCTAGCACGTCAGGCCATGGTGTGGGTAGTCAGCATTCACTAGTAGTCACTGGGATTACACAAGGAAGAGAGGAATCCCACCTCTAAACCAAGGGTGGTTGTTCTTCACAGAAGGCCAAAGCTTGGGGAAAATGCTCTCATTGGTGACATGTGAGGTCAGAAAGATGGTCACCTGCGGAACACTGGTTCCAAATACTCTCTCCTGCCAGAAGCCAACAAGAACCCCACAAAGCACTGGGCTAGATTTGCGTTTGGATGAAAATTAGGAGTTATAAGGAGTGAATGCTATGTAGAACAGAGGCTGCTGGGAAATGAAATTTCCAGTTCATCTCTACTTTGCTATGTTGAACTGTCTGGCTTAGTCTGTTGTGTTCCTGTAGGGACGCATGTGATAAACAAGTGTGTAGTCATCAGAGTGACTTGGTGATGAATAAATCAGGTCAGGGAGCCAGGCAGTAGCTAGTGACTATCTTAGCTGAGAGAGGATACCTCAGATGGCTCCTGATGTACAGAGACCTATCGAGTCCAGGCAGGCACTTGGGGGCAATACCCTGGACAACTGAGAGATGCCTCAGGGCTTAGATAGATGGTGTGCTGCTGAGATCCAGCAAGGAGGCCAATAGTGTCATCAGACTGTGGGGCTGGAAGCATAATGGTGACTTCATAGACAGGATGCAACACATCCTTGTCTCTCTTGGAAGAGAGGCTGCAGTGCCCTAAGCTGCTACAAAGCCATGCGCCTGGGGTGTCCCTGTGAAGAGCCTCAGCAGGATGCTCAGGAGCCACAGAGTTCAATGCCGCCCTGGAACAAAGCAAGTGTCTTATTAGCATGCGTTATGAAGAGCTAGTGGGTGCTATTCACATGAGTACAGGGACACCTGTGTGCTGCAGGATGTATCTGCTTGCCCCATATTCTGCACAACCTCAATGACCTCTGTCTCAAACAGAGCAAACCTCATCTGAATTAACACAATCCCTCTTCCTCTCCTCTCTTCCTCTCCTCTCTGTCTCTGTCTCTGTCTCTGTCTCTGTCTCTGTCTCTGTCTCTCTCTCTCTCTCTCTCTCTCTCTCTCTCTCTCTCTCTCTCTCACACACACACACACACACACACACACTAGCCAGGAAAGATATTGATGAAATATGCCATGTCTCACTAGTGTGCAGACCACCACAGCCTGCAGCCTGCAGTGCACCCTGTCCCTTTCTCACACACAACAGCTTGTTATCTACATGAAGCAGTAAGATGTGTGTGCAGCAGTCTAGGGCCTGCAGGGCACTTGCACTTAGTGTGCCTTCTGTGACTGTTATTCTAAAGGACGAGCAGTGTCTCTGCCTGTGGTCTTAGAATCCATGCTCGGATGCATCTTTAATTTCAGCTATTCCCATGCTGTGAGACCCCAGACATACTATAAGACCCACACAAATACAGACAGACCCTGCATCAGTATTAAAGACCACTTATACACACATCTCTGCTTACAGAACAGAAAGGCTCTCTAGAACCCAGAACCTCTGCCTAACTGCAGAGCTTGCTGTGCCAAGGATAGGTACCCATCCCTCCAGTTCAGGAAAACAGCACTTTGCCTAAGAACCTCTAGCCTGTGTCATGCTGTGACTAGGCAGACTGCATGTGCGGCACATCCCACAAGAGGGCACTCTTCCCACACCTCAGAGAAACACAAACCAGACTGGCCAACCAATGCCAAACAAAACTTTCATTCCTCTTGTTACACTTTTCTTCTGTGTTTTTCCTTTCCTTGCCGCATATTTCTTATGTAAATAGCATTCCGTTTTTCTTGTTGTTCGTACTGTGTTACATGTAGGAGATAAATATAATTTCTATTCCTGCAAATGGAGATTTAATAAAAGCAGCGTACGCAGTCATTGCTGGTCTTCAGCTCACTTTGTCAATGATCTCTGTGGGTTTAGCCTCAGGGAACTTAGGCTTTTAAATCTGAAGAAGAGACTCTTAATCCCCCTCCCGGCTGACTGATGATGGAGAGGAGTGCGGGCATGCACCCTAACCTTCTTCAGCAATGTTCTTCAGCAGAGGTCAGGCTTCAAACTGTGGGGGAAACAGTCATTTGACTGAGAGCAGGTGACCTGCTCCTCACCTGCTCTGAGAGAAAGAGAGCTGAGTCACCGTGGTTTGAACTTGTGATGGCTGCAAACACCTGTCACAGGAGAGCTGAGCAATTAACTCCCAGGAAAGTGTGTTCTCTGCAGAGTGGTTATCAGCAGGGCTGAGGTGAATCTGAAGACATCTCACAGACTTTTTTTTTTAAGGTAAAGAAAAACTTCAGTGTCATTTAAAGGTGACTCTACATGACTCGTTGTCATGGGAGTATTTGTTCAGGCACACATTTTTAAGCAAGGGAAAACCTGATGGTTTATAACTCCTGTGTGTGAAAACTGCACACAGGTCTTATAAACTTGTGTTTATAAGACTTATGACTTATGTGGTGGTGAAAATCCAGACCTGGCCCGAGCTTGCTCATCTGCATGTTCCAAGCTGAGATGAGATGACCGTTGGGCATCTGTCTAGAAGACTTAATGCAATTTTACTCAAGACTAGGTTTCCAGACAAGCTATAGCGTGTAGGTTTTTGCTTAAATATTATTTTTGAGGTGGATCCACAAGGCTTGCGAGTCATTCCACAGGCAGCATCAACAAGCAGCTATCTAGGGGAGTTCTGAACAAGTGTCTTTGCATGTATTATGTGACTGTATCTTAAAAAGTGAGGTTTCTGCATGAGCTTTAAATGAGTGAGCCTCTTACACATGGAGGCATCTCTTGCTGTTGGCTTTGTTGTTGCCACTGGGTACTTTTGAGATAGCTTCCTACAGGGCTTTGTTGACTCTCAGTAACTGTAGACAGTCATCTTTGATGTCACCGTGGTGAGGATGAGCTGACTAGGGGCAGCAGCGCTGAGCCAGCCAGCCAGCACGTGCAAAGCTGATATGAACACGCCTGGCTGCCCCATCCTCAGTGGTTTGTGTTGAAACCTGCTACAGTATTCAAGTTAATAATGACCCCACCTCATCTCAACTGTGTGCTCAACCATGGGAAGAAAATCAACTTTTTAATTCCTCTTCCTCCTCCATGTTTTGGACAGCAATAAACACCGTTCAAATTTGAGGGTGAATTCACATAGTAAACTAGGGGTCAAAGGGATTACACAAGGGGGTTAGACATGTCTTTTAGCATAAATGGAATTTCTGGTGAGATTTTTAGGGGGCAAAATGAAGTTTGATTAGGAAAGGTCAAAGGTCACATGATCTAGGGTGGGAGCTCGCTTCCTTGTAATTTTATCATGGTTACTTAAAGCACCTCTATATAAAAATAGAGTGAATGGAGTTAGTTTGACTAAAACAGAACACATGGATAAGAGAGAGCTGTTATCGGGTAGGGGAGATGCTGTATGGTTTGATTTTATCAGAACATGTTGTATGCATGGCCACAAAGACGAAGTCCCAGGTCTCTGGTGGAGAGGATTGTTGACTTCCCTCCACTGACTGACTGGTGGTGGCTTCAGTTTCAGGGAAATTTTACTGAAGTTCACACTTTACTAAGTGCAAAGGATCAGCCTGCGGACTTGTGCATCTCAGTCATGGAAAGAGAAAGTCATTCTTGGGTCAGAACACAGCTCAACACTAATCCCCGGCTTGGCGTGCATTAGCCGTACCTGGGGATCTTTCCTTAACGACGTACTCATTATTCCCAAACCCAAAATGTTCTGAGAACCAGACATTTACTTACGACTTATGTGGTGGTGAAAACCCAGACCTGGCCCGAGCTTGCTCACCAATGCTCTAAGCTGAGAACCAATATGCATCTGTCTAGGAAGACGTAAGCGATTTGATTGAGGACTACATTTTTTTTTTTTTTTTATTAGAAGATGTTGCCTCAAGTCTACCAAGCATGAAAACACTACTTTAACTTTTTAAAATGTGGATTTCAGAGTGAGTTTTGCTTTAACAGTAAAGCAGGGGCTGCTGCCACACAGTGTGCAGGTCTGAACCAGGTAGGGATGGGTTTTCTCACTATGTCCCAGATGCCTGACACCCCACAGGACCCCAGCAGAGCACTGGCTTGTGGAGCTCCCAGATTCACTTTACCTCTGAACAGGAAGCTCCTGCCTCCTTCTGTGCCCATCTCTCAATCTCTGACATCCCCCTCCCCCCAAATCCTACTTACTTCTTAGAAATATAGATATATTTCAATGTCTGTAAATTATGAGATATGAGATGAACACACATAGAGACCATAGAGTGGACCTCAGTTTGCTTTGCTGGTCATTGTGACTAGATAGGTAGATGGAGTTCTAGTTTTGGGCATTGGAAAATGAAAAGGTCATAGCTACTGGGTGGTCCCACTGAGATGTCACAGGATCATGTTTATAGCGTGTGTGTGGTGTGTGTGTGCGTGTGCGTGTGCATGTGTGTATGTGTGTGTTTTTAATGTGCAAATGTATTGTGTGAGAGTATTTATGTATGTTATGTGTGACTATATGTGTTTGTGTGTGTTTATGTATAAGTATACGTATGTATGCAGGTATTTCCATGTGTATATGTGCATATGTGTGTATATGTGTATGTGTACATGTATTCATGTGTGCTTCTATGTTTCTCTAGTGTGTGTGTATGCATATGTGTGTATATGTGCATGTATGCATGTATACTTGTGTGTTTGTAGTGTGTGTGTGTGTGTGTGTGTGTGTGTGTGTTTGTCTTTTCAGATCTTGTTATATGTCTCTAGTAAAGTGTCATACCAGTGACTAGTCCCATCTCTCCAGTCAATGTATTGGCCACTTGTTTCATTTTGAAAATGGTTGCTGTTTCTTTCTCTCCAGACTTTTTCAAATAGGACACTTTGCCACTGTACTAGACACTCACACTGCCCTGCCTGCAGTGCCTCCCTCTGAGTATGAATGAGGCCTTCATTTGTGTATCAGTTTGAGCTCCCTTGACCCCTGGTAGGCACTGTCCATACCCCAGCCCTCTTCTGGGCTACCATTGGGAAGTGCTGCCTTCTCTGGGGGGAGAGCCCTGACACCTTAGTTGATCTTTCCTAGAAAGGCACTCAAAACCGGGTCCAAAATCACAACTCTTAGTTGACCCCAAATCTAATGAAAATGACAGTCTGGATCACAGTCTTGGTAGCCTGGGGGACAGTGTCATGGGGCACAGTGGATAACTACTTTCCTTTGTCCTATCAGGGTAAACACACTGCCAAAGCTCATGTGCTGTCAGAGCTGTCAGCTCAACCCACCTGTGTAGCCACAGAGCTAGAGCTTCCAGTTGCTGTTGCTGGCAGCCTTTAGAGAACAATGTCTTCAGCATGAGGGACTGCCTATAGCCCATGAATATGCGACAATAAACACAGTTCATGAATATTCATCTGGTGGCCCATACATGCTTTGCCCTCTTCAAAGCTGCGTGCTCAGTCATTGAGTGCAGTTGGAATGAGACCAGGTCTCCCAGGGAGAGGGATCAGAAACACTTCTCTCCTCTGTGGGCCCAGGGCAGACCACTAAGTGCATGTGAGTGAGGATCTCAGGGCTCCTATTCAGTGCCAAGTGTGTGCTTGCCCCTCCCCCTCCGCCACCCCATCACAGCTGCTCCCGAGGAAGCTTTTCCTGTTGGCATCCTACAGAGAACAATGGAGATCATACTTTTATAAAAAAGATTACAAAGAAACAGTTAGGTTTATCAGGTCCACAGAAGCATTGGATCCCAGGATTGTCCCTCCACTCTTCTATGCAGCCGCCCCACTGTGGCTCTTAAAAATCGGAACTTGGAAGTTACTATGGGACTGAAATTAAAAAACAAAAACAACAACAAAAACAACCAAACCTTGATGTTCAGCATGGAGTTGACACAAGGCTCAGCACACTTCTGTTCCAGCTATATACAGCCAGGTCTGGAACATACTTCTGTCCTGCCTGTATCCCAGTTCAGTGCCTCAGTGACATAGGGCCACCAAGTAGCTATGACAGCATGCACTGGACATACAAAGGATCAAGCCTAGCGTAGAGAAGGGAGTAGGTCATGAAGTCCTACCCCTTGCTGAGGAGCTGTTAGCAACTGATGGCTGCTGTGTCAAGTGAGGCTCTGTTTTGTTCAGGGATGAAACCCCTAAGAGGCTCCAATGGAAGGTGCCACACCTGAGCTCACACAGCACGACTCTTAGATTGCTGTGAGAAAGCATTTTATAGGATGGTTTATTTGGGCTTATGACTCCAGAGGGTAAGAGTTCACCACCATCTGGTTTGCTAGCACAGAAGCATGGCAGGAACAGACAGCGGAGGATTCACATCTTAAAATGCAAGCACGAGAGAGAGAGAGAGAGAGAGAGAGAGAGAGAGAGAGAGAGAGAGAGAGAGACATATACTGGAGAAGGGAAGGGGAGGGAAATGGAGGAGGAAGGAAGGGGAGGGGAAGGGAGGAGGGAGGAGAAGAGACAAGATGGGAAGGAGAGGGAGGGAAAGGGAGACAGAAGGGGAGTGGAGGGGGGAAGGGGAGAGGAAGAGGGAGAAGGAGAGAGGGAGGCCAGCACCATACACTGGGGACAACTATGAGGACATCTCATTTAACCCATCACAGTGACCACAGTGGGCTTTAAATAAACAGAAATTGAATAAAATGAAATTGAGAGGGAAAATGGTGGAGGAATAGGGGAGAAATTGTGGGGAAAGAATGGAGGATGGTCTTCACAAACACATGAAGATGGCCAGGCCTGTCACACTGAGGGTCCCCTCACCCCCAGCTGCCGACTTCAGCTGGGGTGGGTTTTATTCATATCAACACTTCGCTAAATTCAGAAGGTAATCCCACTCAACCCCAGACATGCGTGCATCGTCCAGTCAGGTTGGCAGCACGCCGCAGGGGGACCACTCACACAGAAGGTGATGCCTGTGATGGTGATGGTGAGGGCTCACACTGTGTCTGTCAACCTCAGTGTTCTGCTGGGAATGCCCCACCCAAGAAGCCAGGTGGCCAGGACACAGAGGAGACATTGTGAAATGCAGACCCTGGGGAGAAACAGGGTCATCCGTGACTAAGAGGAGACTGCAGTGGCTGACAATGCAGCTGCTGGAAAAAGAACTCTGGGGAGGAGTCTGTGGTAGGCAGATAGCCCAAGGCTCTGGGTCTCCCTGGCTGTGCAGCACTAGCCCACAGTGAGGCTGGCAGGTGAGAAGAACCTAAGCCCACCCTCCCTGCAGGCTTGCCATCCCGCTCTGCAAGCCTTCCTTCTCTCATCTCTCCAGATATGCCAGGTTTCTTGGCCAAGGTGCCATGCCCATAGCCTTTTCTATATGTGTTCCCTCCTGGCTGGCAGTTGCAGAAATCTTCTAATCCAGGTGGAATACCCTGCTGTCTCTGCTTTTTCTCTCTCTAGTGGGATTGCACCTCACTGTGGCTTCTGTTACCCTCATCATCGTGTGTGTGTGTGTGTGTGTGTGTGTGTGTGTATTTGTATTTTACATATATTACTCTCTGCAAGGTCTTCCACAGCTGGCGGATTGTTCTGGGCTTTGGAGACGAGAAAGTTTACACACTGCTATGCAGATTTCACATCTCATTTGTCCAATGTTCACCTGGTTGTGACAGTGGTTGTTGTTGTTTTGTTGTTGTTGTTGAGCTTTCTGTGTTGTAGGAAAGCTCACAGACTCTCATGGGCTATAACAAACCTCTGCATTCCCCGCCACCAGTTTGGGATATATTTTTATGCCATCAGTAATCTCTGTGTTGTTATAAACAAGAAATTCACTTGGATAGGATATGTGTTTGTTTCAACCTGACTAGAGGGATACCACACACAAGATGTGCAGAGGGGCCAGGGGAGCTGTGTTGGGTTTTATGTAAAAAATAAGTAAGCTACCTCATCACGATGCATATTTCTTTTCCGTTTTAATAAATGATAAAATGAGATGCATGCCAAGGAGACATTTGATGATATTTTACTTTGTGATTTATTACACAACGCTTGATTTATATACTTGTCTTTTATATTTATGTAGATACCAAAAGTAGCATCAAAATTTCCTGGCTGAGGAGGGGTTATAAATGAAAAGGATTAAGAAGCCTTGTTCTGAGGCTCGCAGGGCCACAGAGGAAAGTAGCAGGCATGGCAGTTCCTAAAGTTAGCTGTCTGTGTGAGGATAAAGTGGTGCCTTCTGGACCTACATGGCCTCTTCCTGGGAGCGTTTTTCCATACTGAAGGATAAATACTGCACTGTGACAGTTCTTAGGGGCAGTCAGGACTCCCTCTGCAGAACAGCCGGCTTCTGGAACAGCCATCTCTGCAGGCTGAGAAGCTTGGCATCACCCTCTCCTGTAAACTGTGCAACCTTGGGATTCAGTTTCAAAGTTGCCAAAATGGGAAAACTAGGACGCACTGCTTCTGGCGTTTTTATCTGTAAGCACCCAATCAGCATCTCATTCTGTCCATCTCTGGCCAGCCAGTTAGAGCAGCTCTCCTCCAGCTGTGTTTCACCTAGTGATGCTCCTTTCCTTTTGGTGAATGCGCAGAAGGGCTTGGCTTCTCTTTCTCCCTCTCCCTCTCCCTCTCCCTCTCCCTCTCCCTCTCCCTCTCCCTCTCCCTCTCCCTCTCCCTCTCCCTCTCCCTCTCCCTCTCCCTCTCCCTCTCCCTCTCCCTCTCCCTCTCCCTCTCCCTCTCCCTCTCCCTCTCCCTCTCCCTCTCCCTCTCCCTCTCCCTCTCCCCCCCTCTAAATAGAGATGTATATCTACTGCTCTTTGTGGCCATCCCTGACCTGTCCTTTCACCTCTGAACACATAGGTTCAATGAGCAGTCACTGTTCATGGCATTCACTCCTCTCAGCATTCCTCATTGTCAGAACCCAGACCCAGCTCTGTACGCTGAAACTCTTCTGTCATTTAGAAGGATACGTCATGTCATGACGTTTTAAAAGCTGAGGCCACTTGAAGCAGCTGGTCAGCATCTCCTCAAGCAAACTCCATTTAATCAGATCAGAAAGATAAGGGGTCTTGGACTTCTCTCTGCCTCTTTCTCCCTCTCCTTCATCACCAGCATCTTCAAGATGATGTCATAGTTCTCATTCTGTTTCCTTCCTCAGATTATCTTTGATGTTCTCACCTCTGTCTCACCTGCACTCCCCTCTGGGTAATTTCCATGGTACCTGTGTCTCATCCCTTCCTGTGTACATGCTTAATTCATGTTTTGATATCCATTTCCATAAATATTTACTTAGTTTTTACTTCTGAGAGTTTTGTTTTGCTCATTTTAAAATCTGATTTTTCCCTCAAATATTGTTTCTTGTTCCTTTTCTCATATCTGCAATCCATTTTATTTCTTCAGGTGTCTTAAACATGCTTCTTGTATGGTCTGTGGCCTGCCATTTTATGTGAAGACCTGAGTGCTTCTTGTAATTGCTTGGTACCTCTCCCACTAGTTGCCCAAAGAGGTTGTTCTGTAGCCTGTAACTTAGGGTGTGGCATGGTGCAGTGCTTAGTCTTCATTATTAACTGGCCACAATTTAGAATCATCTGGAAAGAAAGTCTCCGTGGGAAATTAGATTAGTTTGCCCTGCAGGCATATCTGTGTGGCATTATAGTGATTATGTTAATTGATGTGGGAAGACCCAGATCACTCTGGGCAGCACCATTCCCTAGGCAGTGAATCATGGACTGTATAAGGTGGAATGTGAGCTGTGTACTAACACACATGTGTGCATTCATTTCTCTCTGCTCAAGACTGTGTATGTGATGTGACTAGCTGCTTCAAGTTTCTGCCTTTATTTCCCCCTCAATGATGAATAGCACATGAAATTGGAAGATGATACCTTCTCCCCTAAGTTGCTTTAGGTTGGGACATTTTTATCACAGCAACAGATAGGAAGCCAGGACACATGATATTTCTAAGTTGTTACCTGGGGACCTACATGGCCTGTGTCAAGGGTGAGCTGTCCAGAGAAGTTTTTCATTTGTTGGTCAGTCCTCCAGACAGTTGTGTGTCAACCCTCAGCTTAGAATCCCTAGCAGGACACTGAAGTTTGAATACCTAGAGACAGGAGGGGGCCAGCTGTCATTTTGACTCCTCTGGGGCAGATGTTGACCTAGCCACCAGTATCTACCTCAGAGGAGTATCTCAGAGGAAGGTACCACAGGCAGATGTTTTACACAGCACTGAGGTCCAGCACCTTGCCTGTTAACAAGGCTGGTGTTAACATGACCATTTGAAACAGAACCTCTAGATAAAAGAAGTTGAATAAGAAGAAGATCCTTTGCACACTAAGGAACCAGTGCAGCTAAGTGGTCCCCTCCCTCCATAGATGCCTATTGCCTCTCTAAAGGCCATGGTTTCAGGTGAGCTGGTCCACAGTGTCTCAGGGTTGGACTAACAAGGTAATTCTGTGGTAATGCCCTCCCTAGTTAAAGAAATGAAGATATTATTTTCTTAATTATACATTGTAAGTGGGTAATGCTCTTGGATTGTTTTAACTGGTCTGGGCTGCCTATTAATTCTGATGGGATGTCTGTGAGTCTCTGGCTGTGCTTGATTATTACTGCCTAAAAAGAAGGCATGCCTCAAGTAAGTGTCCTGTATTAGCCCAAGAAATAGACCTTACTAAACTTCACCCCAGCAGCGTATTTGCTAAATTCTAGCGTGTCTCTATGCATTTGTGAGACATCACTGGAAATGGCTTGTAAATAGACCAACCTGGCATGTGCATGAGAAATAACATGCTTACAATGTCTACAGAAGCCCTTGGGTGGCACTGCCCAGGGTTCCATCACCTGCCTTAGGAACCAATCCCATGTGTGATTTGCATAACATCTGTGTGTCACACCCAGGACAGACTGCTTTGTCCCCAAACACGCTGTGAAGGCTCACCTGTTCAAACACTCTGTGGTAAACAGCAGCATGCCCCATGCCTGTCTGTTTTTCTCAATCATACCCTCAGCCCCTTAAGGTGTTCTCCTAGTTGTCTCTTGTCAGCTCAGTAAAACAATGCTCCTGTTTTCCCTGTACACTCTCGCCATGAAAGTGTAGCCTGCCTATGAGCTTGAACTCAGTCAGTTAACAATAGAGTGTGACCACTGCAAACAGCAGAGAAGGCATTGGGTGACTGGGATGCGAAAATTGCCATTGAAAGAGAAAGGCAACTAGGAAGCTTCGGTGCTAATTAAATACAGACGATCACACAGGAATAAGAAACAGAGTAAGAAACTCAACCTCTGAGCTGAGAGTGGCAATGAGGCTACAACAAGCTTCTGACTTCTGCTTCCATAGCCCCTGGACCTCTCCCTCTTTTCTAAAATAAGGGATATGTCTGCTTGTCTCCCGTGAGTTGAACACTACAAACAGCATGAAAGGTGCTGGGTGACTGAGGCCTGGACGGACAGGACTCCAGTCTTGCCAAGAAGTCTTCAGTTGAACCCCACGTCTCAGGCTGTGTTCAGCAATCTTAGCCCATGTTTCAGAGAATGTTTCAGAGACTACTCTTTCTACTCACTCTTCCCAAGAGGGCTCATCCGGAGGATATTCTACTCAGCTTGAGCTCTCCCACACCAAGTTCTGTTATTTAATTGCACATGGCTTGGTGACTATGCTTCCTAGGGAGCAGGGATCTGACAAGGCCTGCCCTGGTTGGATGACGGGGTGGAGCCTATAGAACCTGAGTCCTTTGAGTAAAAGGAAGTTAGATAGCAAAGGTCAGGTCGTGCTCACTGTGGGAGATGAGGCCTGGGATGGGCTCACAGTGACAGTCAGCCCTCTCTCTGGTTCCTGCCCCTCTGAGGAACATGTCTTTTCGATGTGCCCAAACCCATGAAAAGACACAGCCAGAACCTGGAAATAGACACACACCTCAGCTGTTCCCTATGGAGTCTTCTCCAGGCATGGATTCAGTTGAAAGATGCATCCTCTGGCTGGTGCTATGATAACTATGAAGTTCAAATTATCTTGAAATTTACATGCCATATGGTGTTACTTTGGTTACAGCAAATACATCCTCTTTAATTCAAAGCCAACTGATTTTATTTTGCTCAGTTGACTGAATTTTATTAAATACGTAGAAGCTGGTTTGGTTTTGCATTCATACAAGAAGCTATTTTTGTGTATTCCTTGGCACAGATATAGCCCATTGTGAATTTGTAGCAAACACAGCCCAACACTTACACAGAGCCCGTGGAACCCCAGGTCTGCCTTCCCCAGCCAGCTCAGCAGGTGAACCAATGAACTCTTTTGATTAGAGATGCGTTTTTCAATCTTCTACTTATTGTTTCAAATGGTAACTCTATTATCTGGCTATTTTTACTCTGGCTTGTGTAATACAATTATTACAAGGAATACATTTGCTCAAAGCACTTGCATGACTCTAAGTTCACTTCCTGTAAACAGGGTTTTTTTTTTTTCCCCAGTGTTGAAGACTCTCTGGGCTTGCAAAGCCTTCAGGGAACGTGACGGGTGAGACAATGCATTTGCAGACACAAGAGTGTCTCATGCGTCCTGACTGAACTGCACCTAGCTTTTGCTTAAGCTGTTGTCATCTGAACATGTCCCAGCATATCAGAGTCTAAGCAAACCAAGAAACACTTTAAATATTGGTGTGCTCTCTCAGACTTTGACAATCTGCTATCTAATACATAATACGTCTCCATAGTACGTAACTGTATTCTGTGCTTGTCTCAGGGCTTCTGTCTTGGCTCTCCTTTCCTGATGACCTGATTGCTATATATGGCAGTTATGCACCTCACTCACCTCTGGGTCCCCAGGAATCACAGCTCTTGGTCCATACAGAAACAATTTCTGTTGTCTTAACTGACGCTTTATCAATTTTAATCAGCAGCCTGTATCAAAGACAAGGGATGGTGTCTCCGATGAACTTTCAGTTTTTGGCTTTTCTATGTAGAAGACCTTCTATTACTCCCTTGAGCTTTACCTGTATTCTAGAAAGATTGCTCTTTTTGTTTTAAAGTCTCCATGTGATTCATAATGGGGTAGGACACTGTGCTTTGCTCATGGTTCACTGGCACAGGAAGCTTGGCTGATCAACATTCAATATCTCTAGGTTGAGTGAAAAATTCAATGAGTACTCATATGGTGTGATCATATGATGTGATCATATGATGTGATCATATGATGTGATCATATGATGTGATCATATGATGTGATCATATGATGTGATCATATGATGTGATCATATGATGTGATCATATGATGTGATCATATGATGTGATCATATGATGTGATCATATGATGTGATCATATGCCGATTCACAGCATGGGGGGGGGTGCTGTGGGGATGAGCATTCAGATGCAAAGACAAGTGATGTGGTGGGTGCATGGCGCCATTGAAAATAGTGTGTTTCTAGGAGGAGCTGATGGTCCAGGGTTAAATGGCACTTTTGACAGCTGTTGAGTACAAGCTTGTCAGGGTGGCATGGATCTGGGTAGTGTGCATTAAATGAGAAATGACACCATCGCCCATCATTAAGCCTTAGCATTCTGATCTGGTTCATTACGAGATGAAACGGTCAGTGTTCTGTTAATACAGCAGCAGCAGCAGCGTGTGTGTGTGTGTGTGTGTGTGTGTGTGTGTATTGTGTGTGTTCTGTGTGCATGTATATGTGTTGTGTGTGTGTTGTGTTCATGTGTTTTGTGTATGTTGTATACGTGTGTTGTATTTATCATGTACATGTGTTATGTGTGTGTGTGTTGTGTGCATGTGTTGCATGTGTTGTATACATGTGTCATGTGCATGTGCTGTATGTGTGCTGTGGTTGGCATAAACCTGTGTACATATATGTGTGCACACACCTATAGAAGCCAAAGGCTATGTCAAATATCTTCTTTTATTGCTCTTAGCCTTTTTATTGAGTCAGAGTCTCTCCCTGAAGCTGGAGCTTAGCCATTGTCCGTACTGTGAGGTGCGGGGGTCCTCCCGGATTTCTCTCCCTGGTATTAGGATTACAGGTGCATGATTCCACATCTGGACTTTCTTTGGGCACAGCTGACCCTAACTCAGCTCCTCATGATTGAACAGCAAATGCTTTATCAACTGAGTTGTCGCCCCTCTACTCCCACCGCTCATCATCAGGATCCTGAATGCCTTGCACTGCCTGGTTTCATGAAGTGGACGTTGCCTTATGAGGCTAAATGTGTGGTTGAGGACACAGAGTGGAGATTTCATGTGACCGAGAAGATTTCCCATATGGAGAAAAGTTGGAGTTGTGAAGGACGTTCAAGTCAGTAGGAATAACGGGTGTTAACTAATTTGCTGACCAGAGTTCTGAGCCAGGTTAGTTCAGAGTGGAGAATAAGGTGGACTTCACCATGCCTGCTGTCTTCTAAAGTTGGTTTTCATGATGTCCCCCGCTCAAACACCATATCTGAACACATCTGGATACCTTTCTTTGAACAAACTTGTAATGGGAATGTTCATCCAACACCCTCCCCCTTTTTCCAAGACAGGGTTTCTCTATGTAGCTCTGGCCATCCTGAAACTCCCTGTGTAGACCAGGCTGGCCTCAAACTCTGAGATCCACCCACCCCTGCCTACTGAGTGCTGATATTAAAGTCATGAGCCACCACGCCCACCTCCCTTCCAACTCACTCCTAAGCCCATCTTCCTCGGGACATTGCCTCTTGGTGTCCAGGAGAGAAAGGAAGCAGAAGGGGACCTTTTCACCTAGAGTTGGAAACTGGACTTTGTTGCTCATTTGTGACTGCTGAGTTGTCGACTTCATGAAAATCGATGTTTGCTGGTGTGTAAAGCATCATTGGTTTGATGCTTTAGCGATAGATCATGATGAGATGAGTAAGAAGATGAGACCAAAAGGCACTATGGGACTGTGGAGATGTCCAGAGTCCAGAGGACCAAGAATCTACTAAAGTTTATCTCTAAGGAAACATTTGATGTTCCACACTTGAAGACAAGATAATCGTGACATTTAATGTGCATCTGGAATTAATCACAATTTTCATTTGTTATTTTGTTAACATTTTAATGGCTGTGATTGACAAAAAAGATTATCAAATAACTTCCTAAAGAGTGTCCTAATACTCTCATATAATCTGTAATTCTAAATGTACATTGCCATGCTTCCCTCCCCTCCCCATACCCTCCCTATCCCCTCCCCCCTTCCTTCCCCTCTCCTCTCCTCCAGTCTGTCCTAAGGTAGAAGTCCTTCTCACCTGAAAGCCCACTCTATGTCCAGAGAAAATTATTGGGAGTGTTATTTGTTATTGGGGCGTTGTTCATCATTTTATGAAGGCATTTTGTGAATGTAGGCAGGAATATAGCTGAGTGGTCCAAAACATCTTAAAACAAAGAAAACAATATGTAATTATCTTCATCCTGGGGCTTGTAGTCCCCTCAGTGAGTTTTGGTTTAGGCTTTCTTGGCACTGGTTTTATTTCAAAAGTGTTCATCATAACATGACATGTGAATGCACTTATAGGAGGAATGTGTTTGTGTTGAAAATATGTAGCTCACAAATAATCACATGAGGAATTCAAACAAGCATATTTGATAAAAACACTGAGAAAAAAAAGCCAGAGGCATTAACAGAACAGGAAGTCCCAAGCTAAATCCCTTCCCTTCTATCTCCCCTCATAGATAGGGTCACAGCAACGATGCGGGAGGGTCGGTGTGTCAGGATCATGAAGGGAGCTTGTGGCTGGGGCAGACCTTTAGCTGCTCTGCTCCCGTGAAGACACCATATCCTGAGACATCCTAGAGGAGCCACTACACTCACAGCATCGGGAGCTCAGGATCTCAGGATCACAGAGGCATCTGGACCCTGAGGAGTTCTGACACAAGCAAGATAACTGGAAAGACAGGCTCCAGTCAGAGACAGTGAGTGCAGGTAGCACTAGAGTTAAACAGATGGCAAAAGGCAACCACAAGAACGTAAGCAACAGAAACCAAAGTTACGTGGCATCATCAGAACCCAGTTCTCCCACCATAGCAAGCCCTGGACACCCCATCACACCAGAAAAGCAGGATTCAGAATTAAAATCACTTCTCATGATGATGATAGAGGACTTTAAGAAGGACATAAATAACTCCCTTAAAGAAGTACAGGAGAAGCCGGGCGGTGGTGGCACATGCCTTTAATCCCATCACTCAGGAGGCAGAGGTAGGCGGATTTCTTGAGTTCGAGGCCAGCCTGGTCTACAGAGTGAGTTCCAGGACAGCCAAGGCTAACAGGGAAACCCTGTCTCAAAAAAACAAAAAACAACCAAACAACAACAAAAAAAAAAGTACAGGAGAACACAGATAAACAGGTAGAAGCCCTTAAAGAGAAAACACAAAAATCCCTTAAAGAATTACAAGAGAACACAACCAAACAGGTGAAGGAATTAAACAAAACAATTCAGGATCTAAAAATGGAAGTAGAAACAATAAAGAAATCTCAAAGGGAGACTACCCTGGAGATAGAAAACCTAGGAAAGAGATCACGAGTCATAGATGCAAGCATATAAGTCATAGATGCAAGAATATAAGAGATAGAAGACAGAATCTCATGTGCAGAAGATATCATGGAAAACATTGACACAACTGTCAAAGAAAATGCAAAATGCAAAAGCTCCTAACTCAAAACACCCAGGAAATCCAGGACACAATGAGAAGACCAAACCTAAGGAAAATAGGTAGAAATGAAGGTGAAGACTCCCAACTTAAAGGGCCAGTAAATATTTTTAACAAAATTATAAAGGAAAACTTCCCTAGCCTAAATAAAAAAAGAGATATCCACGAATATACAAGAAGCCTACATAACTAAATAGACTAGATCAGAAAAGAAATTCCTCCTGTCACATAATAATCCAAAACATCAAATGTACAAAACAAAGAAAAAATACTAAAAGCAGTAAGGGAAAAAGATAAAGTAACATATAAAGGCAGACCTATAAGAATTACACCAGACTTCTCACTAGAGACTATAAAAGCCAGAAGATCTTGGACTGATATCATACAGACCCTAAGAGAACACAAATGCCAGCCCAGACTACCCAGCCAAACTCTCAATCACTATTGATGGAGAAATCATCAATATTCCATGACAAAACCAAATTTACACAATATCTTTCCACAAATCCAGCACTTCAAAGGATAATTGATGGAAAACTCCAACACAAGGAGGGAAACTACATCCTAGAAAAAGCAAGAAAGTAATCTTCCAACAACCCCAAAAGAAGATAGTTACACAAACATAATTCCACCTCTAATAACAAAAATAACAGGAAGCAACAATCATTTTTTTCTTAATATCTCTTAATATCAATGGAATCAATTCTCCAATAAAAAGACGTAGACTATCAGACTGAATACATAAACAGGACCCAGAATTTTGCTGCATACAGGAAACGCACCTCAGTGAAAAAGACAGACACTTCCTCAGAGTAAAAAGATGGAAAATAATCTTCTGAGCAAATGGTCCCAAGAAACAAGCTGGAGTAGCCATTCTAATATTAAATAAAATCAACTTTCAACCAAAAGTAATCAAAAAAGATAAGGAAGGACACTTCATACTCATCAAAGGAAAAATCTACCAAGATGAACTCTCAAGTCTGAACATCTATGCTCCAAATGCAGGGCACCCACATACATAAAAGAAACTTTACTAAAGCTCAAAGCACACGTTGCACCTCACACAATAATAGTGGGAGACTTCAACACCCGACTCTCAGCAATAAACAGGTCATGGAAACAGAAACTAAACAGAGACACAATGAAACTAACAGAAGTTATGAACCAAATGGATTTAACTAATATCTATAGAACATTTCATCCTAAAACAAAAGAATATACCTCTTTTCAGCACCTCATGGTACCTTCTTCAAAATAGACCATATAACTGGTCAAAAAACAGGCCTCAACAGATATAAAAAGACTGAAATAATCCCTTCCATCCTATCAGATCACCACGGACTAAGGCTAGTCTTTAATAATGACAAAACCAATGGAAAGCCCACATACAGGTGGAAACTAAACAATGCTCTACTCAATGATGATTTGGTCAAGGAAGAAATAAAGAAACAAATTAGACATTTTAGAATTTAATGAAAATGAGGACACATCATACCAAAACTTGTGGGACTCCACGAAAGCAGTACTAAGAGGAAACCTCATAGCTCTAAGTGCCCACAAAAAGAACCTGGAGAGAGCATACACTAACAACTTGACAGCACACCTGAAAGCTTTAGAACAAAAAGAAGCAAATACACCCAAGAGAAATAAACAGCAGGAAATAATCAAACTCAGGGCTGAAATCAACCAAGTGGAAACAGAAAGAACTATACAAAGTATCAACAAAACCAGGAGCTGGTTCTTTGAGAAAATCAACAAGATAGATAAACCCTTAGCTAGACTAACCAGAGGGCACAGAGACAGTATCCAAATTAATAAAATCAGAACTGAAAAGGGAGACATAACGACAGAAACTGAGGAAATTAAAAAAAAAATCATCAGATCCTACTACAAAGGCTTATACTCAACAAAATTGAAAAATCTGGATAAAATGGACAGTTTTCTAGACAGATACCAGGTACCAAAGTTAAATCAGGAGCAAATAAACTACTTAAACAGTCCCACAGCCCTAAAGAAATAGCAGCAGTCATTAAAAGTCTCCCCACCAAAAAAAAAAAAAAAAAAAAAAAAAAAAAAAAAAAAGTCAGGGACCAGATGGTTTTAGTGCAGAATTCTATCAGACCTTCCAGGAAGACCTAATACCAATTCTCTTCAAACTATTCCACGGAATAAAAACAGAAGAAACACTGCCCAATTCAGTCTATGAAGCTACAGTCACACTCATACCTAAACCTCACAAAGACCCAACAAAGAAAGAGATCTTCAGACCAATCTCCCTTATGAATATCAATGCAAAAATACTCAATAAAATTCTTGTGAACAGAATCCAAGAACACATCGAAACAATCATCTATTATGATCAAGTAGGCTTTATCCCAGGAATGCAGGATGATTCAATATTCAGAAATCCATCAATGTAATCCACTATATAAACAAAGTCAAAGAAAAAAACCACATGATCATCTCACTAGATGCTGAGAAAGCATTTGACAAAACTTAACATCCCTTCATGTTAAAAGAGTTGGAAAGATCAGGAATTCAAGGCCCATATCTAAACATAGTAAAAGCAATATACAGCAAGCCAGTAGCCAACATCAAACTAAATGGAGAGAAACTTGAAGCAATCCCACTAAGATCAGGGACTAGACAAGGCTGCCCATTCTCTCCCGACCTATTCAATATAGTACTGGAAGTCCTAGCTAGAGCAATTAGACAACAAAAGGAAGTCAGAGGATACAAATAGGAAAGGAAGAAGTCAAAATTTCACTATTTGCAGATGATATGATAGTATACTTAAGTGACCCTAAAACCTCCACCAGAGAACTCCTAAACCTGATAAACAACTTCAGCAAAGTGGCTGGATATAAAATCAACTCAAACAAATCAGTAGCCTTTTTCTACTCAAAGGATAAATAGGCTGAGAAATTAGGGAAATGACACCCTTCACAATAGTCACAAATAATATAAAAAATCTTGGAGTGAATCTAACCAAGCAAGTGAAAGATCTGTATGACAAGAACTTCAAGTCTCTAGGAAAGAAACTGAAGAAGATTTCAGAAGATGGAAAGATCTCCCATGCTCCTGGATTGGCAGGATTAATTTAGTAAAAATGGCCATCTTGCCAAAAGCAATCTACAGATTCAGTGCAATCCCCATCAAAATTCCAAATCAATTCTTCATAGAGATAGAAAAAGCAATTTGCAAATTCATTTGGAATAACAAAAAACCCAGGATATTGAGAACTACTCTCAACAATAAAAGAACTTCTGGGGGAATCACCACTCTGGAAGTCAGTCTGGCAGTTCCTCAGAAAATTGGACATAGCATTACCTGAGGACCCAGCTATTCCACTCCTGGGCATATACCCAGAAGATGCTCCAACATATAACAAGGACACATGCTCCACTATGTTCATAGCAGCCTTATTTATAATAGCCAGAAGCTGGATAGAACCTGGATGTCCTTCAAGGAGGAATGGATACAAAAAATGTAGTACATTTACACAGTGGAGTATTACTCAGCTATTAAAAACAATGAATTCAAGAAATTCTTAGGTAAATGGATGGAACTAGAAAATATCATCCTGAGTGAGGTAACCCAATCACAAAAGAACACACATGGTATTTACTCACTGATAAGTGGATATTAGCCCAGAAGCTTGAAATACCCAAGATTCAACTCACAGACCACATGAAGCTCATGAAGAAGGAAGACCAAGTGTGGGTGTTTCGGTCCTTCTTAAAAGGAGTAACAAAATACTCATGGGAGCAAATATGGAGACAAAGTGTGAGACAGAAACTCCCAAAGTGTGGGAGGGGCTGTCTGGAGACCATTTCACCTGGGTATCCATCCCATGTGCAGCTACCAAAGGTAGACGCTGATGTGGATGTCAGGAAGTGCAGGCTGACAAGAGCCTGATATAGCTGTCTTCTTAGAGGTCTGTCAGAGTCTGACAGAGGTGGATGCTCACAGCGAACCATTGATCTGATCAAGGGGTTTCCAATGGAGGAGTTAGAGAGAAGACTGGAAGGTGCTGAAAGGGTTTGTGGCCCCACGAGGAGAGCAACAATACCAACCAACCAGAGCTCCCCAGGGTCTAAACCACCAGCCTAGGAGCATATAGGGAAGGACCCATGACTCCATCTGTATATGTAGGGGAGGATGGCCTTGTTAGGCATAGGTGTGAGAGGAGAACCTTGGTCCCATGAAGGCTGGACCCTGAGTGTGTGGGAATTCGAGGGTAGGGAGGTTGGAGTGGGAGGGGCAGGTGGGGGCACATCCTTATAGAAGCAGAAGGAGGGGGGATGAGATAGGGTGTTCCTGGTGGCAGGGAATGGTGTAAGGGGATAACATCTGAACTGTAAATATAGTATCCAATAAAAAAAAAAAAAAAGATGATCAAAGTCACCCATTGGGTAATGGGGACATTCTTTCTCTTCCAAAAAAAAAAAAAAGGATCATGAAGGGAAGCATGTGTGGGTAAGAGTGTGTATGCTTACACACCCAGGGGATGACCCCACACTCATGTGTGTATGGGCGGAACTAATCAAATTCAATGGGTTAACACAAGGGAGTTAGGAGAGGAGGCAGGGAGGGAGGGTGAGAGTAAAGTGAGGAGGGATAGGTGTTGGGGGCAAAGGGAGAGCAGCATTTGTCTTAAGTAATTCTTTTGGTAATTAAGTTCCCCTAGGAAGGCTCTGTCTCCAACCCCTCTTGCTGCAGTTTCCTGGTGTGTACTGGTACTCATCTCTCCTCACAGACAGAGCCTTCTGTCAGGAGGGGATGACTTGATATTAGCTAGAGAAAGCTCTGTTCCTTATCTCTGGATGAATACAGCCTGTTGTAATGTTAGATATTAATTGTGTAATATATAATCATACATAAATATGTATTATATATAAATATATTACATTTAATTATATACTTATATATGATATATAACAAATATAACACATAATTCTTAATTTAGTATATATAATTTAGTATATATAATTATATAACATACAATTAAATAATAATTGTGTGTGTGTGTGTGTGTGTGTGTGTGTGTATGGGGTTTTGTTTTGAATAGCTTAGCAGCTGTGGTCCAGATAATTCAACACTAGCTGGGTGTGAGCAGAACATCCAAGAATCTAGTACTTGTTCAGTCCATACGACTGGATAGTTCAGCTGGTCTTCCATCTGTGCTGGAATCCCAGTGAAGGTTCTAATGTCAGTGAAGGAATGGATATAATCAC
The DNA here is from genome assembly GCF_011762505.2 of Arvicanthis niloticus. Lineage (NCBI taxonomy): Eukaryota > Metazoa > Chordata > Mammalia > Rodentia > Muridae > Arvicanthis > Arvicanthis niloticus. Next base: position 5,221,207 of record NC_047673.1, read on the forward strand.
AAGGCAAGGACAAGCAGGCAAAGAGCTAAAGCCTCCTTCTTCTATGTCTTTAATATTCTACAGAATATAAATCTATATAATAAGTATATAGGCTTCCAGCAAAAGATGCAGCCCAGATTACAAAGGAGTATGTAACCTTTAAATTACATTCTCCAGCCCTGTGGGAAAATAGCACCTAGAATGTTCTCCTGACCCACCAGTCTTGAAACATAAAAGCTTTCAGCAAGGGACTGGCTTCAATATCCTCACATGGACACTGAGTGGTTCTGCACCTTGTTATGGGTGAATTTTAAAAGGAGATGACAATGTAGATTGTTCCTGCCATAGGAGTGTGGTTGCCATTTGTGGGTGATACAGAAGACACTGAACCCTGAGTGGAAACTCTGGGGACTGTGACACTGTTGATTAGTGAGATAAGCTAGAGACCACTAGTCTCATCCAGACCACTAGTCTGATCAGCTCCATCCACTGATGGTGCATGGAGCTGCTGTGATGGGTCGGGGGAGGGGAGATGAAGTCTGTCAAGCACTGAGGTAAACCACAGAGAAGTTCAAGCCTGAACCTAAGTCATCCCCTTAAAGGTAACAGAACCTGCAGAGGCCACTGTCATGTGGCACACATGATCCATCTGGGGAAAATAACTATTTAAAAGCTGTGCTTGGCCCCTTTCCCTTCCGTTTGAGGGAAAGGTGAAACTGTGGCAGAAGATACTCCACGTTGCAAGACGGTCTCAGGAAGTCCCTACAGTATGCGGATCCGTGGCTGACTCTTGTCAGTTGTTGTTAGGGTGTTGTCAGTGGTTGACATGTTGACTGACTTCTCCCTTCCCCCACCTAACACAGTCAGGCAGAACTGGAAGCTTTCTGTTGAGCGTAGTTCCCCAAATGCTTGGTCCACACTGAGAGAGTAAAGGGGGATTAAATGCTCCTTAGAGTCAAGTCTCCTTGGAGATGCTCGGTGTCGATCCTTCCCACACATACTTTTCAATATTTCTGTGCCTTTGCGTGTGGTCTCATGATGAGAGATGCCAATGGGAAAATTACTACCTTTAATAAATAAAATATAAACATGTAATTTTTTATCACCAGCTACCTTGTGATGAGACACAGTCTGCTGGGAACTCTGAAATACCTCTCTTGGCTGTCATTCTGGATACTACAGCAATGCCGAGGGTTCTTTAAGTTTGAATAGAAACGTTATATTCGTGTTCATTTTTCTGACTGTTTTCTTGAGATAAGATCTCATGTAGTCCAGGCTATCATCTCACTCCTTAGTTACCCCAGGCTAGACTGGAAGTCCTGAATGTTCTGCCTCAGTCCCAAAGTACTGGGGTTCTAAGTGTGTGCTACCACACCCTGATGTTTGTTGTTTACATATTTTTTTTATTAACTAAGTGTTGACCCCACAATCTGTATGCACAAGGTAAATGTTCTATCACTAACCTGAAGCCTAGGCCTTTTCTTTTCTTTTCTTTTCTTTTTTTTAAGGCAGAGTGTCATTAATTTGTCTAGAGTCACTTCTTACCAGCTGTATAGTGCAACCCAAAATCCTCCTGCCACTTATCATCATCTGTCTGCCATCCACTTACTATCTCTCTCTCTCTCTCTCTCTCTATCCATCCATCTACCCATCTATTTATCTTTCCAACCATCATCTATTATCTATGTATATTTATCTATCCATCTATCATCTATTATCAATCTATCATCTATTATCTGTCATCTATATATTATATATCTATTTATCTATCATCTATTTATCTATGTATCTATTATCTATGTATGCATGTTATCTATCATCTATCTATCTATCTATCTCAGTCTATCTTCTACCTACCTATACCACACCCATCTCCTTCTCACGCCCCTTTCTTCATGCATGCACATGATGCACACTGAGATTATCCTCTCAGTTGCCCACCTTTACTCTCTTATAATTTTATACTTCCTCTCATGTGTAGTGTCTATGGAGAGAAGATGGCCTCATACATTTACAGTCACCTCTATTGTGAGCTCATTCACTCACGTGATTTCAGGATTCTGCACAGAGAAAGCATGCTCTTTTCTTTTCCGGTCGTTTTGAGTTCCATGTACTTGTTTTGAATTATGTTTTATTAAGTTATTTATTTACTTTACATCCCCACTGCAGCTTCCACTCTCCTCCCAGTACGCCCCCACATCCACCACAGTTCCCTTTTCCTCAGAAAAGGGGAAGCTTCCCATGGATATCATCAGCCTTGGTATATCAAGCTGTAGTAAGACTGGATGCATCTTCTTCTATTGAGGCTAACAAAGTTCCAGATTGTTGTAGCTGTTATTTCTCTGGCTGTGGCCTAAAACTTAATAGTTTGTTTTAAATTTGTCATGATTGATACAAACATGAAGCTTTTTCCCCAAAGATACCCCCTTGATAATGATCCCCAGTGGATGGACCAGATCCATCACCCCAAGGACACTGACACCAGATACAAATCATCCTAACTGCTTCTTCTCAGCCCAGCCTCTTCCCTGCCCAGCCCAGCCAAGTCTACCCTCTCTGCACACCCTTTCCCTCCCAGCCTTAACCTCACTTCGATCTACACCTAGACTTCCTCCTTGTCTTAAGGTTTCTATTCCTGCACAAAACATCATGACCAAGAAGCAAGTTGGAGAGGAAAGAGTTTATTCAGTTCACAGTTCCACATTGCTGTTCATCACCAAAGGAAGTCAGGACTGGAACTCAGGCAGGTCAGGAAGCAGGAGCTGATGCAGAGGCCGTGGAGGAATGTTACTTACTGGCTTGTTCACCTTACTTTCTTATAGAACCCAGGACCACCAGCCCAGGGATAGCATCACCCACAATGGGCCCGCCCACCCTTGATCACTAATTGAGAAAATGCCTTACAGCTGGATCTCATGGAGGCATTTCCTCAAGGGAGGCTCCTTTCTCGGTGATAACTCCAGCTTGTGTTAAGTTGACACACAAAACCAGCCAGTACACTCCTCCTCCAGTAACTTTGTCTCATGAACACCCCTCTTCTGCTTCTAGCTCAGGATGCCCCTCTTCTGCTTCTAGCCCAGGATGCCCCTCTTCTGCTTCTAGCCCAGGATGCCCCTCTTCTGCTTCTAGCCCAGGAGGCCCCTCTTCTGCTTCTAGCCCAGGATGCCCCTCTTCTGATTCTAGCCCAGGATGCTCCTCTTCTGATTCTAGCCCTTAGGGGTTCTCTCCTCTTGCTATACACGAGCCCTAGCTCCCCCTCTTGTCATGGCAATCTTTGTTTTGCTCACCATAGATTCCCATTTTTCTCACCTGTGCATCTTGTGCACCCCATGTGTGAGTAATCTTGTATCACTCCATACATGCTGCTACAAGTTCTTGGGATGTAGGCATTACTTGCAATCTAGGCCCATTCTCACTTAGCCATGGATTCTCCTCAGGAAGCCTAGCTAGCTCCTCCACGGTGTTCCTTTGTGGTGCCTACCTGCTTCCTCCACACTTAGAAGCACTGTACATCCACACTCAGGCCATTGGCTCTGCCTGTGTGCTCTACTATGGCCAGCTCTCCTCTTGTCTCTGTCTTGGGTACCTAACTTGTTCCTGATGAGTTTCCTGGAGGAGACCTTTGTCTTTGTGGTTGGTGTCCTCAGCTTTTCGATATGCCTGCGTTTGGTAATCAGTGCCTCGATGTTTGTAAAGCAACCTTAAAATCAAATGTTACTGGCAAGCAAGAATAATACATTAGTATACATTAAGTATCTTTCATGCAAATGTGACTTACAATGCCTGCTTCGACACCTGCCAACTTCCTGTATGAAGTTCATAGCGTGCTGGTGACCGTCTCCCCTGGTGAGAAAGGGTTCAGATAAGGTGAGTCTCGTGTCTTCAGTGTGATTATATTCTGGTACTAGAATAACTGTCTGCTTTCCTGAAACATCATGTGCTCCCCAGTAGCTTTGTAAACACCTGGAGACACACCGTCCAGGTGATTTCCACTATGACAGAGATCAGGTATCGATGAGGTAACCTTTTACCACCAGCATTTGACGCCAAGCCAAGCCATAATACCACATATTTATCCTCACAGGTATGTGAGCCAAGGCATGCGGGAAGATGTGTCCACAGCAGAGCGTTCTCTGAACAAGGACAGACTTGCAGCTCTGAAACATGCTCTGAATGTAATTGGCTTCAGCGCCTTGGTGAGTCCCCTTATCAGGGCTTCACACAGAAAACCAGCCTCCACCGGTCTATAGAGTCACTTGTCCCAAACCATTTCCTAAACCTCAGCGTAGCCCATGAGTTGTCGCCAGCTCTGACAATGTTTCAGCAGAGAACAGGTTCCATATGGCCTCCTGGTACTGACTGCCAAGCTTGGGCAGAAGAGAAACAGGATGAAAGGATCTTAGATACGGGGAAGGCAGAAATACTAGATACAGTAACAAAGCAGAGATGCTAGATACAGTAACAAGGCATGGATTTCATTTGTTTGCCTATTTATCTCTTCTCTGTTTCTTTTTTGTTTCTTTCTTTGTTTGTTTGTTTCTTTAATATGTATGGGTGTTGTTCTTGCACATAGTACCCATTCATGACAGAGGAGGGTATTATGTCCCTTGGAACTGTAGTTACATATGTTTTATAAGCTACCTTGTGGATGCTGAAAATCAAACCCAGGTCCTGTCTAAGAGCAGCCACACTCCAAAACACTGAGCCAGCTCTCCAGACCTACCATTTTCAATAGAAATAGAAAAACCCTTTCACATACATGTCTAGAACAAACCAAATAACTGTGTTGTCTGAACCATGAGGAAACTGGCCAGGCTAAAGAAACTGTACTGTTAAAATGACCGCCCTGCAAACTAATGTAATCACTTTACTTAAGTATCTTCTCTAGCGGGCTAGAGAGTGTGTGGAAAGTTCTAGCCCACTGCTGTGCCAGAGCAATTTCTAAGATAAAGGAGAGGCCTGTGATCAAGCCAGGCTGCCTAAGATTCATAGCCTTCTCTGGATACTGGGCACTTAACATGTGACTAAGGAGGCTGAGGAAAGTAACTTTTTATGTCTTAAAATATTAATTTAAATTTAAATAGCCACGTGGTTAGAGGTTACTGCTCTGAATAAGTCTGGTCCCAAGAATTAAACATGAATGCTTAAGCCCCCAAGGATGTTCTTAGACATCATTTCCGTTTTCCTGATGTGTTATCTCTGCTCCCTCAATATGGAAGTATTTTAGATTGTGGCCAAGTCCTCAGGAACAATTAGCAAGAGGTCACTGGTGACTCTTGATCCCAGATGTAATCTGAAGTACAAACTCTGTTTCTTTTCTTAGAAGGGTGTGTGTCATGCTTGTCCACAGTCTTGGGCAATGAGGGCAAGAGAAAGCACACAGGACAGTCCACAAATGGCTCACCCTAAGTGGATTTAATGAGACATTTTGTTTGACCAGCCCCACACTTTTCAGAGTGTTGAGTTCCATCCACAGTGAGAGGCAGTCGGATGATGTCTTGTTCTTTTGGGCTCGATTATTCGATTTCTACATGTCTGTCTTTCTCTGGCCCTTCCCACTGGCACTGGCTTCTGTGATGTCTGTTTTCTTATCCTCACGCCCCAACCTGGAGTTTCTAGATACTGTAAGGAACAGGAGCGCAAACAGGGGCAGGGTACCATTTAACCAAATATCATCCACTTGGAAACATCTTTGAAGTCCCACAACTGATCCTCAAAGGCAGGACAAGCAAAACACACCTGCTGAATGGCACAGCTGATCAAGACAGCAGTGCATTTACACAAATGGCCTGATGTCCACCCTTCACCGTAAGCCTTTAAAGCAATGTGAGGAACAAAAATTATTCCACTTTGGAGTAGTGGCCATGACAATTCTAAGAACAGTATTTCTGGCAGATAAGACCTTCAGGGCAAAATCTGCAAGGGCTTGTGGTTCTTTGAGACTCTTCCACAGAGGAGCCTCCATCTCTGCACCTTGTCTGCAGCAGCAGGCAAGCTGTCAAGGCAGGAGGACACTCCTGCACCACTGCAGACAGAGGCAGGACCCAGGTCTCCTCCTCCTTCCACAGGGAGGTTTCCTCTGATTCAGTTTCACTGCATTATATCTGGGTTGTAGTGAACTTTCAAAGCTCAGTCTCCCTCACTGACTCATAAAACCCCCAAGAGCAGCCCAGGCCCTCCTTGCCTGTCCAGAGATGATCACCTTGCAGAGTCCAGTGGGAAATGCTGTCTGTCATAATTATGGGATGTTACATCCAGGAATTACTTGAGATCCGAGTCTCCAGGTGTTCACTTTAAGGACAGAAAAATGACAGTCCCCAGCTTCAGGTCCTACTCCTCCCTCCGCTCCAGGCTTCCAGACCTCCTTTCCTGTCCCCTGTACCCATGTGCAAGAACAGCTTGGGACAACAGTGTGCTTCCTGTCAAGAGCTTGGACTACAATCAATAATAGGTTTTTGTTGTTGTTGGGTTTTTTTTTTTAAATAATGATTATCCAGAACACACTGATCCATATCAGAACAGCAAATTATGGCAATTCACACTGAGTTGAGATTTAATTTTCAACAGTTTCCTGAACCTCACACTGTAGGTCTGAAGAGTGGCAAGCCCACCCCCAGAGTGCTCTGGGTTACTTAGAGCTCTCACTCTGAATTATTCTGTCTCTTCTCTGTAAACACTTAGGAGGTGGAGAACCTGTTTGTTATCCTATCGGCGATATTACACATAGGAGACATTCAGTTCACCGCGCTGACAGAAGCTGACTCGGCCTTTGTCTCTGACCTGCAGCTTCTGGAACAAGGTCAGTGGAGCGCCACCTTGATGGGAACGTTGTTGAGGCGCAGTTTCACAACGCTGCCAGTAGATGGAGACACAGCACAAAATCAGACTAACTGCAACAACCACTGTCTGGTTCCGAAGTCCTGGGGGGAGGGGAGAACCTCTTTCTTTTCTCTAAAGGGGGTGGCTGACAAATGTGCTTTCGTGGTCCCATTCTGCACACCACACCAACAGCATGGGGGTGTCAGTGTACACTTCAGCTCATGTGATATTATCTGAATATTCTTTGCCCCGCCACCACAGTCCACACAGTATTTAGAGAGGAGCCATTAGCTAAACATTATAAATTCACAATTACTTCCCTTTAAATGACATGTTCAAAAGCTCTGTCTTCTTTGATACTGCCTTCATAGTCACACCTAGTTTTTAAAAATATCCTCAAACTGCAGGCTTTCAATAAATGGTCTATTTTTCACCTGTTTCAAAGTTATTTTAATAAGAAATTTGGAAAAAAAAAAATAATCCAGCCCTATCTACGAGGGTGGTGAAGGGGAAAATGTGTCCTTATAGAATCCAGACAGACACGAGATCCCACCAGTGTCTGGAGTACTAAGGCATTTCTCTAGATGAGTTTATCCCAGAGAGTAGAAACTGCCTTCCTTCTTTTTGACGTGTCTACACGAAGTCTGTACACAATGAAGATACAGCACAGTGTTCTTCATGTCAAAACACACGGTGCCTTCGTATTTACAGCCTGTTTTGTTTTCAGTGGCAGGCATGTTGCAAGTGTCGACAGACGAGCTGGCATCTGCCCTAACAACTGATATTCAGTATTTTAAAGGTAAATCCTTGTGCAATCTGACTTTGACCTTTGTGTACAGTTCCTGGGCTTCTTTCAAGTAGGGAAATTAAACGCAGCCTTGCCTGTCTCCACACAGGGAGACTGTTTGCATGGATTGAGTGCCAGAAGAATGTACTGCAAGTCTGTTTGGTCCCTGTTGCTACACAGGAACTCTGCCATGCTCCCAGGAGATCATTCTGAGTGACTAGCCCCCTCCCTAATCAACCTGTCATGTCAGTTCAGAAAAACAAAGCCATCAATCTACTACGAGGATGTATTCTCATAAAACATAGACCTTCGTGGGGGTGGGGCAGCCTACTCTCTGCCTTTCTGGCTCAGAATGGGGGTTGTCATTTATTTGGTGTTTATAACAGGATGGCACAGAGCCAAATGCTCGAAATGTTGTCATTTTCGATCTCAAGAATGGTCAGGAGGCGGGTGTAACTATTATTCTACTTAGGGAGGAAAGGAGTCAGATTAAAAGGGGTTAATCACCGCAGAGGCCAAGTCACAGGTAAAGAGGCTGTCTACCTTCACAGGGCGGCTTCCAGCCCTCTGTGTATGCCTACTTCCTGTGCCACTGGTGCAAGGTATGCTTAGTGTACAGGAGACTGGCTCTCCTGTGTGTGCTTCAGTTATCCACTGAAAATTCAGCATGGATGTCCTTCTTCAACCTTCCTCTTCATAGATGTGAGGGCTAGCCTCCCTCAGCATTCTATGCTGACCTTACCTGCTGCCTCAGGGTCTGATGCTTGGAATTCTTAGAGCCGCCTTCCACACTTCTCAGCACTCTGAGTTTTCCCATGATCCACCCAGGCTCTGCTGGCTCCCTTTTCCCCTCACCCTTCTCTACCAAGTAGGTCAGATTCCTCTGAACCCTCAAAGAGCTTCCATCTTCACTGCCCTCTTTGATTCTTGTCCACCATCACCACAGCAGCAACCTCTGCTGGTATTTTTCTCTCGACTTCACTCATTTTCCATCTTTCCATGGGCGTGAAATGGAAATCTGCTTCTCACCTGTGGGCAACAGTCTTTCAAAGACACTGGTTTTCTTAGAGAAGGTCCTCCCTGTAGGACAGACTTCCAGGCCCCATTTCATGGTCATTCTTAGCCATGTCCTCATCCATTCCTTTGCTCCCAGCCACATCAAATACCTGATGTTCTCAAAATGCAGGATCCTCTGTTGTGTCTTTCGGAAGACATGTTGTCTTAGTCAGGGTTTCTCTTGCTGCAATGAAACACCATGACCCAAAAAGCAAGTTGGAGAGGAAAGGTGTTTATTCAGCTTACACTTCCAGATTATAGTCCATCATTGAAGGAAGTCGGGACAGAAACTCAAAGGGGTCAGGAACCTGGAGGAGGAGCTGATGCAGAGGCCATGGAAGGTGATGCTTACTGGCTTGCTTCTCATGGCTTGGTCAGCCTGCTTTCTTATAGAACCCAGGACCACCAGCCCAGGGGCTGCACCACCCACAGTAGGCTGGCCTCTCCCATTGATCAGTAATGGACAAAATGCCTTACAGCTGGATCTCATGGAGGCATCACCTCAATCGGGGCTGCTTTTTCTCTCATGACTCTAGCTTGTATCAAGTTGACACACAAAACCAACAAGTGCACATGTTAAATTAATTTGTCACTTACCATCTGGTTCCTCAGCTCATACCACCCTCCCTTCCTCTCACTATGTTGCCCACTCTTCAAAGCTCCCCAACTACCAGAACCCTGAACTTTGGTGGTAACATCTCCTGGAAGGCTGCACTTGTCCCCTGCCTTAATGGGCTGTACCACACCCATGGTCTTGACCTTGTTCTTTCAAGACAGTGAAGTTCTATCTTGTCTCTGTGGTGGCTCCTCTCTCTGTCCTATCCCTCCAGCCAACTGGAGGACTCTCCCATCCCTGCCACTTGCTCAGCCTGAGACTTAAGGACACGCCCTGCTGGCCAAGGCCACAGGAGAGAATTTGTGACCCCAGCAGCATTCACACACTGTTTCCACCAACAATGCTTTATCGGATCTGCCCACACCCCAGATCATCCTAACTCTCTAACCTGAGTCCCTTCACTGGTCGTTCATTCTGGAAGTCCTCTCTCAGAATTCCTATCACTCCACTTGAGAATGACAGGAGCTTCCTCCGGAAGGCCCAGTCTTGCCCCCTAAATCCACAGGCACATTCTGATTTATTGGACCATGACTTTCCAGCCAGGCAAGTGTTCAAGTGTCCTGGGCCAGTGAGCTATTATCAAAAAACTCACTCACAGAATCCTGAGCTAGCTCTCCTACTGAGAGGAAAAGGCTCGGATGCAGAGAGAGAGCTGCAGTGGTGTGCGTAGAAGTCAAGGCACCCAACACTTACTCCAGATGGTGATAACTGACATACCCCGCCCTTTGGCGCCATTTTAAACAGTTTTGGACATGTACAGATGTCGTAGAAAGTGACTGGGACATAGACAGTTGTATTGGCTTCTAATGAGGGGCCGCTGTCCTCATGCCTCCCCATCCTTTCGCTGTTCCAGGAGACGTGATAATACGCCGACACACCACGCAGATTGCTGCATTTTACCGAGACCTCCTGGCCAAGTCACTGTACAGTCGTTTGTTTGGTTTTCTGATAAACACTGTGAATTGCTGCCTCCAGAATCAAGATGAATATAAAAGGTAGGAACAGTAGATGCTTGCACCTATGCTACCATGCCACACATAATTCAGGGGGTCTGGACACCAAGACCTCAGTTACCCTGTCACACACCACCCATTAGCTGTTGATGCTGAGTGTTACTCGCTCAGTCACACACAACTCAGGACTATAGCTGGCCCCGGGTTATCCAGCTGCATCTCAGGTGCTGTGGATGGCGGCTCAAGTGTTACCCTGTTACACATACCAGAGCCTCACCCTGGACAGATGCTTTGCATTACAGCATTGCCCAGGGGTAGACTTCATTCATTCTTCATCTTAGCAAGCTAACCTCTCTGGAAGGTATTACTAATTATTCTTTAGAAAGATAAGCCCCACCCCACCTTCCCACCCACCAGCACTGATGGATGAATCAAACTGTCTCTCATGCATAGATATGCAAATGTGTTCTCTCTAGAATGAAGGTATAGTTGTGGCCTTTTGTGCATGAGAAGAATAGAAATTTCATGACTCTAGGAACAAGGCGGTCTAAGAATATCTAAAGCTCAGGGGTTGGTGAAAGCCCACGTGTGTCTCTTTCAGAACCAGTTTGATGCTGTGTATAGTTCTGCCTTGAGATTCCTTACCTACTTCGTAGGCTCTCTGACAAAGGGTCTCTGGTAATCCTCTTGGCTCATATCCTTAATCATCTCTGAGCAGTAGCTTCTCAGGGCTATTTGATCATCTGAAAGTTATAGACTCCCATGGCATTTTGTCAATGAAAACCTCCATTATTATTTTTGTTACTGGTAATGACCTTGGACAGACATCTGAAAGTGAAATCACACTCAGAAGTCTTCACAGGCATGCTTGACTTTGAACCAGACTCTGGGAACTTTTCTGTTGTCCTAGAGTTCTTTACCAAATCCCTGGATTAAGCCATTTCTTGGAAAATATTAAAATTGACATCAATTAATGGGAACGTTCTGAGCTGAGTATAGGTATTTCAGGCTTTGAACTAAGGGATATTAAAGTTCCTTAAATGCACTGTGCAAAAATCTCAGTACTCAACACCACATGTGTTCAACCTCCTGGGAAGTTGGGTGGCCCATGTGCTTTAGCAGAATCTCTCTCTCTCTCTCTCTCTCTCTCTCTCTCTCTCTCTCTCTCTCTCTCTCTCTCTCCCTCCCCCCCCCTCTGTTTCTGGTGTGATGAGGGCCCTAGCTCTTCCTTCTCTGGTTACTAGCTGGTCTGTGGTCCTCTATCTTCGAAACACTTGCCCTCCCTGTGGTGCACTACTACTTCAGAGAGGGAGCTTAAGTTACAAAGGGTTTACTTTTTTTCTTTTTTTTTTTTATTGATTATTTTATTTATTTGCATTTCAAATGTTATTCCCCTTCCCAGTTTCCCTTCTGCAAACCTCATCCCCTCCCCCTCCTCCTTCTATGAGGGTGCTCCCCCACCCAACCACCCACTCCTGCCTCACTTCCCCAGCATTTCCATACACTGGGGCATTCAGCCTCCACAGGACCAAGGGTCTCCCCTCCCACTGATGCCAGATAAGGCCATCCTCTGCTACATATGCAGCTGGAGCCATGGAAGGGTTTCCTTTTGTTTCTGGTTTGGAAGAGACACAGTCTGCCATGGCAGGGAAGGCTGAGGGTGGGAGCAGCTGAACCCAGGGAGTCAGTGAGCCAGGAAGCAGAGGAAGGGGATATCAGGCTCAAGTTTGTTTTCTCCTTTTTACTTTTAATTTGGACCAGGATGCTAGTTCACGGGATGGAGCTGTCTACATGGGGGAGAACATTCTTCCCTTACTTCAGTCTCACAAACAACCCACCAAAGGTGTACCGCACTACTGCCCTTGTGCAGTTCTTAGAGCCATCAGTCTGTAAAGGTGACAATTATTCACAGCTGATACCGATGTGCTAAACTTACCAAATTAACCTGGTAGAAAAATAGTAGCATTCCTGCTCATGTGGATAGTGATCAGTTCATGTTTAATTAGCGCACAAACCTGGAGACTTCTAGAAAATTTCCACTTGACATTTGAATCCCGCAGTGTCTTGAATATTTACGATTGGAAACACTTGGATAAGTTAAAGAGAGGAAGCACGGCTTCCATGACAGTGGGTATCTCGCCTGGTGTATCAGAGTGGAATGGCGGAAGGCAGCCTTTGCTTTTGAATGTCTTCGTAAGGGGCTACATGAGGAAAGTATTCATGGAGAACGAGAAATCAATCATAAGTTACAGGTATACACTCTACCTCTAAGAGACAGAATCTGCTTGGAATTATTAACTTTTTTTTTTTAAGAGCCACCAAAGTTGGGTTTAAATCCCCTCAATGTAAGGGAAACTTATACCTATAGTACTGTACCTAAAGCTCTGCTTCTTGGCTCAGCAAGGTTGGAAATGTTTTCATAACCTTACAATACCTTTATTATGATCGTGTGGAACATGATAAGTTTACAACTCTGATAGCTGACAGTTAGCAAGCACACTGAAATGGTGGGATACTGCCACACTCTATTTATTGTGAACGCTTCAAGGGAGGCTGGATGCTGGTCACCTGTACATTGAGGGACCATGAAAGGAGCAAACAAAGTCAAGGCAGATCTGATATCTTCTCAGGGAGCAACCACCTCATTTCTGAAAGTAAAATGGGTCTAATATGAAAACACAGTTGTATGTTCTCTTCTTGATTCTGTGAAGACATTTTTATGAGGAAGCCTTGTGGTGTCAGGCAGGGGAAGGTTCATGATGAGTTAATTAAGAACAGACTGTCCCAGTGTTTGCCTAGACAAGCCAGCCTGGAAGATTAATGTGAGCTCTTCCTGGGCTGCTGTCTGCTGTGACCTTGACATCTGTGTGACTCTCTCAGGAGGCTTTAGGCTGTTGTTAAGGCAGGTCAGACATGGAGCACGTTGGAGCTGTTAGGCTTAGTTCAAGGTGACCTGATGCACTGAGGAAGAGGAAGCCAATAACAGAAGCAATGAGAACTTAGGAACTTCTAACAACCATGCTTTATGTTTCCCTAAGCCTTTATCTTTCTCAAAGTGTGTGTCCACAAGTGGCTTGTAGGGTAAGGTCCTGTTAAGTAAAAACTAAAATCACATATTTTATTGTTAAAACTGAGGTGAAACAGGAGCCTCCCTCCAGTTCCTCCCAAAGTCTTTCTCTTTAAAAGAACACATTTTAAAACCGCAGTTTTCAGATGTTAATCCTTTCTGGGGACATTGCTTTTTCTAAGCTATAATTTCTTGGCCCGGAGAGGAGTAGACAATGATGTCACTATTAAAAGCTGGCATAACCCATAGCTGTGTGAGCACAGTCTGCTTTCACTACCATCCCCTGCTCCCCCAGCCTCCTGTAAGAGAGTCAGATCCTACCTGTGGACCCCTGCTTCACCTTCTGTCATCCTCACTCCTGGACCACTGCTGATGGCACCCTGCCTCTAGGGAGGCTGTTGTCCTTTTTGGCTTGGGATCAGCCTTGCAGTAAGGCAAAAGGAATCAGAATAGGAACTTACGTGTTAGAGCTCACAAAATCTGGTTGATCTACCAGATCCCTAGCCCCTGATACAAGCAGAGCCCACGCTGTCCTGAGAGAGCAACAGTGCTCTCACAGAGCCCAGTAAGGAACAGCTATGGGCAGTTTCAGCCTGTTTCTTAATCAAATTCTGTTCTTGTCAAATTCCAGAATACCAGTATATGTGTATATATTTGCACACATCCCCTCCCAGTGTCCAGTGGGAGACAGCAGTACTGTAGTGCCTGAGAGACAGGTGTGTGGTGGACTGTCTGTTTGTGAAAGGAGGCCTGGGACTCCATAACACCTTCAGAAGACACACAGGATGTCATGTAGAGTCCTTGGGCCCAGAAGATAAGGCTCCAGCTGATACAGACGACATAGACCTGGAGATCCTATTTAGACCGATCTGACCTTTATTTTTCTGTTTTAAATTATTCAGCCAAATGTGGATGAGCACTGGAGGTATGGAAAAGACTCTCACAGTTCATGTGTATCTTAGTTACTTTTCTATAGCTAGGATGAGACACCAGGACAACCTATAAAAAGAAATAATTTATCCTGACTTACAGTTTGAGAGGGTGAATCCATAGCCAGTATAGTGAACATCAGGCAGGCAGCACAGATGAGATCTCACATTTTGAGACACAATCAGTAAACAGAGAGTGCTAACTTGGAGTGGTGTAGGTTTCTGAAGCCTCAACATTCAATACCAGTGACACACCTCCTCCAACAAGGCCATGCTCCTAATTCTTCCCAAACAGCCTGCCAACTGGAGGCCCGGTATTCAAACATATGAGACTGTGGGCCTACGATTTGATCTTATGAAGGCAATTCCTCAGTTGAGGCTCCCTCCCTCCGATGGCAAGCTGTCAAGGTGACATAAAGCTAGCTAGCACTGGCCCTGATCAGGGTATGCCACAGCACTGGTGATCATCAGTGGTGTGTGCTCCACAGAGATGGTCACGGGTGCTCCTCTGCCAAACAGTGAGACTCAAGGACAGAGAGGATGAGCTCAAGGCTTGCTGTGTCGAATGACAAGGGCTTTCTCCAGGAGGCCTGAGGTCACCACCCCATCTTCTCATTTCCCTATGTGCTGAGGTTGATTGAGGGATAGAGAAGAAGCCCGGCGAGCTAGCATTTGTGGCATTTCTCAAGCTACTCGTTCTTGCCTCTATTGACCACTGTACGTATCTAAAGACATGGGTGTTTGACCACGTTCTGTTGTTATAGCGAGACACCATGGCCAAGGCAACTTATAAGAGAAGACATCTAATTGGGAGGTTGCTAATAGTTTCAGAAGGTGAGTGGGTGATCACTGTGGTGAGGGAGCACGGTGGAGTGCAGGCATGGTACTGGAGCAGTAGCTGAGAGTTTACATCAGAGAGAGAGAGAGAGAGAGAGAGAGAGAGAGAGAGAGAGAGAGAGAGAGAGGCTGAGACTGGCATGGGTTTTCAAAACCTCAAAACCAACCTCCAACAACACAACAAGGCCATACCTACTCCAACAAGGGTACACTTCCTGATCTTTCCTGAATAATTCCACTGAGAGCCACCCTTGAGCCTATGGAGCTCTCCTCACTCAAACCATCACTTTGTGTGTTGACTCCATCGCTCGCCTTCCCTCTCCAACTCTCACTTCATCATAGTTTATATTTTATACTTGTTATAGTTAAAGGACACACTACCTAGCCTTGGTTAAGAAACACAACAGGAAACTGTGATTTGCAGAGAGCCGATGTGTCTAAGAATGCGGTGGGGATCATTACTTTACAACAAACTATGGCCTTCCTCCTCGTACCGCTTTACTGAGAGTAGACAAAGAAGATTTAGACTTGAAGAGTTTCAGCTTATAAAGTTACCCCCGGGAAAGCGTAAGACAGATGAAAGGCTGCAGGAAACACGCAGCAAAAATCTAGACGTAAGCACGGGTTTTAAAGAGACAGTTTATACATTCTTTGTTAATCCTTTTGAAAGCATTTAATTCTTAATAAATGGATTTATGTTATTAATTTTTAAATGCCTCATAAAAAATAATAAAATGCCGGCTGGGCACTTGCTGGGAAATGGAGGTAGTCTCCCTCAGCACTTTGTTCTCCATTTAATGAGTAATGTCGTTACTAAAATTAATAGCTTTTGATGCACCTCCTTCCTCAATTGCCTTCTTTTATTCTTTGCTAGGAGAGATTGAAAAATCCAAACAAAGTACAAGGTAACATGGAAGGCAGATGTTTACCTGCAGCCGAAATGTTAGTACGTGTTAGCATGTCTAACACTGGCTGTTCCATTTTTAATGAGACAGAAGGGACGGGCACTTAGAGTTAAAAGCATAGGCCCTTTTTGTTTCCTAGGGTAGACCTGGCTCAGGCCTTCCCAGCATTCCTCTGGCTCTCCAGCCATCCTCTTTTCCTTAAGAACTGCATAGGAACACGAGCAGAAAAGAAGCGCAGAAGTGCCAGCCTGAAACGTATTTTCTGCCCCTTGTTTTTAAACGCCATGTAGGTTTTGAGATTTAACCACAATGACCCATCAAGAGTAGTCTCTTTGCACTTTTAGTTGCTGGATAATTCCTGTAGATGCAAAAACCTCATCTGCAGATGCCTGGCTAAGTCTTTCTCCGCGTTTCTCTCCGTTGCCAGCTGCATCCTTGTGTGCAGCTTCGGTACACACTCAGGATTCCCCTGGGCTGGGCTTTCCTGGCAGGACTGCAGTCAGGGCATGAGTCTGCATTTCTCTGACTGAGCAGCGGACTCCTCCAGCAAATGCACAGTGACAGCTGCACACTGCGGCGCGGAGATGGTCGCAGATGTATGGCACACTTCAGTCTTGCTTCTGACTTATCATAGGTGGTCCTCTCTTGTTACAAGGGTATTTTACATTTTCCCCAAAACTGAGATTTTTCAGCACATTGTAAGTATTATTTTGTATAGAGGAACTGGAACAATTTCATATTTGATTCGAGTACTCAAATATCCCTGCTTATTTATTAGTATTCATGCTCAGTCACCCTGGGTTTCAATCCAACTGAAATCATATCAATAGCACATTTTAACGAGTTGGGTTTTTTTTTTTGTTTGTTTGTTTGTTTGTTTTTGTTTTGTAGTTTCCGGTTTTCTCCCTTGTTTTAGTGATCTTTAATTTTCTGTACATTCTGTTTTAATTTTGATTTTCATGAGACATTCTCTTAGGATACTGCCCAGAGTACATCCACAGATGACTGTAGGAGGGTCCTGTCCCTCTTGGGGCAGGCCTCTGCACTGCAGCATTTGTCTGTGCTCTTTCAAGCAGTCAGCAATGCCTGCTGCTTTCTCCTCAGCTCGCTGAGTGTCCCTCCCTCGCTGTTTGTTTGTTTGTTTGTTTGTTTGTTTTTCTGGAAATTTCGATTTACTTGGTGCTACCACCATGAACTCTGTTCTGCTACGTCTCAGTTTACCGAGATGCTGAATGGAGAACTTCCCAGGCTGACCTTCTTCTAATAAACAACCAGAGGGTGTTTCCTCCCTCTGTGCCTCCTGTTTCTCTCTCTGCCTTATCTCACTGAGCAGTGCTGCCAGACAGCGTGTGTGATGGAATGTCTTTCTCGGTTCTAGAACGATGGCAGTATGGCTAGGACTCGCCCTCATGCAATGTGTTTACTTAAAGCTCCTGTACTTCATCTTCCCTCAGGAGCTCTTACGTTTCCTGTAAACTTTTAATATGAGACTTTGTTTCTTTTGTTTTTAAGACAGGATCCCATAGCCCTAGCTGGCCTAGAACTGGATAAGTGATTCAGACTGGTCTCAAATTTACAGGGATCCATCTTCCTCTGCTCTAAATGCTAGGGTTAAAGCTGCTTCACCAAATCAGCTTTTTTTTTTCTTTTGAGACTAAGACATAAAAGTTCTATATTTTTGTCAGTTCCAACTCTTCTCTCTCAATTCCTGCTGTTTTTCCTGCTCTGTCAAATTTATGACTTCTCCTTTAACTACTATTGTTTTATATATATATATATATATATATATATATATATAGAGAGAGAGAGAGAGAGAGAGAGAGAGAGACAGAGAGAGAGAGAGAGAGAGAATGCACAAATGCACACATATAACTCACTAAGTCCATTTTTTACTTTAAAAGTATTTTAGTTACTTTAAACTTTTTATTGTTCAATATGTGTTTGCCTGCTTGTGTGTATGTGCAACACACGTATGTATGTGCACCACACGTATGTATGTGTAGCACACGTATGTATGTACACTACATGTAGGTATGTGTACCATAAATATATGTGTGTATTATGTGCTACATGTATGTATGTACACCACATGTGTGTATATTTGCCATATATATGTGTATGTGCATTACATGTATGCATGTGTACCATATCTATATATGTGTACCACATGTATGTAAACCATACACATGTATGTGTACTACGATTATGTATGTGTTCCACATGTATGTATGTGCACCATATGAATGCCTGGTGGCCACAGACTGCAAAGGAGCCATCAGACTCCATGGAACTGTAGTTATCAATAGTTGTGAACCCATGTAGATGCTGGGGACCAAAGCCAGCCCTCTGCAATGGCCGACAGTGCTTTCAACCTCTCAGCTCTTTCTTTAGCTGTTTTATTTCTTACATTAATTTATTCTTCCAGTAAGGGTTCCAGCCCTGCTTGGTTTAGCTTCTTTTTGTTTTCATGAGTGAGATGGGATTCTAGTTCTTTCTCCTGGTGGAACTCTTGGCTGTCAAATTCATACTAATGAGTAGGAAAGGTAGTCTGTGTTTCTCTCCTCTCTACAGTGTTCCTAATGCCATCCAACAGTTAGGGAACAAATTGAGTGTGACCGCGGAGTTTTGTTTATTTTTTTGAGTCATGTATGCTTTCCACAAGACTACCCATTTTAAGGCATTAAAGGCATTTAAGACTACCCACTTACACTCACTCTGTGTCCATTGCAGGTGTGCCTTTATAGTCTTTAGTAAGTTTGTAACTGTGGTGAAGATTTTCAGCTCTTTTTGTGTCTTTGATCTGGTTCAAAATTAGCCTGTAAGACTCGTTTCTAAAAAAGCATTATTTGTTGTTGGTGGTATTTGATTGTCAAGTCTCACGTTCGTCTAACTGTTTTTTGGTTTATTGTGTTCTTATTTTTCTTCTTTTTGAGAATTGTTCTTTTGTTCTCCAAGATTACAAATTGAATGTTTGGCATTTCTAAGTGATTTTCTTTTCTCTGGGCCTATAAACTACCCTCTAAGTACCTCCGAGTTCATTCCACAAGTTTTCTATGTGTTTTAGTTCTAAATATTTTGTCTTTCTGCCATTTCAGAGATGTAATAACAAGCAGTTTGTCAGAGAAGTGAATCTGACACACCATGTTTCTCTTCATTCAAATTGAGAATTTTCTTTTCATTAAATAAGGAGAGATTTCTTTGATTCCTATGAATACAGTACAAGTGACTTCTATTTCTGGGTAGACTTGTTTAAATCATTCTGCTGATTACCATGACAACCCAAATTCTGTAATTTAGCAAATATCTGAAGCAAAACCTGTTCTCTAAACAAGCCTCCAGCTCCAGCTACGCCCCTCCCGCAGACATAGACGGTGATTTCTTGAAGAGCCGGCCATCTTTCTCTGTAACTGCATTTGCTTTTCACGATCCTGAGTGAGCATTTCCAGCTCCAGATAGGAGGAGCTAGAGGAGCTCGAAGGGTTTGCCCCTGGTACCAAAAGCCTCTGGTACATTCTAGCACCCAAATGAGATTTGCCAGGACCACAGGGCAAATAAGAGATGGTAAGATGTTCTTATTATAAAAATGTTCTTATTATAAAAATTGCCAGACACCTTGGACAAGATCATAGTTGAATTTAAATATCAGTCATAACACTTGTGAGTTGTCTTCAAGAACGATGTGACTGGTATAAGTAAGGGAGACCTGTCTGCTTTGGTCCTGAATCCATGTTTTCAGGAGACTTGACTGGTCTGTAGAGACGTGACTGACTGAACATCAAGTGTCATGAGCTTTCTTGTCAATGATGACTTCTAGCCTTTGAAAATACTGTCTAAAGCCAAACTGTTTAAATAAAGTCTCTGAGTAATTAGGTGTTTTTTTTTTTTTTAAGTTGGATAAACATTCTTCATCCTTCTTCCTGCCTCTTTTTGAATGTGGAAGTCAGCACACATCTTATTTTAGGACAGAACTCAGGAAGCTCCTGTCATCTTTGCTCAACCCCCTCTCAGTGCCTGTGACCTGCCCTGCTCAGAGAAGTCAATGGAATCTGTTCCTTAACTCCCTGTGCCTGTCACTGGGGCATAATGAAAATTATGTCAGAATAAACAATACCCCAGAGGGATAAGAACGGGGAATACAGTCTGCACCCCGGAGATCCTGTCTCTGAACAAAAAGCCATGCTATGCTCCGTGATGAGCCCCTGTGTCAGAAAGTCCACATTGGCTATGTCAGTAACTGCAGTTAAATGCCTTGGCTTTGCTTCATAAATGTCTCTTGACTGAGGCGATTGTATCTAGTAAGCAAAGCCATCTAGAATCAGAATCATGGTCGGAATCATGGTCAGAGGCTCACCCTCTACTCAAGTTGCTTCCCTGAAGACACACAGCCTGGTTTCTTCAGGTGTACAGCTGGATCCATGGTGAGGGGACAATTGGCTGTTGTTATCATATACTGAGCATGATGTTAAGCTAGGCTAGGAACTAGACTGTCATTCTGTACACTGACGAGGGGCATTGGATGGGCATTTTCTTTCTGTTTCACATAAACATAGAGGGCTTTTGTAAATGGTGGGATTTCTAGCTACAAAGGGAAGGGTTTGGGATATAAACACTGATAGATCTTGTTCCAAACCTTATATTTTTCCAATGTGCTTCTTCTAAGGAAGATCATGAGAAGGATTGGGGTGGGGCCTGGTGCTAAAGAGATGGGTCAGCAGTCATGAGCACTGGCTGTTCTTCAGGTTTGGTTCCTATCACCTATGTGGTAGTTCACAACTATCTGGAACTCGGTTCAGGGGAACCCAACACTCTCTTCTGGCCCCTGTTGGCACAAGATGCACATGTAGTGAACAGGGACACATAATAGGGTTTGGGGAGGGAGGGGTTTGTTTTAAAGTTGGAAAGGTTTAGAGTCGATTCTTTTTATATCAGTAATTTCTTTACGCTCCGTGAAATTAGGATTACAGTAAAGATTTTCCAAATGTGAGCCATGCCTGAGGGCAAGTTGGTCCTCTGATACTTTGCATCTGGGTATGCAGGTGTCTGCAGCTTTTGCTAAACTGGGTGCAGGGGTGCAGCTGTGAACACATTCAGTGAACTGGCAGATCAGCTAATAAGCGACAGGCAGCCTGGCTGAAAGCCATTGTCAGGAAAGGCGCTGCTGTCAGGAGAGGCGCTGGCTCTGCTGCATTGCAGTCCCCGGGCCTCATTCTTATTCTCCCCTGCACCCATGCCTCCCCTTGTGGCCTGGATACCCCCTCACACTCTGATCCATCATCATACAGAGCCTGGCCATCTGAACCTCCTCCGGGTGAAAAAGACCTCTGTTTTCGATACTTACATTAAACTGTAAAGATACCCAGACGCTTTCTTTAAAAACACAGTAAAACTCGAGCCTCCGGGTATGGGGCGGGAAATGCCATACTGATCAAAGGCTCAAGTGGTGGCATGGCATGCAGAGGTGCAGATGTAAATGTGACAACTGTTCTCAACACTGAGAGATGGAATGAGGATCTAGTACAATTCTAGTCACACACACACACATGTGCACACACACACACACACACGTGCACACACACACGTGCACACACACACACATGTGTACACACACGAACCACACTGTGTACTTCACATACGTGCATTAACGTTTATTTTTTTAAATGTAAAATGCAAAAGGAGGGTTTGAGTTAAAATGTAATTATCAGGAAGGGACACAAACAAAAACCAAAACAAAAACCAACTGTCAGAAAGAGATAATAATAGTAAGAAGAAAAACAGCAACAAAACCTGGACATCCTGACAGAAGCCCTGGCTAATGTGTTGGCAAAACATGTAGACATGCAGGTCTGTGCATGGGAACACATCTAAGGGCGGGGCTGTGAGTTTGTGTGTACAGCACTCTAGTCTGCTAGCTGGGTTTTCATTTCTCAAGGGCTAACAAGCAGAGACCTGGACTCCTGCTCTGAGCTACGACTTAACACAAAGTGGATCCTGAGCGAAATGCCTTTGCTTATGAATCTGACTTCCTCAGCTCATAACTATGCTTGTCAGTCCTTTGTAGCACACAGATGCTCGGCCTTCATAGGGATTTAATAATGAAATCAGGCCCATGAATTTGGATGTTTGGCTACACTAAGTTTGGGGGGGGGGGCCTCACCCACACAACACCCAGGACTCAGGTGGCTTCCTCATTGGAACAGCTGAAGTTGGAAGGACATCGTGGGTCATTTTCTTCCAGATTTATTAAACCTCACTCTTTGTGTGTGTGTGTGTGTCTCTGTGTGTGTGTGTGTGTGTCTGTGTCTGTGTCTGTGTCTGTGTGTCTGTGTGTGTCTGTGTCTGTGTCTGTGTCTGTGTCTGTGTCTGTGTCTGTGTCTGTGTGGTGTGTGTTTCTCCCCATTGCTGCCAGGAGTTCTGTTGTTTTGTTTTCTTTTTTTTCAATTGAAAATGTATCTTAACTCAAGGAAAAAGACAAAATGGGAACAGTAAAGAGTCTAAGAACCAGAGAACCAAGATACCTGTTGTGAAATATCATCTTCAGGGTGTGCCAAGGAAGCTTCACCCATGAGCTCTCAAAAGCTATGGTAGTCTCCACTAAATTGTGCTAATCGATATTCTCTGTGGATGGGGATGAGCTCCCGGGACTCCACTGGATTAGGGAACAAGTTTGAAGTGCAGAACAGCCTACCTCCCAGGGATACAGCCTGACCGTATCGAGGGACCTTCCAACCACTTCCACCCTCTCCTCACGGTCACAGCTACTGACCGAACTGCTCATTCGGTCCACTGGGGGAATGGCGGCATAAGGCCAGTGTCCCCGAGCATCCGCAGACTACTGGTCCACTGTGCTCCTAAAGCAGATCCATCCTCTCTTCAACAGAGAGCCACTCTTGCTCCCAAAGAGCTCCAGGCACGGTGCATAAGGAGCTACACTCAAAACAGCGAACACCAGGATCTGGGACAGCACCTGAGATGTGCCCTAGGATTGGTAGAACCTGAGCTTGACTCTCAGGGGCTCTGAGATGCAAAGCTTCCTGAGGGACACTGCAGACATGAAGCCATCCCAGGTCCTCACGATGGCAGTGACCTCTCTCAGGCCCTTCTCACTCTGTGAATCTTCTGAGAATTGCCAGAAGATGCAGGCACGTTTCACTGTCCCTGGAGCCTCTACATGGACCTAGCCTCTTTCCTGTTGCAAAGTCCTTCTCAGTGTCTGCTCTCTGTGGTATGTAGGCACAGTCTCCTGTAGCAAGCAATCTTATCACAGCAATAAGACACAAAGAGGTAAAAATAAGATGAATGACCTTAGGAAATGTTTCACTCTGTGAGAAGCTAGGCATTCTGAGTATTCACTGAAGGGTCCTTAATTCACTCTGGACCCTTTCCTGTATCTCTATGGAATCTTCATGAGAAAATATCCCAAACTTCTGTCTCTGGAAATGGAATCTTTGACTTCAGGTCACACAAGGTAAACTCTGAATTACTCTCCGTCTCAGGATTTTACTGCTATAAATATACACCGTGACCGATGCAAATCTTATAAAGGATAACATTTTATTGGGGCTGGCCTACAGGTTCAGAGGTTCAATCCATTATCATCAAGGTGGGAGCAAGGCAGTGTCCAAGCAGGCATGGTGCAGGGGGAGCTGAGAGTTCTATATTTCCATTTGAAGGCTGCTAATAGAATACTGGCTTCCAGTCAGCTAGGACAAGGGCTTCCAGGGAGCTAGGATGAGGGTCTTAAAGTCCACACCCACAGCGACACACCTACTCCAACAAGGTCACACCTACCCCCAACAGGGGCACACCTTCTGATAGTGCCATTTGCTGGGCCAAGCATACAAACCACCATACTCTCCTTAACTCAGGTCATGGTAATAATTAAAGCCCACAGAACTCTGGTTCCTGGTGGAATTGGAAGGGGTGTCGTATGTGGATAGATTTTAGATATACATATATATGCATAGGTATACTATATGTAGATTATGTGTATAGTATATGTATGTCTATATGTGTATATATATGAATATATAATATTTTTGAAACAAAGTCTTGCCATGACATCAATCTTCTACTTCAACCTCTCTTGTAAATGCTATGAGCATGTGAGCTGAACCTTTCCTGTGGCTCAACCCTATGAAGTGAAAGTCCTGTTCCGGGGAAGGGAAGCAGTCCCATGGTTTTCTGCCCAGGGTGCAGTGTCCCTCCACACACAGTGACTTTCTATGAAAGACTTTGCAGCTGAAAGCTAGAACTTGTCCAGCCATTCCACCAGCCTTTCACAGCCAAGGGAACATCTCTTTTCCATGGTTAGTGACCATCCGTCTTCTTAGAAGATTCAGGAAACCTTATAACTGGCCAGCGGGCCTTTCATTTCTACTGGGTCCTGCCTTGGTCTGGCTCTCTGAACCACTGACCAGCAAACCAGATCACATAGGTTTTGTACCTTTTAAGCTTCTTTCCACTTGGTCTTGAGGGTTTGTTGACTGTCTTTCACCTCTGTGAGACAAAGGATTGTGGAAAATAGACCACACCCCCCTGATACACTTTTGAATTCACTCTCCTTTCAGCCCTGTCTTCTGTAGTGATTGCATGAACCCTCCCCTGGCACAAAACCTAGCAATCATCACTGTGTTGACATGATCACAAGACCTGACCTCCATGACCAAGCATTCCCACGTGGCCGCCTACAAACTGGCAGAGACGGGAAGCAAAGGGTCTCTGAACTAGACCTAAGACTGAGATGAACATTACCCAGGAAAGACCATGTCCTGATCCTGAACCCTCGTGTCAGCTCATACTCCACCACTGATTTTCACAGTGGGTAGTCCAAAGACAAGGACCTAGGATCCACTTGTAGAAGGGGATGGAGATAACCATACCCACTGCCACATGGCCCTCAGCCTGAAGCAGCCAGAACTCGCTTTTTGAAGATATGCACAAAGCAGGGGGAACATGCATCTAGCCTGCTTTCTTTACTGTTGTCTCCCCCCCACCCCGTCCAAAAAAAAGTCCATGTGTAATGTGTAAACTTTCAAAGCCATCACTGCCTCCATGTCAGTACATGGCAATTGCAAAGGCCCACCGTAGTCTGTGCCTCTGACCCAGGATACACCAGGCTACTATTTTTCCTCTGCCAGAAGAAGTGACACCTTTGTCCTGAGTGCATCCTGAGATGCAGCATTCAGCTCATCACAGTAGGTGCCTGCTGAAGGTGTCAACGGACACAGAGAGGCCAGGCGGAGACTGTGTTGCTTGCTTTACTTCTTGTTGTGATTAACTGCCTGCTCTGAAGTAAGTTAAGCAAGGAAGGATTCATTTTGGCTCAGGGTTTGAGGGTACAGCCCATCACGGTGAAGAAGAGTGGTCCATGTGGACAGAAGTGTGCATCTGAGACTCCTCCTCACATCTCTGTGGGCAAGGGAGCATAGAGCAGGGAATGCTGGGAAGTGCCTGCCTTTCTCTCCTACCCTCTTATATCCAGTCTAGACTCCTGGTGCATGGAATGTGGTTGTCTATATTCAGAGAGGGTCTTATCCACTCCGTTAATCATCTCCAGAAATGCTCTAGTGGACATGTCCAGAAGCTGAGTTGACAATAAACATTAACCATCCCAGACATAAGTGAACACAGAAGGGATGCATTCAACCTGATGGTGACTATGTCCAGCCTCTTGAGAACATGTTTACTTCTCCTTCAAGGTCTAAGCCACTCAGAAGCTATATGTGGAATGTACTTGCCCGCAGTTATCTTTCTGATAATAAATGGTGCTTGGGAACTCGTAGCAGAGTTGGCCGAAAAATGTTATACCCTCATGTTATTCTGGACTTGTCAATGCCAAGGTAAATATTATCTGAGCACCTATCACTTACCATTTATTTACGTGGCAAACTCCATCCTCTGCATAGTGAGATGCTCACAAGCACACATCTCCTTACTATTCTACTGATGCTCAGCCTACCTTAGCGTCTGGCCATCCACAGAGTTCTCTGGACTCTGCCAACATTGATGGCCTGTGGCCTCCAATCACAGAAGCTTCAGGTGACCCAATCCTTCCTGTTCTATCACCTGGGTGGCTTCTTTCACCTGATGTCCAAATTTAAGACAAACATTCAACATTGACTGAAACCGTTACTAGTTATTCATTTTATTTTGCTTCTGTCCAAGATCCCTCTATAAAAACATACAGCAATATACCAACACAGGTGCCTGTTTTATTATTTGGTTTACCAGTCTTATTGCATGAACAAAGAAGTCCCTAGATGCTCGTATATGTCTTCAATCGGACATATGGGCTTGTTCTTTGGGATATATATCCAGATGTGGAATTTCTGGGTCATTCCACAATCAGTTTTTTAGCTCAGTAAAGGAAGCCAAGTCACACAGCACATTTCCACTTTAGGCTCTCTCTAGACACGGATGAAGGCTGTAGTTGCTTCATTCCTCAAACACTGAGTTTTGCACCTGGGCTGTTTTCATTTACAGTAACTATTCATCTGTGTTTCCGATTTTTATAACCGTCACTTTAATGACTAGAGAGCAATTGGTGACGTAGTGATGTTTCCTTTACTCAGCCTCCTGTCATCCTGAAATGAGAGTCATTTTTAAATTTAGAATGCAAGCATTGATATCATTTAAATATTGTTTGTGGTTTTTTGAAATAATTAAAGCCTGTAGTAGGCTGACTTGATTTCTGTCTCTGAAGATATTCTTGGTAATGAGTCTCCACACATCACGGCTGTAAATGCAGGCTCTCACAAGGGGACGTGTGTTCCCTAACAGCACTGAACGGAGCCTCAGATTCCACAGATAGGAAGGGAATAAGTGACTTTTATCATATGCACTTTTACGGCAGTCACATGGCTGGTGAAGGCAAAACTGGCAGGTGCTACAGCACAGTCAACCCCTTCATGGGACCCCCAATACTAACCTCTGTGTGAATCCAGCTGTTCCCAGGGGCAGTGAGGCAGACAATACTCAAGTGGACTGCATCTGGAATGATTCCTAGTCAGCCTGGTACCCCGCTGGTCTGCTATCTTCCAACAAGGCTGATTCGCCCATAACCAAGCTTTCTGCTGAGATACTCTGCAGACAGCTTATCTAGGAGAACTTCCCACATCCGGGCCTTACATGGACCTCCTTGTACTGTATTGAACTTAGGTTTAACCATGCTCTATCATGGCTCCTGACTGGGCTTCCTTTTACTTACCATATTTTCTAATTGTATTCTTATTTTTATTCTGTGGCTAAATATGTCCTTTCCTGAGCCTACTCAAGGCTCAAGGAGCTGTCCAGGAAACTTTCCGTGGATGAGAACCAGCTATGCCGACTTTCGCCTGTGATGATATATCATCCCAGACAGCAGGTTCAAGTCTGAGGAAGCTGCTTTACATTCAGACCTTCTCCTACCTGTTCATACACACGTGATCAAACATAGTGGCACAGCAGTTAATATTTGTGTGATATAAAAGGTGTTTAATTTACTAATAAGCTAATGTAAGTTATCAGCCACCAGAAAAGCTCCATGGAGGACCCTCAGATTATTTAGGTAAAATGGCCAGGTCATCACTACAGTCATTTCACCTGGAAGACTGGATGTCAGTAGGTCTGAAACTCTCTCCATTTCTCTCTTCTGGAGCCTTGATGTGGAGTGGCATAGCTGTATAACAGGACTGGAGCTTTCCAGGAGAAAGGGGAGGAGCTATGTTGCTCAGTGTGTGACACAGGCTATGTGGGTCACTGTATAGCATAGGCTATGTTGGTTGCTGTGTAGCACAGGCTATGTTGGTCATTGTGTAGCACAGACTATGTTGATCACTGTGTAGTACAGGCTATGTTGGTCACTGTGTAGCACAGGCTATGTTGATCACTGTGTGGCACAGTCCTCCCACTGGCTTCAAGCTTCTGGAATGGAGATCACAAACACAATTCCACTCAGTGGTAAAGGACTAAAATGAGGTATTAGAAGACTGTGCCTTCCCCACAGTCCTTGCAGATGGACCTCACCATGCTCTAAACTTACATTTAATTTTTTCCTAACTCTGAATTTTTCTTTTCTTTTCTTTTTTGTTCTGTCCATCTTTTACATTTGTAGCTAACCATGTTTGGAACCCAATCAAATATTTAAAAACCAACAAAGAGGTTTGCCCTTTCAACCTTATAAATTCCTCCCCCGGGTGGCTAGTTAATGCCAGGCACGTCATGCCGGTCAGAACCTTGGAGGAGTTTTCTCCCCTCTATATGTGGTGACTAAGCATCTCTGACTACCTGTCAGCATTACTCTGCAATCCTGGGAGAAGAGAAGGCTGTTGGAGGAGCACAGGGTCCTTGGTATCTATTGTTTTTTCTTTAAATTCTACCAAAATTGTGTAATAATGTTGAGGACCCTACTGTCAAAGTCAGCGGGAACCAACCAGGAGAGGTAGATGACTGAGGGATAGGGTCAATATAGTATAACATAATAGAAGCATAATATCCATAGATTTGTATAATATAAGGGAGTGTCCACTCTTGGATGATGGGCACACAAAGAAAGCATTTACCCCTGAGATGGACATAGAGGGGAGATGGACACTCCTGAGATAGCCACTTGGCTTTCAGAAGAGATATTTCCCTGTGTCCTGGCTATGGACCCTGCATACCCCTGGTGAGTGACAGAGATAGCACAGTGCCCATCTCAGTCTCTTGCTGGAGTTCCTTACCTCTGCCCCACAGCAGGTTCACTCCCCTTTCCTTCCCAATAGAAAATCCTCTGCAATAAAATGTACATGGACTTTTAAATAAAATGTTTTAAATAAGCTTAATGAAAAATTTGTTATAGTAATGCAGGATGTTTAGAGAATTATAAAGTTCCCTCAGGCTGGCCAGTCTGTGACAAATCTCTTCTTATGTCTTTCATTTTGTCCTGTAAAGTGAGTGTATTTATTTTGTTAACTTGTGTGTATGTGTGTGCTTGTGTGCATGTGTGTGTGCTTAAGTGTATATAAGACATGCATGTTGCATATGGAGGTCAGAGGACAACCTTGGATGTCAGGTCTCCCCTTTCACTTTGTTTCAGAAAGGGTCTCTACCTTACTGCTGCATGTAAAGCTGGTTTACAATCTTCTTGGAAGTCTGCTTCCTCAGCCTGTGTCTCCCTGCAGGAGCACTGGGGTTACAAATGGAAGCCACCACATCTGCATGGGTTCTGGGTGGGTACACATGTGGGTCCTTGTGCTTGCATGCCAAGGACTTTATCCACTGAGCATCCCTTGTGCATGCTTTTACATGATTAACTTTATATGATTTTCAACTCTTCTAAAGGATACATTCATTTCTAGCTTTTCTCTTGACTTACTGTTGCTGAGTATTTCTGATATTTTTGTATAAATTTGCAAACACCAATAGGATATTTGGTGCTTATCAAAATGACGAAACATAAGAAGTAAACATAAAGTTTGTTTCCTTTTCCTGGACTTGCCTCACTTCCTCCTGTCTCTCTTGTGTCTCTACTTATGCGGTACTCTGTTTAGAGTGTGTGTTTTTCTCCCTGTGAAAGTGACCATTTTTGTTACATCAATGTACAATACATGCATGGCATTTGATTCATTATCTTGGTAAGGATCATCATACAGCCCAAGTCTGGGAGTTGAGGCTATATCTAATGTCTCAGCAAAATGGTAGAACGCTGTGACCTTCAGGACAGCCCTTAGGGCTATAGAAAAGAAAGCTAAAAAAATGAGTTTGAAAATATAAAATTTCTCAACTATGCAAAAATATAAAGGTGCAATACGAATTATATAAGGATCTTCACAGATATAAAGGAACAGGCAGCTGCACTATGAGCCAGCTGGGCAGAAAGATACAAAGACTGGCAGATACAAAGGTAGGCAGACTCCTGAGTTCAAGGTCAGCCTGCAACAGAGGGAGTTTAGGTCCAAGGCTAGCTGTGGTTGGAATAGTAATTCCAGAGCAGGGTCCCGCCCAGCTATCTTATAGTCTGTGCTTGTGCTTGCTGTCTTTTCCTAAGAATCAGGTGGCTGGGGTCATGTGATGCTGATTCATGGAATAATCAAAAGGAAACTTGGGGTAATACATTGATATGTGAATAAAAGTCTGGGCTTTTGCTCTGCAAGAGATGAGCCATGCAGAGAATTTTTAGAAATATGCTAGACAACTTCTTGGAATACTGTTTCTATAGAGAACAGTCTGAATACTGTCTTGAGCAAAACCTAGGCCATCAGCTTGGACCCATAACTTGACTTTGAGTTCTTTATTTTGCTACTTTCAAACACCGCTTCTCTCCTAACCCCTCTCCAAGCTGATGCTGGTCCTTGGCAGTCCTTGTCCACAAGTCTCTTGTGATAGTCTAGCCATGGGCTTAGCATGGGTGCCTTCCTATGGAAACACAAGTACAGATGATTCGAGTATTTTCAAGCTTTGTACAATCCCCCCAAATAATTTCTGAGGAAAGGTCTGTCAACGGAAACTTCTAAATGTATGTGTGTCAAATACGTTCTCATCTGTTCCTGGAAGCAAGGTGCTCAGACCTACCTCACTTCCTTTCTCACCTGCTGAGTGGACGAAGACATTAGGAACTAACACTAAGACTGTTGTGAATTTCCAGAAGGACAATTCACATTGAATAACTAAATGGTTTAAATGTATCTCTGAAGTTCTACTTTCTTTGTAAAAAATCCTTTTGAAGTTCACAGTACAAAGTGTCTAAATTTGATCCATCAGAGATCATAGATCCCCTAATGTTGTACTTACACAGGATGAGGAAGTTCTTGACTGTACAAGCAACAAGAAGACAAGAGTACAGACAGGAGTACAGAGGGAGACACTGACAATGTGGATCCATGGTTCTGAGGGACAGGGGTCTGGTCTAGTGGGAAGGACACAGACACAACTTCAGAGAAACAAATATTAAGTCATCTGTCCACGGCTACCCTTGTAACTAGCTAGAAAGCAAGCTGTCTTTCTCGATGAGTAGTTTGAGGAACCCTGAAGGAGTGGCCCGGTGCTGCTGACTTTCAGAGATTTCAGTATTTGCTGATGTGTCCTTTAAGCCAGCAGTGCTGTGTAACTGCACTTCTCTCTAACACCAGGCTACTGAGAATGTCCACTTATGCTGCTGTGTTTCCTTTCAGCCTACAGACATTGGATATCGGAATACTGGACATTTTTGGTTTTGAGGAATTTCAAAAGAATGAATTCGAACAAGTAAGTTTTCTTTTAAAATCTTGTGAATGCTTATTGATTTTACAAGTCATGCTTCATATTAAGACATTCAAATGCAGGCTTAAAGAAGCATTTCCTGTCTTTAGTTTAAGTTAGCATCTTGGTGTCTTGACAGCCTTTTTCCTCTCCATGGTTTTAAGACTCCCAGGAGATTCATATGCTCAGAGTCACCTGATTCTAAGTTCTTGTCAATGTCCTTAGCTGTGTGTGGGCACATGGCCACTGTGCCAGAGCAGGAGATGGAGACCAAGGGCATTTGGAGTCAGGAAGCAGCCCTAAGAAAGCTTAGCCTGTATCAGGGTGCAGGGGACCTGCTGTGCCTCACACTGCTGTTTGTGGGCTCATCTTGTGTGACATTCACTCATAGAAATATTGGAAATCCACAGGCACCTGGGGGAGTTGCTAGTTACCTTCATTCACCATCTGTGGAGGATGATTTTCAGTCTGTGCATCTTAACAGTACTGCAGGAATAGTTTGTAAATCAAATTAAATGTAGTTAAAAATGTAAATATTAAAGAGAAGCAGAGATACTCTTAGCGACCTGCACAGTGGCCACATGACTGCACATATGACATACGACTGCATATGACAGCACATGGAGAAAATCGAACGTGTTGCTGCTCATCTGTAGAACTGCATGTAATTTGTGAGTGTCTTTTAATAGTAGTGATGCCTGCGCTAAGGTGGACTGTTGTCCTTCTGACTTTCTTTACTTATGTGAACAACTGGCTTGCAGAGTAAGAGATGAGGCAGTGACACAAGAAGCTGGGCTGGTGTAGAATAGCCCACTGCATGGTTTTCTGTCTCATGTGGGGACACTAGAAATGGTGGAGCATCAACTCAGTCTCAGTCTAGAAGACTCCTACATCTCCTCCAATACAGAGTGAAGAAAGAGAGCACTGGTTAGAAGTAAGGCCACACAGGCCATGGGTTTCTTCCTTCATGCTTATTGTTCACACTTGCCTGTGTGTTGCTCACACCTGCCCGTGTGTGTTGTTCGCACATGCATGTGTGTGTGTTGTTCACACCTGCCTCTGTGAGGTTCCTGCCTGCCTGTGTGTTGTTCACACCTGCCTGTGTGTGTTATTCACACCTGCTACTTTGTGTTTTTCATACCTATTGTATGTGTTGTTCACAAATGCCTGTATCTGTTCTTCACATCTGCCTGCATGTGTTCTTCACACTTGCCTGTATGTGTTGTCCATACCTGCCTGTATATGTTGTTCACACCTGCTTGTATGTGTTGTGTAACAGGAGTAATAAAATAAGTGGGGTGTAGGAATAGAAGAACCTGCACACTGCTCCCAGGCCTACAGGCTGCTCTGTTAAGCTCTGTTCAGCCCCTGAGTAGTGTCTGCTCTAGTTTGAAGATCTCACATATTCACATTAGGAAAAGGACACAAATTGATATGTGTGGGCGCGTGCGCGCGCACACACACACACACACCCCTCCACTATATGCTGATGTCCCAGTAAATGCCACATAGTCATGGTGGAAGAATGTCCCTAGAAGTCCCATCTTGGGGAGACTGATCTCTGATACAGCTGCTCCATAGCCTTGCATGCTCATCTGTGCTCCTGGATGTCACACACAACAGTCATGCTGCCTCCGTAAACACAGGCATTGTACAAACATTCCAGGGTCCTTTATTCTGTCTGTGTGCTGAATGTTTATATGATGTATTTCAGAATACACTCACAGCTTGTGATTTCTGGGTATTGAGAAAGGGACATTTTCCCTTCAGATCTAACAAATGAATCGATCTTTCATTTAAATGTGAGTTTGAAGCACTGATGGGTAAAATGTCAAGATCAATTCTTGGGCTTTGATTGTGAAAGAATAATTTTTTTTTTTAATATGCCATTTTCTTAGCTCATCTGCCTCGCCACTTTATATAACGGTGACTAGGAATCTTCCGGGAAGATAAGGTTGTATCTCAGTGTGAATGCAACAGTATCTTTACCTAGAAGCCGTAAATTCCAAAATTTGCATGTGAACTTTTTTTAAGGCCACTGGTTTAATTCTCTGTGATTTTCTTTGTTGCTAGCAGGGCTTCCTCCTTTTCCACTCCACAGCACACGTAAGCTGCTGTGCTTAAGGAATCATTGCTACATTCGCAGGCACACCTAAGGGACAGTATTCCCCTTATAAGCATTCATTCCATCCTGTGTTGAGCTTCTTGACTGAAAGATCCACTTTTGACTAGAGTGCCAACTCCAGCAGGGTTGAAACTGTGTCTGGTACATCATTGTGTACATAACTGAATTTTATCAAACATGTTTGCAATTGAAATTTATAGGAAAAAAAACCCAGTAAGGAGGAAATTCCCACAGTAGGTTTCCGGCTCTCGAGAGTCACCCCAGGGGAGATGGAAGGGTGTACTCCAAAGCCCAGCATCCGTACCACTGAGTCCCCTTGCCTGGTCACCCTGGTCCTATGGTGCTGCTCATGGTCTCCATGATGCTGTCACAAACTGCTCTACACTGGTTACACAGTTTATGGTTATCGTCCTCAGCTCTGGAGGTCGGAAACCCAAGAGCAAGGTGCCACAGTTTCCAGGTTCTGTGTCTGCTGAGGACACCTTCTCAGTCGGAGATTCCTTTTGTGCCTTTACAATGTCGGATGCCACACTGCCACCCCCCTAAAAGCAGCATCGACGTTCACAAGGACAGTGGTCCTACTTGCAGAGCTCACCTCCTTCCAGCACCCCATCACCAATGGGATGAAATTTCAACGTAGGTAGGCAGCCAGATTGGAGGCAGCTTTCTAATGAGTTGTGACTTCTTGTATTATGGTGAACATGGTTTTCTAGATTATGTAACTTGGCAGTGTGTTAATTGCTCCACTGGAGAGAAATGTGCTCTGGTGGTCTATTACATGAGAGATGGAAGGCAGGCAGGCAGGCAGGCAGGAAGGGAGGGAGGGAGGGAGCGAGGAAGCAAGGGAAGAAAATAGAAAGGAGAGTATTGGGAACAGAGTGAGAAGGGGGGAAACCTATACAATGAATGTTCGTGAACCAGCCAGGAGTTAGAAAACCTAAAGACAGAAAAGCACAATAAGATAAACCATGCTGTTGTTCTCTGCACAGTCCTTCAGGGGAAACTGCGTGGTAACTAAGATTTTTTTTCATATAAGATGCAGGGAAAGTACTGAGGAGGAGAACCATACATTAAAACCAATGTAAACACATACAGGTCAATTGATATGTGAAGAGCTAGAAATTAAGACCTATGTAACACATACAGATCGACTGATATGTGAAGGGCATTGACCCTGGGTTTTCAGTTAAGGGTAAGAAACTGTGGGCAGATTAAGGAATATGGCATGTAGAGACCAGATTAAAATGACAAGTCCACCTATGGTGGAGGTCCAGAGAATGGATAAGAAGTTAAGGCACAAATACAGGTGATGCACCTGATCTCAGGGTCAGGAATTTGAGTGCGTCTAAGAGATGGGTAACCCTTGGCAAGAGAATTGGAGGCCTCAGCTAGATGCTCTGATTTGAGTCTAACTCAGCCAAGAGCCTAGGGAGATGCCACTTTCCAGCTGGACCTCGGCTTGCCTTCACGGGCTCGCTTGGGTGGGCCTTGGTGGAAGTTGCTCTGAGAGGGTTACTTGGCGTTTTGTGCAGTCAGTTGACCAGTTCCCTTTGCAGCTGCTCAAAGGAGCAAGCTTTGGGGCACAGTAGCCTGACAAGCACTCCACTTTCACAGGTCTAACCTTCTGTTAGGTTGACACCATCACAGGCTACCCATGTTCAGGAAGGAAGGCATGTAGAGACTGCTTCTCCCTGTGAGGAGAGGAAGGCTGATTCTAGTCATTCCTGTGGAGGGGATGCTGCAAAAGGCTTGATGAAAAGCTGCCACTTTAGGTTTAAGAGGTCATAGCCCACGTGATTTTGACCATAGCAGATTCCTGAAAGTTGCTGAATGAGTGATGGGCAATCTCAGAGCGAGCTTAACTCATTTCCCATGCAGATTTCAAAACCAAACTTAGACTAGGACTGGCTCTGTCTTAATGCGTTTTCTGCTCCGGGTGGTTTTATGGACAGTGATAAGACCACATGGCATTTTTTAAATATGCCTCTTATGATAACAGAGTCTATGTATAAGAAGAGTATAGGGGCCTCTTCGGGCCAGCTGATGTATGTAAACTGTGAGCATGTCCACGGTGAGTTTAATCTCTATTTCTCAGAAGAGGTTCTGTGCATCCGTTTGCATTATTTGTCACTGAGGCAAAGCTCCTGTAGCTGACGTCACTCTCAGTGGACTGCAGCCTGCTGTCCTGCTGCTCCTGAAAGCAGTGTAACCCCGAGTTTATCATAGGGCTGACCCAAACCTTTACAATTAGTATCCATTTTCTAAACTCCAACTGCTTCCCCTTAAAGACCAGCATTTTTATTATTTCCTCAAAGATAGGAGAGTAGCTGTTGTGAGTACAAAAACAATGCCCCTTTAATAAGTTTTAAATGCCATTATTTACAGTGGAATTCTACACCAAATCCATTTAAAAGCAGTCAATTAGTTAAAATGGAAGAGGCGGGAATACCTTTCCACCCTAGCACCAGGGTGACTAAAAGAAAATACTTCAGAACAAGAAGGAAGAATTCATATGAGGCTATGCGCATACCAGAAACATATTCAACGTTAATGTCAAGGTCCCACTTCAGTTTGATTAATTTGGAATCCTGCAGGGAACACACCTCTGGGGACATAACCAGAAAGGCTTAACTGAGGAGTGAAGTCCCACCATATGTGTGGAGCAGCACTGTCTCACGGCTGAAGACCTGGGCTGAGTAAAGAAGAGAAAGGAGAAAGCCAGATCAGTCCAGCTTTCTGCTCCCTCCTCTGGCTGACAGCAGCCAGCACACTGTCCCTGGGGGGGCTGGAGTGCACCCTCCCACCAGGAGACAAAAGACAGCTTTCTTTCCTTAGGTTTCCCTTGTTATGGCAACAAGAAAAGGAATGAAGACGATGAATCGTACATATTGCATATTTATTCCTTAATAATCAAAATGACTACATTGAGTATTAATTAATACTATATAATAACCCCAGAGAAGAGCGACTGTTCTCAAGATTAACACAGTGGCTGTCTGGAAAAAACCCTGAAGCCCTAATGGTAAACTAGGGGAGTGCTTATGGGCGGTCTTGGCATGGGATGGACAATGGGCAGTGTCCTCAGGCCTCTCCTTTGAGTGAGATTATTTTCCTGTGTGATCTCTCACTCTGTCTGTCTTCACAATGCTAAGGGATAACCCCAAAGCCTTTGTGGGGCCGAACCAGAGCTCAGACACAGACCCATGGGGTCTTGAGCCCGGTTCTTTTCCAGCCTGCAACTCATTTGATAGAAATTACGTCAATTGACTCTAAGCCTGTACTTGTAACTTTATGTGGAGAAGGTATGTTGATTCAGCCAAAAGTTTATTGCCAAAACAAAATAAAATTATGCATTCATTGTTTTCTTTGGGGAATGGTAAACAATAAGAAACAACGCCAGAACCTTTGAATTAATGGCATTTTGGCCAAAGGCTCTATTCTAATTCTCGAGCCTGGTTTCTACCCAAGCTGAGGTATGACTTATGAGGTGTTCTTCGAAATATCTAGAAGTCATTTCCCTTTGACCTGGTACTTTCCCACCCTGAGCTGGCTAGTATGCATGAAATATAGAACCCAACAAGATGGGATGCTTTGTTACTGGCTGGCTGCTTCCCAAAGATCAAGCCTCAGGCCCAACACTTGGATTTAACTGAAGGTTTTGTGCTGGCCTGACAGAATTCTTGTTTCCAGATAACGTAGAAGAGCAGGGACTTTTCGTCTCATGGTGCTGCTGGGATGCCACTTGTCAAAGTACCCAACAGTTTTATACATGGCAAAGCTGTGTCCATTCTCAAGGTATTGTCTGGACACTGCACCCCTCATGATAGGAGGCTTGCTCCTCACAGGACAGGTGAGCAGGAGGGCAAGGGAAGAGGCAGCACCTAGCAGGCCCTTCCCTAGGAGCAGCGTCTGATGAAGGCAGGGATGAACCTCACATAACCCAGGCATGTCTTTGAGACTCCATATTCTGAGCACCTCATTGAGAGTCAAGTTGCCAACACAGGGACTTCAGGGACCAGGACTCACCGACCTTATCTTTAAAATGAGAGCTGAACAAATGAAAAGAAGTCTATGTTCTGCCCAAGAATTTGAGGGTCACTACAGCAACACCTGTTTCCATAGGACCAGGCTGCTGACAGTGGTGAGACACTCTGTCAGGGTGATGAATGCTGGCAGGAGGCAGGAAGTGGACATTTAAAAAAAAACCAGGATGGTGGGGGTAGGAAGCATTGAACGAGACACAAGACCCCGAAGTGTTTAAAGGACAGCCCTAAAAAGACCCTGCCACCCTCACTATCTCCCACTTTATATGCAATGTATTGATCTCAGGCACAGTTGACTCCCTGGGGAAGCATGTCCAGCAATGTGGACAACAGGAAGTGTTCAGCAGAAGCAAGTCAGAGACCCATCACCTACCTGAATTCTTAAAGGCCTTGGGAAGTATGCACAGAAGCTTGTGAGCTTAGCTTACTTCGGCGTTTCTCCAGCAGGCGTCAGCCTCCTCAATGTTTTCTTAGAAAATAGCTATCAACATCTCAGACAGTTAAATATTCTGGACATATTTGTGGAAGTATCCAATATCTGAAATGTCAATATTCTCTCTCTCTCTCTCTCTCTCTCTCTCTCTCTCTCTCTCTCTCTCTCTTTCTCTCTCTCTCTCTCTTTCTCTCTCTCTGTCTCTCTCTCCCTATCAATCAACCATCTATCAATCTATCATCTATCTACATAGCTATCATGTATCTAGAATCTATCTATCTATCTATCTATCTATCTATCTATCTATCTATCTACCTATCTTTTCCTCTCTCTCACACACACTCACCCACACATGCACCCACTAAAACACATCACCCTTTGTACATATATCTAGATTAAATGCTGAACAAATTGTCGAACAGGCTGTGTTCCCTTTGTCTCATCTAGCTTGGTGTGTTCTGTAGAACACACCACCTGAAAAAGCTTTTAAACACATCAAAGCCTGGGCCCCACTCCAATTTAATGGGTTTGGGGTCAGACCCAGACATCAGCCACCTTCACAAAGCTCCCATTTAATTCCAGTGAGCAGCAAGGATTGAGACTCTGTGCCGTCCTTACTGTCAGGCACTCAGGACTTTGCCGTCTACTGGAGTCGGCTTTAATCAGTCCTCCCCTTCATTTTGTGATATACATGTCATGCACTGTTTAGTTTTGCTCCAGATAGATTTCACTGAGCAGTAAAAATGAAGGGAGAACAGTTGGTGAAAGTTTACTCAAGAAATTAAGTTTGTCATTAATACAAATGACGAGCCATCTGGATAAGCCACAAGGTTCTCCTGCTGAAGAGAGACTTCAGGGAATGCACCAATTTCACTATTAAACCTGTTAGTTCATTCCATGTATGAAGCATGCGTCCTAATAAGAGCAGCATCCATATTAATTAGGTGGCTGTTGAATGGTAACTTATCCTCACTCTTCACCCACTTCCGAGTGTGCTTTGGGGAGTTCCTGGAAGTCTAATAGACCCCTCACACAACTCCAGTGGGTAGACACGAGAAGGAGAAATAACAATTGTTTTGCATTGAAGACGATGTTGATCTTCTAGATTACAAATGCAGATTTATATTTCTAGAAACTTCTAGAAGCATGACTAATGTACTTATTAAGTTTTCCTCTGAGGGTGTTGTACACCTGTGCATGTACACACACACACACACACACACACACACACACACACAACTTTACATGGAGGGAAAATGACAGCAGAATCATTGGGCATTGGCCAGTTAGAGTTCCTCGTTTGTTAGTGAAATGTACATTTGATATTTCAAGTAGGTACCAGGTAGGAAGCGAAGGGCTATGTTAGTTGCCTTATGGACATTTATGGGTAGTTTTGAAGTGCATTCCTCAGAAAAGTTTCTGTATTTGACTGTCCCCTGAGTCACAGTGCTATATCAGGTACAGTCCAAACTCAAGGTGAACACACCTGTAGCATTTGTGACTCTGCACAGTTGAAGATAAATGGCTGACATGGATGTTGGTAAAACTGAAAACCCAACCAGAGATGCTGGCACTCCTGTGTGTTGGAGGCGATGGCGGAGATTGTGTTTACAACAAAATTAATATAAACAAAATGCATAGACTCTGTTCATAAAACAAAACAGGACGAGTCTCTAGTTTCCCCAGAAAGATCTCAGTATTGTTCTTGCCCAGGTACCCCAAGTCTTCCTAGGCCTAGTGTCATTGTACCCCAGGTATAAACTAAATCTATCCTCTGGAAGCCAGTATCTGCTTCTTTCTAGGGAACACAGGAGAAGCCTTTGTTCCGGGTACCAGTCAGTGATCTGAACCCCTTTCCCAGTGCTCAGCACCAGGAAGAGTCACACAGACAAATTTTTATTATTACTATGACAGATGGAGTATTACATATGGAACTATATCAAATATAGTATTAGTCAATATAATTCACTGGAATAGACACAAATGTTCATGAAAAATATTAATCAATGTAAGAATGCTAAAAATAAAACATAAACATGATATATTGACAACCATACAACAAGAACAAAAATTTTTAGTTCTAGATAGAAAACCGACATTCTAGGACTACTCTCCTTTCTGATCATTTTGTCCTTGGGTCTCTGATTTCACAGTGTAAGAGAATTTCTGTAGGTTTGAAGATTATCTACTACAATTTATTGGCAGAGAGAGAGAGAGAAAGAGAGAGAGAGAGAGAGAGAGAGAGAGAGAGAGAGCACTAAAATTAAACAGGAACTACTCAGCACTGTGGTTGCCTTGTAGTCTTGGTGAAGCCTAAAGAACAAGAGAAAATCACTTTAAATTTGTAAATTTGGAATCTCTGCTTCCGCCATGGGCTTCCCACCACCACTTCAGCAAGATCATTGCAATTCTCAGAATCTTCTTTTTAAAAACAATGTATCACCTCTCTCTCTCCTCTCTTTCTCTCTGTCCCTCTGTCTCTCTGTCTCTGTCTCTGTCTCTCATGTGTGGACATGCATGGATGTGTACATTACCACAGTACATGGCTAGGAGAATTTGCAAGAGTCAGTTCTTCTCTACCATGTTGTTCTGGGAATTGAACTCAGGACGTCCAGGCTTGGTAGCAGATGCCTTAACCAGCGGCATCATTTCTCTGGCCTTTCCATTTTCTGCATTTGACCACCAGCTCTCTAAAACACCTCCCCTCTTCTCCTTGACAACTGTATTTTATGGGATGTATGCTGCGGGTTTCTGAGATTTAAAGCACCAAGCTTCTTAGATAAGCACACACTTTGTGTGATCGATTCTCTTGCATAAGAGCAGTCAAGCCAGATGACTGTGTCGATGGCTGAAGGTGCCACGGAAGCAGAGATTGGTGACCAAAATAGGACATGTCACTCTTTGTGACTACCCTGTGACTGCAGCAGAGAGAATTGAACAGGGAGAAGCCTTCCAGCTGGCAAAGGGAGGATGCATTGAGCATGTGAGCCTCACAGTAGAACCTTCACCTAAGAGGACCAGCTGGCCTGTCCCCTTGTCTTGCCTCATGGAAGCTCATGCCTGTCCATCAGAGCCTCACTAGGGAGCATGCTTCTTTCCTGGAGTCCAAATCTCCAGCAGGGCTTCTGGAAGAGAAGCACTTTCTGTGAAACTGTTAAGTCTGCATATGATAGAACCCTGCTGGGAAAAGAACATTTGTGCTTGCCACTTCCATTTTAATTATGAGAAGATAGAGATGTTTATGAAAATAGCCAGTAGAGAAGGGAATTTGAAATTTTAAAGTTACTTCACTTTGTTTCAAAGATGTATCTTGTTGTGTTTCCTGGATATGTGAAATGTCAAATTCCCTGAAAACTGGGGTTATTTTGTTACTAAGAAATACCAAGTGCTATAAAATGGTTAGAGCTTAGCACGCAGTGTTTACCTTATGTGCACAAAAGAGAAATGACCCCTCTCCTGAAATGAAACCACTCAAAAATACTAGTTTAGTTATAGCATTGCTCAAGGAGCACATGATAGAGGAACAGGGCCTGGCCCTGCAGGAGGTAGGCTGTAGGCAAAGCAGAGATGGGGTGACGAAGCCAAAGGAAGTCAGGAAGAAGAATGTGGGCAAGGCAGGTGTAAGGGCCAGTCCGTGCAGATGCTGGGGGGGGGGGGGGGGGGGGGGAGGGGCAGGGGCGGTCAGGCTCAGTTCTGAGCAGCCATGTTCTTGGAACCCCCTCCCCCATAGTGACACCCGCCAGACATCTTCCCCCTTGGTCACACCCTCCCAGTCTTGGGCTTTGGTCTCTTCTAACCTCTTTTCAATGAGGTTGCTGTGATCAAAGCACTGTGTGTGAGGTGGGGAGATGGTGGAGGGATATATAAACATATTGTAAGATAAAGCCAAAGCTTAAGGGAGGGGCTGTATGACGGAGGAACACGGAGGAGGAGGGGGCTGTGATTGGGATATAAAGTCAATAAATTAATTAATTAATGGAAGAAGAAATAAAGAAAAAGAAACTGAAGTCTAAAAGATGGCATTCTGTTTTCTCTGGACCGTCTTTTTGAAAGAGGATAATTGGAGGGTGTATTCTGATTTATAAACACTATTTGTATGATAAAGCCCTTACTCCAGATGTAATTTCTAGAAGAAATCTGTGTCCACTCTCACCTACAACCAACAGGTAACCAGAAGCAGGACACGCAAGAGCCACACTCCTTTCCCAGGAACCCCAGAGCAGAAAGGCATTTCTCTCCAGTTGTTCTCAAAAGCCTGGTCCAGCTTCCTTTTAGAAGTTGTTTTCCTCTTTCCAAATGCGCAAGCCTTGTTTGTATGTTAGTGCTGTGGTTACATTTGTTGTATTTAACATGGCTACCTCATGTTGAACACTGGGACAATACGACCTCAGAATTGACTGAGTGACTCTGCCTTCCAGGGTGAGATTCATGAGTCATCCTAATGGGAGACATAGTCTGAATGTCCCCAGTCTGTGTGTCACTGGGGGATTGGGGGGGCTGTAGCATGAGCAAGGGGCTCTGCATAACAGACTGTGTTACCTGCTACATTGTTTTCTTCCCTGAACAGCTTTGTGTCAACCTGACCAACGAAAAGATGCATCACTATATCCAAGAGGTGCTTTTCCTACAAGAGCAAACAGAGTGTGTACAAGAGGGAGTTGCCATGGAAACTGCCTGTTCTCCTGGTAACCAGGCTGGAGTTTTGGATTTCTTCTTCCAGGTACTTACATAACATAATTAGAAACTTAACAGGATGCCTGCATTCAGGTGCCCTGGAGAGAGAGAATTTTCTTTCTGAAGGTCTTGTTTGTGAGGTATCCTTGTATATGAGATTCTATAATGCCTTTGTAATCCCCCAATAGTTTTTTTTGTTTTTGTTTGTTTGTTTGTTTGTTTGTTTGTTTTGTTTTTGAGAAGCACAAATCACCCTTGCCTGAAGGGGCACTTCATTGAAAGAACAAGAAATATCAGAACTTTCTGATATAAGAATATTCACCATTTTACTTATCAAACCTACAAGTCTCATTGGCCAGTTACAAGAGGTCAATTTACCAAATAAGTTTTATAAGCTAATGTCTAAGACCAAGACACCATGAAATATATTGTTTGTTGTGTATTGGTCCTTAACAGTTCTAAAATTTACATTTTGAAAGGTGTGTGTGTACACACACACACACACACACACAAACACAACTTTTGGTTAAGTTAATCTTTGATTAAAATTAAGACTGAGGGCATCGGCATGTGTTTATACTCATATTTGTTATTTCTGTGTACACTGAAAAGCTTTTGACTCAGTAACTTTATTGAATCAATAATTATCTAATATGTGAGGCAGCAAGATGTCTTATCACTAATAAAGGCACCTTTCGTCCTGGACATACTTGATAGAAGGAAACAACCAACTACTCCAAGTTGCCCCCAAACCTGCACATGAATGCCATGGCATGCAAGCATGTAGACACGCACACGTGCGCGTGCGCACACACACACACACACACAGTGGAGGAGAAGATGATAAATGCATGTGAGAACATGTTTTATCAGGCATGTCAACAATAACTTCTGTTTCCTACCATGGGATTCTGTATGGAGTCATCCATCACCTCTAAATGTTTGACTAGTGTTTCAAATAGGCACCATCTAGGTTTTTTGGAAAGCTTAGGGTATTGTTTCCCACCTTCTGTCTGTACAAAGGTAGATTTCTCTAAAACCATTTGTGTTTTCCTAACACTATAGCATGGTGCTCTAAGTCCTGCCACCCAGTTGTCAGGATAAGAGCTATATCTGAGAGATCCAAGGTGGCAGAGTGCAGCCATGGGCAATCATAGACATGTGTTAAAAGTCAAGACACTCCCGTTCTGGTTAGCTGTGCGAATATAATAAAAATTAGAGAGCACGTGTCAAGGATGCCAAATGGAGCAACAGAAACGAATGTGTGACTTTTGCTGACTTTCAGAAACCATCAGGATTCTTCTCCCTACTGGATGAGGAGAGTCGATTGATTTGGTCAGTGGAGCCAAACCTTCCCAGAAAGCTGCAGGGTCTCCTGGAATCGTCAAACACAAATGCAGTCTATTCCCCTGTAAAGGACGGCAATGGAAATGTTGCTTTCAAAGGTCAAGGCGCGGCCTTCACTGTCATGCACTACGCAGGAAGGGTGAGTGGACAGCCCATGTGGTGTACCCTGTGTACTGACACAGCAGAGGGGAGGGAGCTTCAGAGTGCAGGGTTCCAGGATGTGCTCTTCCACACTCAAAGGTCACATGAGCACCGCGGTCATTAACGTTTGCAGGTTCCTTGCCTTTGCCATGAGGCTGAGTTCACATCTCGGAACAGTGTGTGTTGAGCAGGGGAGCTATCTCACTGTGTGTGTGTAGATGGAGCTATCTCACTGTGTGTGCAGATTTCAGTTAACGGGAGTGGAAGAGCCTCAGGCTTATCAGAAATGGCTTACTCCACATTTTGGGGATGTGTTTCTTATATAAACTTTGGGTTTCTG
Source organism: Arvicanthis niloticus (assembly GCF_011762505.2). Taxonomy (NCBI): domain Eukaryota; kingdom Metazoa; phylum Chordata; class Mammalia; order Rodentia; family Muridae; genus Arvicanthis; species Arvicanthis niloticus. The sequence goes on from NC_047673.1 coordinate 5,265,453, forward strand.
AATGTGCTTGGCCTGAATATGGGCTTAGTATTGAAGTCTTCCTCTTAGAACCTAAGAAAGCAAGCTCTCAGCCAAGCAGTGGTGGCACACCCCTTTAATCCCAGCACTTGGGAGGCAGAGGCAGGTGGATTTCTGAGTTCAAGGCTAGCCTGGTCCACAGAGTTCCAGGACATCCAGGGATACACAGAGAAACCCTATCTCGAAAACCCTCCCCCCCCCAAAAAAAAAAGAAAATAAGCCCTCCAATCTTTCTCAGTGTTCTAGTTGGGTTTGCAAAACTGGTTTCTTCCTTCGGAGTCTCACCCGTCTGTAGACGTGTCCCCAAGCTCCTTTGCGGTCTCATGTGCATCTTTGCCCCGTGATTTACCTGCCATAACTCTCTGACGCAAGTCTTCTCTTCAGACCAGGTGTTTCAATCCTCTCCTAGGCTCCCTTTCACTCCCATAAACTCCTTCCCAGGTAGAGTAGAAACATCCTTCCAGCCTACTTAACAACACATTTATTCACCTCTTAATTAAATAATCTCTGTTCTTCTCTACCCAACTCATGTTTATTATTGATGCCTTCCACTTTTAGGATTATAATCACACATACACACACACACACACAGAGAGAGAGAGAGAGAGAGAGAGAGAGAGAGAGAGAGAGAGAGAGAGAGGCAGTCACAGACACGGGCAGACACACACAAACACACAAACACAGATACACACAGAGATACAGGCAGACAGACAGACACACACACACAGGCAAACACAGACACAGGCACAAGAAGACACACACACACAGGCTAACACAGATACATACACAGACACACACAGGCAGACACACAAACACACAGACATAGGCAGATACACACAAACACACAGACACAGATACATACAGATAAACAGGCAGACAGACGCACACAAACAGACATACACACAGATACAGGCAGACAGACACACACATATGCACGCACACACTTAGACCTGCACTCTGAGCTACCACTTAGTGAAAATGGGGGACTTGCAAAGTATCCCATTTGATCACTTCCCTTGTTTACTGAGACTTCACTGTCCACCAGAAGAGGAAGAGAGATGAGCCAGGAATAGCACACACCTAACAGTCAGATGACAGAGAAGTAACAAAATTAATATGCTACAGCTGTCAGCCTAATGCTATGTAAGGATGCAATTATTTGACTCGTAAAAGTATATAGACTTCTCCAGAGGCACTCACTAACTTGGAGGAGAGGGTATTTCAGTGGAGACTTGAACTCTGGTAGTATGTGCCACTGTATTGCCCAGAACTCACTTGCACAAAACAGAAACTACTTTCATTGTCTGCACAGAAGACAACTTGGCTTAGAACTTTGAGAGGATCTAAGTTGAAATTTCAGGGGTGCTCCTAAAGGAGGCCACGAACCTGCCTGTTGCCAGTTCCTGTATGGATACCACAGCACCTGTAGAATGGTGGCAAGCATGCCCTCACACTCAGTATCTGAGAAGCAGGGACTAGACTCAGGGTGACATGTCAGAAAGCATAAAGGTACAGCCTATGTCACTTCTGCCTTCTAAGCCAGGGTGATAGCATTACAGATGGTAGCCAGAGAACAGAGCAATCCCTGGTGCAAAGTAGTCTGCAAAGGAAGCAATTACAGAAAGCAGTGAGGAGGAGTGGGCAGGTCCCATGGCCACCCATGGATTTGGGAAAGGATGGAAGTTTCATTTACTGTGGAAAGAGTGATTGGGTGAGACATCTCTCATTATTGCTTTCGGCTTATCCATGGACATCTGTGTGTGCCTTTCTGATGGCTCCATCCTCTCGAGCCCTGGCATGTTAAGAGGAAATGCAATGAAGCAGCACTAAGGAGATGGTGTTAGACATGTTGGAGGAAAGGCAGGGCAGGCTTTTGTGTGATTGGCCAGTATCCACCTTTGAGCAGTAGCAGGGGATAAGGAGGTGGCATCCATGAGAAGGGGATGGTGGGCTGTGAGAGAAAGGATAGCCAAAGCTATGGGTCAGAGCCAGGAGGATCCCACTGTCCTCATGTGGCTGACAAACAGGATACTGTGTCAACCCAAGACACGTATCCCTGAGAGGAGAACACTGAAAATGCTCAGGTTCAGATCTTCCAAGCTGGTGGCAGGGACTTAAATGCAAACCCTGATTGGATGGTGGGCAACCTGACTGATCCAACCTAAGAACAGAATGGAGAGAAACAACTATTGACAAGACAGGCCTCTCAGGAGCCCAAGGAGGTGACTAAGGAAGCCCACCTGATAGGGTGGATGTTAGGCAGAAGATGCCCCTGTGAGAAATTGGGTTGAACGATGTTAGTAGATGCTTGGAGAGGCTTGTGGGACATGGGAAGAGACTGATACAAGGTTCTATGTTTTAATCCTCGAATAGTTCCCAATTGTAATTCACCTTGGCCTTTTCAAAGTCCTTACAAGTAGAAGAATGTTCCACTGTTGACTTCAAATTCCTCTGCCTTCTTCCTATTGTACATTTTCTGGATCTGGGGAAAATACATATAAGGCTACAGTTGGCTATCATGACTTCCTCTAGTTTAGGAAATTATTTTCTTAGGAGCTTCCTAGGATCTCTGTTAGGTCTGCATCTGAACTCCCTTATTCATAAGTCTGTTGCATTGTGCCTTATAGACAAATCAAACCCATAAGAAGTACTGAGCATTAAAATTCAACAACAGTGTGGTTCAGAATCATAGTCTGCTTATTTTGAGTTCAGTTGTAATTATTTTTTCTGAGTACCTAATAGCATTTCAATTTTAATTTTGTTTTTGAAACTTTAAGGGGGAAACAACTGACAGTTTAAATTACTAGGGAATTGTTCACCGAGTTCTTCGAGAAATTAAAGAACACAGGGCAGCCCGATGATTACTTGGTACAGAGCCAAGGCCCCAGTGGAATCGTGCATTTTCCTTTAAAAGCATCTTTGTTTTTAAAGAGAGTTTTCCATAATTGGAGTCTATTTTGTGGCTTTACAGAAATCTTTCATTTTGCTGAGATGTACTAATGAGTTGTAGCCAAAGGAGTCCCCAAGGCCCCGTTCACATGCTACAGTGTAGCTTCTATGTGATTTCGAGCAATATGTCAGCCCATATGCCTTTTGAATTGTTAAATGTAGCCACAGGCATTTACGTGTTGGACTGTTGCATCAGAAGACAAAAGTATCAGGAACATTCTACATTTTGTTGATGAAGTGATTATGGGAAAAGTTCACCCACCTAAAAGCAGCATGTACTGTGTATGATGTGTAACCTTTGACCCCAGAGCTGACTCCCAAGGAGAGAGCTCAATGGATCAGTGTGTTCTTGAGCCTCTTCATAGCATTTTCTTGACCAGATGGATGGTGTAGCATCACTCGGTGCTCCTGCCTGGTGGGCTGACTTGCTCGTTTTAATGAGAATATGCTATACCCTATAGGAGAGATAGCTCGTTGCAGATCTGACAGTAGCATTGTCCCCCATCTGGATGGGGTCTGGATGAACTTACCCAACCTGGGAACTCTAAAGAGGAGCCACTGCCCTGCTTAGGAAGCATCTTGAGGCGGAAGCTCTGAGGTCCTTTTAGGAATGTTTAAGCACCATTATCTGAATTACGTCTGATGATTCTTCCTAAACACATCTGAATGTTTCATTACCCCCAGGAGCGTGGTGCAGCTTCCTGTCTCCATTACAGAAATATTTTAAAGTAAATGGGAAGAGACTGTGCATAAAATATTAACAAGATCTCCTTAATGAGTGTACATTTGAATTAAAGAAAGCTTTTGGGGGCTTGGGGGCTTGGCTTCTTTTTGTTTGATTATTTGTTTTAGCCAATTTTAAATCGTATGTGAAGTTACCTGTTTTAGAGTTTGCTCTTAAACTGATGATTTACATGACAGATAAGCATTAAACCCACGAGTGTGTCTGCATTTATTGGCGGTTAGAATTCAGGATCTTGAAGAAAAGAAGAATTACAGCTTGACAATGTCAGCTCTTAGGAGAGGTGAATTTCCATTAAGGCTGTGCTAAGCTAACTCTACTCAGAAACTGTGCTTCAAAGCTCCTAAATTTTGCAATGAAAAAAAAGTGAACAGATTATGAAGTTGTAAAGTGATCTGGGGCTAAAAGTAAAAATTAAGTTGATAAAATTTAAATAAAGATTCAGTTGTGAGGAAGTGCACATCCCAAACTCACAGGAGCAGATCCTCATGGATCCAAGCTGTGAACGGCCTTGCTCAGAGAAAATGTCTTAGTGTCTATGTCTGGGGCTACAGTGTAAGGAGACGGCCTGAGACTGGGTCCTCCAATTCTAATGGTAGTGTGCAGAGAGGGTTTGGGGGTCATGTGACCCCAACAGGCCATGATTAGAATAATAGAGGCCATGAGGCAGTAGGCCCTGAGCCACCCTGGATGAAAGAGTCAGGGTGGGTCTGCATGGAAGCCCCCAGAGCTCCAGCGACTTTCTCTCTCCAGAACCACAAGAGCACAGAGCTCTCTTTCGCGGTTGCCCAAACTGTGTTTACAGGTTCCAGCAGCAGCCTGAGGAAGACAATACAAACATTCATTGTTTCCTGGCAGTTTACATACAAGAAAAGTGAAACACATTGACACGTAACGTTTTAGGGTTTCTTCCTAATCATTGATCTATCTCTAACTAACCCCTACACTTCTTGATCTCTTTGCTTCCCTGCTTTTCCTCACCTGGACATCCCGTGTCCTCTGTCCTAGATCTGGGCATCTCTCTGCACATCGTGTTCCTCACCTAATCTATGCTACTTTCAACTCACCTTACCGTCATCGAGACGCCTGACACTTGCAGTGACCACATCCTTGTGTGTAAACAGCACCGTGTTGGTTTCTAAGTAGGCCTTTGGTGAGGGCAGATGATTCATCGAGAGTGTGCAGTTGTGGGTGAAGTTGTTAGAGCTTTTGCTAACAGAAGAACAGAAACTGGGTGGCTTCATCCCACTGCAATGTAATGGAATATAGAAATTCAAATGCTAGCGTCTGCAGGTTGCTCCTGGCCTCTCTGCTAACAGGATGTAGTCAATCCCTGAGTTATGAATGCATTCCTCCCATCTCTGCCGTTCTGTGTCTGATGGGTCATTTCCTCTTCCCATAAGGATTTGGGGATAATGCAATATGTCCCTCTCTGAGTCAAACAAATTACATATTTAAAAAAAAACATTGCAAATAATGGTTTATAATGTTGGGTGAACATGATTTTGGGAGAGACCATCCACACAGGAGTTTCTGGTGGGAGGTAACCCACTCATTTCACATTGCCCCACGTCTTCATCTCCCTCCACCTACTGGGTCAACATGCACGGTGCTTTATCATCTGCACCCTGCAGAATCCATCATACATGTAAAAAAAAAAAAAAAAAAAAAAGGCATTGCTTTACCCAAGCAAGTTTGAGTTTCATTCCATAGCTACATGACAGTGAAGACAAGGGCCCTCAGTTGTACAGTTGTACACCCATGAAATTTAAAGCCGAGGAAAATATCATCATGAATCTCATGGTTTCTTCTGGGGATTAAGGAGTAGGCTGGCAGTACATGCAGACATGATTATTTTTACATATTTTCTCAAATACATCTATCACAGCCTCCACAGTAGTCTAAGGCCTGCAGTATTTACAGGCCACAAGGCTACTCAAAAATTTAAAGAGACAGAGAGAGCAAACCAAAAAAGGGATCATTCAGTCAGTTTACTGTTTTTGTCTAGATGAGAATATTGGTAGGCCAGTGGACTTATTTAAGTGTTAAAATATCCCTTTTTGGTTTGCCAGAACTTGTACATTCTTACATCTCATAAGTGTGTGTGTGTGTGTGTGTTAGAACGCAGAGTAACACCTGTTTGAATACTTGCCTTTTTCCTAACACAAGTTGATCATCATTAAGACAGCTGTAACCACTCTGGTTGTATTACGACCTCTTACTGCTTTTCCACAACACTTTATAGACTTCCCTGAAAGATGAGTGGAGACAATTCAGTGATTTCTCTATCTATGGAAGCCATAAAACCTTTGAAGAAAGAGAGAGCATGCAGATGACAGCCTTAACTTATGCTAATGTGACATTCTCTTTCTCCTGGGCTAGACCCATCCCGTGTGGCGAGTAGCTACACCTTGATTAAAAAGAATTCTGCAAAACTATTTGATCCTCTAGCATTTGGGTTTATGATTAACAGTGTGAACCCACGGCTGTTTGGAATTTTACTGTACGTTCAGTGTTATTCTTTCAATATTATTTCCCTCAAGAAAATTAAAACCTTGCAATCTGTGTATGCACTCGGCATTGTAATTTTACGACGAGATAAAAATTTATAGTCCCCTACTACAGTGTACTTATGGTCTTGAAAGCATGCATCAGGATTCTTCCCCAACCCCCTACACATCATCCATAAAGAAGGAGTTGTCATCCCAGACACGTAAGCCTGGATCTGGTACTATTTGTTGTGATTTTCCAGGCAGTTGCCAGAGTTTGTTAGTAGTACATTGCTGATGGACAGGGAGTGAGGATAAGAAGCTGTTGTTGATACAGGGCTATCTGTAAAATACCTGAATGTTTTTCTTCTCCTCACAAAGGACGCGTTCCCTCATTGAATATGTTTGAGTCTGAAAACTGCCCCTTGTTTAGAATGATGCTGCCACCCAGATCTTGCCCCAGAAGAAAATCTTTACTCCACTGACTCTAGTATGTTCTAGGTGGGATACTGATTAAAATCATCCTGTGTACTCTTGACCTATTGACATGGGTAGTTCATGGGGACCCTTTCAGTCTCTTCAGCCTTGCAGGTGCATCTGTGCCCAGAGTGACTTTTATAGCTTGTGCCCTGGGCTTTATCTCTGAAGATTTGCAGGAGACACCGTGTACCCAGGAAAACTCTGGAAGTGAATCTGTAAATCCGATGACAGGAGAGAGACAGATCAATGGTGGCTACTGCTTTCTTTTCCCTCCTCACTTTTCCCCCAGGCAGAAATCCCAGACACAACAATCAGCTCTGTCTGGTCTCAGCAAAACTGATGCTATTAAAGGTTATTCGATGAAAACATTTTGACCCATGTGGAAAGAACTTAATTTACAATCTACATTTGTTCCCTTTTTGGTCCAACGTTTTAAAAAAAAATAAACATTAACCTCAACGGGACCCTGCTGTCTTCTTCCTACATCAAATTTTCCTTTGAAAGTTGTCCTTAGAGATGTGGTGGTGAACTGTCATGGGAGATGCCCCTCTCCCTCTCCCTCTCCCTCTCCCTCTCCCTCTCCCTCTCCCTCTCCCTCTCCCTCTCCCTCTCCCTCTCCCTCTCCCTCTCCCTCTCCCTCTCCCTTCCTCTCCCTCTCCTTTCCTCCCTCTCCCTCCCTCTCCCTCTCCCTCTCCCTCCTTCTTCCTCTCTCTCCCTCTCCTTCTCTCTCTCCCTTCCTCTCCCTCTCCTTTCCTCCCTCTCCCTCCCTCTCTTTCTCCCTCTTTCTCTTTCTCCCTTCCTATCTCCCTTCTCCCTCTCTCTCCCTTCCTGTCTCCCTTCTCCCTCTCTCTCCCTTCCTCTGTCCCCCTCTCCCTCTCCCTTCCCCTCCACCTCCTCCTCCTCCTCCTCCTCCTCCTCCTCCTCCTCCTCCTTCTTCTTCTTCTTCTAGTCTCTCTCTCTCTCTCTCTCTCTCTCTCTCTCTCTCTCTCTCTCTCTCTCTCCCTCACCACTGGGTAGAGAAAGTGCAGGGATCCCTGGCCTCTCTAAGTTCAGCATGTCCTCTTACTTTTCAGGGCAGATAAAAAGTTGTAAATATGAAGCTTTGAATCTCCTAAAACATTGACACTTTCCTGTCAATACCTTTTCCTTAAAAGGAACAAATGAACCGTTCTCATTCGCCTCGGCTTCATCAAGTTTACTATCCAGATACCTTGGCGTCGAGATGATAACTCTTCACATTGCCCAGTGTTCACTGAGCCCGTCATTAATCGGAACCAAAAGGAAATACTAAAAACTATCAGAAGAAATCACTTCTTGGAAAAATAATAAAGCCTGTCATTTGTGTTACTTTTCTCACTGCTGTGACCAAATGGCTGACAAGAAGAGACTTCAGGGAGGAGGGGATGATGTAAGCTCGTTAATTAAGGGTGTCATTGCTCATCCTCAGGAAGGTGGGATAGCATCTGTACTTCGTCGGCATGGGAGCTGGCTTACATCCAGGCGAATCAAGAAGTAGAGAGAACAGGAAATGGCAGCAGATAAAATACCTCAAGCCCTGTCCATATCCGAATAGCACTCCCCCTCCCCTCCCCTCCCCCACACACACCCCCTCTCCAAACTGTGCTATCAGCTGGGCACAAGTGTTCTGAAAGAAGAGCATTCGCAGATGCCTTATATGCAAACTCCAGTGCCCTGCTTATAATTTCGGTGATAAACAGAACAAACTCAGCAGCCCACAAGGGGTCAAGGTCCTTGGGACAGACTGAGTGGAAAGCTGCAGCCGTGCATGAAAAGTAGCCAGGCATATTTGCATTTCCTGAAAATGATCACTTATTTATTTTGCTAAACCAGTCTTCACATATATTCTGGTGTGATACATTGAATTCACAAGTATGTCTGCAAAGTTCTGCATTTTTATCATCTGTTAATCCTAACCACTTCTCCGAGGATATTTTGCATCTTGTAAATAACAGGATGCAGGAAGGGAGTAGGGACGTGAAGGATGTGCAGATTTAGTTCTGTTCCATAAATATTGATGATCTTCTGACTGCCAAGCTGGTGGGCACTTATAACTCAGTGTCCTGGGAAGATGACTACCCAGATACATGATCCAGCTGCCTCTCTTGGGAGCTTCAGGCTTTCACAGGGCTCCCTGCCACCTTCTGAGTACTCACTTTCTCCCATCTCATTCTGAAAACAAAAATCAATTCAAAAAGATGATTTCCATCTTTACACCCCTTTTAACTTTTAGCAAAACAAGAAACCTAACCTAAGGGTATGCTGAATATCCCTCATCCAAAATGCTTGAGATCAAAGCATTTCCAGTTTCATATATGTTTCAGATTTTTAAATTTCTCATAGACTTTACTAGTTGAGAAACTGTAATATCAAAATTCAAAATCTGAAATGTTTTAACTTTTCTTAATTCTTGAAATTTTCATACAATGTATTTTGTTCAAATTCACTCCTACTCATCCAGCTTTATGTTCTCTCTCATGTATGTATGTATATATCCATATATATACATATATATACATATATATACATATATATACATATATATATACATATACACACACACACACATATATATATATATATATATATCCATAGCCAGTAGAGTCTTGTTTGTGTTAGCTAACTATTCCTAGCTGCAGGGCTACTCTGAAGTGTGGTGGACATATTGGAGATCAATATCATTGAGGAAAACTGATTCTTGTTCCCTTGGCATCCATCAAATGTCAATGTCTCCTCAGTTAGGAGCTGTTGTGAGCCACAGGTAAGGCGTCTATGAGAGCCTTACAAGAGTCTGCTCCTAATGAGGTAGTCTCATGAGACAACTTCCATTCTCCCTGTTGGGACTCTGGACTGAGCTAGCACAGGTCTTACATGAGCCGTCACAAGTGCTATGAGTTTCCCCATCAAAACCTGAAGACACTGCTTCCTGACATCATCTCCCAACTCTGGCTCTTGTCATGTTTTTCACTTTTCTCTTACCAGAAGATCCCTGACCCCCTGAAATGAAGGATGAAGGATATGTTATAGATGTCCTTTTAGGGCTATATGTTATCAAGAGTCTCTCTCTCTCTCTCTCTCTCTCTATATATATATATATATATATATATATATATATTGACCAGTTGTGAGGTTTTGTGTTGATTGGCATCTACAACCAAAAGAAGTTCATCTGATGAGGCCTGAGTGATACATTTATTTATGGCTATAGCATTATGTCATTATGAGTCATTTTAATATTATTTCCATTTACCAGAATAACAGTGGTAGGATTTCCCCTAGAGCCCATGACCTATCTAGTCTCAGGTTCTTGCCCTGATTAACAGTGCCAGGTATAAGCTCTACCCTGTGGAATAGTCCTTACACATAATCAGAAAGTGGTTAGGTACTCCCATGACGTTTGTGCCACCATTACGCTGGTGGGTGTATCTTTCCAGGCAACAATGGAGCCCTTCATTATATATAGTTCACGGAATCCACGGCTGGTTGAGATTGATGAATTCCCTTCTCCCCCAGTAGCATGCAAAGCACCTTCCAGCACTCTGAAGGCAAACCATTAGAGATAACACTTCAAGGCGAATAGCAGCCTGTCTTCTTCGTGTTCTGTGACTCAAGCATTTGGTGTCTTCAGCAAGAGGGTCTAACTGTCAAGTTCTTGAGGGTAACTAAGAATGATGGAAACAACCTGTGACCTGTTGGACCCTGTTGGACCCCAATCCAAAAAGCTCCAAAAGACATAAGCCATTCTTGGCATTGAACTTCTGAGTTTGGATAAGAATGACCACCTTGGGGACCATAATTTTTCAATAAAGGAATAAAAGATTGTTGTTTTTCAAAGTCATATCAGCTACCTTCTTTGCTTCTCTCTTAACACTGATCTTAACATTAAAGGGGACTATGTTGGTTCACTCGTTAGGAGGAGACATAAGCTCTTGGCTCTTGCAGACGCCCTACCTCTGGCTTGCAAGCTGGCGTTTTGGCCAATCTGTCTCTCAGTTTGTCTTCCCTGAGTATACAGTAACCTATGGTTTCCATTCTATGGCAGATGTTCCAGATGGCTTTAGAGTTCTTGTTCTCCGTGGCATGGTGTGTGTTGTCAGGATTTAATTTTATTTTATTGCTGGCACAGCCTTTTAAAGTGCATTAGGAATGTGTAGGCCTTCCCTGTGACTCGATGACAATGTGAGCATCTCCAAACACTCTGTCTTGGCTTTCACTCACAGATCCAAGTTTAATTTGTCATAATCAAACAGCAAACATCCATGAAAGCTGAGGAGCTCAAAGCCCTTACGTACAGTAATGCTTGTGCCCGTTCTGTGCATCTATTCTTCTTGATTTCCCTGACACGCTCCCTTTCCTGTGGGTTGTCTTCTGTGGTCACAGTGGGGCTCCTGCACACAAACCTTCATTCAGCCCAGATTAACTTGTATTTCTGTATTGTTAGCTCTCCGATGGTCAAGGTTGACTCCAGGCAGCATCTATTGTATATAGTGTCACAGTAAGCTTGAGAATACAGGAATCTGTCTACAGCCATACCATCTTGAACGTGTCTGATCTCAGAAGCTAAGCAGGGCTGGGCATGGTTAGTACTTGGATGGGAGAATACAGTAGTCTTTTTGGCATAATGCTTTTATTCCATTTACACATATACACACAGCAATGGAATGGACATATCATAAGGCAGGTCTATTTTTTGCTTTTGAAGGGACTCTCCATCTTGACTTCATACTGCTTGTCCTAATTTACATTCCCACCAGCAGTGAGCAAAGGGTCTGCTTTAGATTCTTGATTTTTGAGTTGATCTGCCTGGGGTGAGGTGATATCACTGCTATGGTCTGACTTGAATGTATCCAGTGTCAATAAGATTGAGCTTTTTCATATTTTCATTAACTACAACTTTTCTTCCATGACATTAAAGGAGTGATAACTTTGTAATACATTGGGCACAAAATTAGATCATTATGTTGGGAGTAATAAAGATACAACCTATATACACACACACATTAAATACAGAACAGACAGACTTGTACACATGCAAAAATGGACTGTGACAGCCATGCATGTCAGTCTTCCAAGGTGCCATGTTCTTACATGCCTAAGCTGTCACTGCAGGGGGCTTCATAGAGGAACTTTTGACTTTTGGCATTTCAACCACATGGAAATGTCACTCTCCATCCAGCTTAGGAACATTGCCTAATAATGTAATTATCGATTTGCTTGGCCTTAACAGGTTGGCTTACAAAGCAGAGTAGGAAGGCTGTAGACAAATGATCGACATTTAGCCTAGTGTCTGTGTGCACACCTGTTACGAGGCATCTCACCAATGAGGAGACCGTAACAGGGAAGGAAAATGAAGCAAGCCGGCGTCTGAAAAGGGAATCTGTACATGAAAACCCAGGATTCCCCTAGAAGCCAGTGTGGTGCTGTCGGTGCCCAGAGGAACCCATCCTGGCCACGAGTGTAACCAGAGTTGAGGATACACATGGCAGTTAAATGCAGTGCCTGCAGCTCGTGGCCCCTAGCCATTTCTTCTTTTATCCTTTTGTTTAGATCTCTCTGCCTACATGATTGAATTCAGGGAATGGCCGGTATATCTTGCCTTGTATATCCCAGTCTCTCAGGACTACGTGAATCTATCAGCCCTCCTGCTTTCATTTATACCTTCAAGATGCCCAACATTTTTACTCAAGCACTTGATTGTCATGGCTGCATTCTTGGCTTTGCTTTTCTGTGAGCTACACAGCTGCTACAAAGAGTTAAACTGGCACCAAGACCAGTGAAGACAAAAAAGCCTCGGAACTGTCAAATTAGGGCATAGTAATATATATATATATATATATATATATATATATATATATATATATTTCGAAGAGAAAAACATGATTTGGTAGGGTTGGTTATACAAGAAATAATAATCTGAGGTGGCTAAGAGATTTACCAGGACGGAGAGGAGCCACCATCCAGATGTCAAGGAGATATGGGAAGAAAAGACACCATGCACCTTGGACATTTGGGACAGATGCTGGAAGTTGGAGCCATGGCCCCTATGACCATGTGTTCAAGCAGCAGGTTCTACTTGGCTGGAGAGGAAGGTGCTGATCAGAGCTTCTCGGACCCCTTCTCTTCCCATCCTAACCCAGATACTGGCTTCAGGCAGCACTTCTATGGCCACCAGGGCATCTCTAGGAGGTCCACTGTCTAGAACTGAGTTGACTAGTGACTAATTGGAGGCAAACACACACAGAGGACAAGATGATGCCCTGGCAAAGCAAGGGAAACATGTGTAGAAGCCCAGCTCTTGAAAAGGCAAAATAGCAAAACCAATGACAAAGAGATCAAGAGAAACTAATTAAAGACTGGCAATCTCTAGAAGAAGGAGCTGGGGTGATGCCAAGTTTGGCCACTCAAAGTTTCCCAAATTTTATGTGTGCTTTACGAGAGCAATCAATTTAATGGGACTTAAAACAAATTTTATTTTTAATTTAGATAATTTCAGTCCAAGTATATTTTTGATATTATTTTTTAAAAAGAGTTTCGCATTATACCCGCGCCCCCCCCCGCCAAGGCTGGTCTAGAACTCACTCCACAACCAAGGTTGGTCCGGAACTGACAATGTAGCCAAAGTTGGCTTTAAACTCATAACAATCCCACTGCCCAGCCTTCTGAGTGCTGGATTACAAGTGTAAGCCACCACACCCAGATGGTGGTTTTATTTTAATAGACTTTGCTCTCTCGGCCATACTAAAGACAAATTGAAAAATCTCAGTATGTGAGGTCCACTCATGCCCACTTACCATATCCACAGAAGGCTTCCTCTCATTCCTTGCAAACAGTGCATTTATCAGTGGTCTGTGCTAACAAAATCATTATTACACTTTGCTGTAAATAACAGTTGGACAGAGGCATGGGGAGACTCACTTTGACTAGTGTTTAGCCCCAGGAGTGGCTATGGGTTGACCTTGGAAACTAGCATGGGAATCCTCCCTTCCTAGTGCTCACTTGGACTTCATCACACGTTCCGTTCGATCGCTGCTTTCATGCTCTCGCGCCCTGCATCTCTTGACTTTGCATTAGAACCGACTGGGGAGGAAGTGGCAAGTGTGTGTTTCTGGCTTGCCTCCCAGAAGTGGTGACTGGGGAGTTTGGGTGAAATCTGGAAGATTTGCCTTCACATGAATAATTATAATGAAGACTTTGTCTGGAAGCCCTATCTTCAGAAACGCTGACTCTACCAGCCCCATAGTCGGCAGTTAGGTTGGGCTGTACCCGCCCCCGTCTTTGCACCACCCCTCTCCCATTGGTTGCATGTAGGCAGAGGAGGCGTCCAGTACTGACTGACCTCTGCCAGAACTTCCTCACCAAATCAAGGCAGCCAGCTGCTCTTAGGTTCAGTTCTGGGAACTAACTCTGTGTGAGGAGAGGGAGCTACGGCTAAGGCTCCATTCTTGCCTTACACTCATGTTTCCTTGGTGATGAACCAAGCTCAAGCTTGACAGCCATCACTTAGGAGGACAGCGCATGCGTGTGCCTCAGTCTTCCGTGGCTTATTTTCATTGTGGAGCCAGGAAACCAGGCAACTTGATGAGCTGTGATTCACAGCCATGGGGAGACTCCCATACCTCCCTGTTATAGAGTATAGCTCACATAATTTATCTCTTAATTGTATTTATTGTGGTATAGCAGTATTGTGTAGAGTATTGTAGAGATTACATCCAACAAAGCAGCCCCACGCGTGCGCCACCCAACGCTCCCGCTCCCCCTCCTACCTCCCCCCTCAACCTGGCACCATCACAGCAGGGTTTAGCGACTGTTGCTCGCAGCCGAAGCCGGAGCAGAATGCTAAGTTTTCTTTTGAGTAATTTTATTGAGCAGAATCATTCCAAAGAGAATTTTTGAATACATGACGATTTCCTTAAAGATTTTTTTTGTTGTTGTTCTGGGCTGTGTGCATATAAATTTCTCTATTACATGCATGAAGGGTGCTGCTACTCACATCATGAAGCTTGTCTTTCAGGGTCTAGGAGGGAGAAATAAGAAAGGCTTGAGGACCCATTATAGGAGGACGTGGGGGGAAATGAAGGAATTAACCAGGCCTCTCTCTTCTGCTTTTCCCACCTCTCTCCTTTATCTACCAAATAATAAACCAGAGGAACAGAGCCCTGGGCAGAGCAGCTACCTTAATGGCCCAGGAAAGCCTTATGCCTTAAACCTGTTCTCTGTTGCCCCAGGTGGATGCTGCCACCATGAGAACAAATGGTTTTTTGTTCCCCTGACAACCAATCGCTAAGCTATGGGTGGTTTCTATGATAGATTTTTACCTGTATAGAAACCTGTCCACTTCACTAGGCTTTGAGGTTGCCTGCTTTTTATACTGTCTAAAAGCCGGTGGCCTGATGCCCCATAGGCTCCCTAGTCTTCAAGGCCTCAATACCCCCTTGGTCTCCCATAGTTCACTGCAGCTTCACTTTGTGTCTTTTTCATATTAATCTGTTGCCTTGGGCTGATGGAGGTTCTTGTCAGTAACATTGCTCTTGGTGAGGTGAAATGCCTGATGCCTTCCAGGTAGGTTTGTTCTGTTTAGATACAATTCCATCACAAAGTTGTAAATGAGTCTCAGCTGACACAATTTAAGGGCCGTGTGAGTCTTATTGTTGGGCAGGCACCTTAGGGTAACACCTGAATGGGAGCCAGGAGAAGGCCAAACAGGAGCAATGAAGTTTCACATTGAAGAGGTTCGTGGAGAGCTAGGATAATGTTTCTGTGAGTAGGTTCTGAGGCAGCGCCTGCCTCTCTACTCGAAAGTTTCAGAGGAAGACAGGACTCAGAAGGCGAAGTGGAAGGATCAGCTCACCCTTCTCGACAACTGTGAGAACAACTGTACAGCAAGAAACAACCGAGGAGATAGCAGCAGCCAGCAGGGTGCAAGCAGGACTTATAGGACAGTCAGGTCACCTGAAACACTGATCACATGACTTGGAGAAAATGCATCAGTGTAGACCATGTGCTGGATGGATCCCAGGCCCAAAGTTCAAGGAACCCTAAAGCATGGGGGACAGAGAGGAGGTTCCCCCTCTGATGCAAACCAGCTGGAAATGAACTAGAAAGGATGATAGGAAAACCTCCAGACACAGTATCCTCCAAATGCTACCCTGCCACAAACAACATCCATTGCATACTCTGCCACTAAACAGCTCCCTCTAAATAACACATCATGCAAAAGTGGCAGAGGAGAGTCTAAAGAGAATTTGTGTTTATGTGCATATGTACTTACATATACACAGACATATAAAATATAGATGAGAATTTATTCATGAAAATATAGATGTATGTATATATGGCTGGCTAAATATGAGAGCACAACATATCAGTAGTCAACAAATTAGAAAAGTCTTTTGATAACAACATAGGCTCACCTGTTAGGAAATACAGAAATTCAGAAATCTAAGTTTCAGCCTCAAGAATGGAGAAATTAGCTTGTTTGTTAGTTTTGCTTTGTTTGGTTTTTGAGAAAGAGGCAAGACCATGGAGATAGGTGGGTGGGGAGGTGGGAAGGATCAGGGAAGAGTTGAAGGGAGGAAAACGTTATCAAAATATATTATGTGAAAATATTTTTAAACAAAAAAAAAATAAATAAATGAAGAATGAAAATCAATCCGAAGCAAGCAAAGGGCAGCCAGGAAGAAAGCTGAGCAGTTAAGAGCACTTGCTGATCCTCCAAAGGATCTGAGTTTGGTGACCTAGCACTCACGTGAGGTGGCTCACAACTGTCTGTAACCAGGTCCAGGGCATCCAATGCCTCTGGCCTCTGTGAGCACCGCCCTCATATGCGGAAACACGCACACATCTACACGTAATTAAAAAATAATTAAAATAAATCTTTTTGTTAAAAAAAAAAGACCAGTTCTTTGAATACATTAATAAAATGGAAAAAAAATCTAGTAAGGTTGACCAATAAATAAATAAATAAATAAAAAGGATATAAACAACCAATATCAAGAAAAAGACAGAAAGTATCTCTGTGACCCTGCCAGCATTTAGAAGATCAGAAGGGATAGGAGTAACCCCGCATGAAGTGACGGTTAGGCCAACATGGACTGATTCCTAAGAAAACTTAGCTACCTCACCTCACCCCAGTGAAGGAGATCGTCCAAACAGGCCAGTCAAGGGAAGAATTTGAAAATGCAAAATTCCCAAAAAAGAAATCTTCTTCTTCCAGATGGCTTAACTGGAGAATTCTACCAAATGTTTAAAAGAAAATTAGTACCAACTTCATGCAGTATAATCCAGAAAATAGAAGACAGAATGCTTTCTGATTTGTTTTACAAAGCTAGCGTCGGCCTGCTCCCCAAATCAGAAAAAGCTAGAACACATATATGTGCACACACACACCAAAAATCAGTCCTTCGAGACAAAATTGGATAGACACTCAAAAGAATAGCAGATTGGATACATATATATAAATACATGAATACATAATAACATATAATAGTATAATAATGTATATTATTACCATGGTCAGTCTATGCTTTCCAAAAATGTAAAATATTTGAAAATTATTCAAGATAATCCAGAATATTAATAAGCTAAAGGAGAAAAAGTATGTCATTTCTTAACGGATGCAGGAAAAACATTTGATAAAATTCAACATACATCCACAACAAGCATTCTAAGACAGCTGTGGAGGAGATGGTGTTGCCCCAAGAAAGCACCCAAGCAGTCTATTGCTAATATCAGGTGTAATCATATGTAATCCTAAGAAAGGCAGCTCATCCCAAGGAAGAGCACCTGTAGCAGCCTATTGCTACACGTAACCGTGGAAACCAGGTGTTTTACTCTTAAGGTCAAGAGTTTTGCAAAGATGCTGGCTGCCATCACTCTGGGCCACACAGCATTGTAGGTTCTAGTGAATCTAATGAGGCTAGGAAGGAAATAAAAGCCTGACAAATTGGAAGAAAAAAAACCCTGCTTATACATGACACAAATGTCAGTGTGCAAAACTACAAGGAATCCATTCAAGAGGAAGACAACCATAGCAGAAATAAAGATTTCAGTCAGGACCTAAAGCATAGCAGTGACAAAGAAGAGCTTCTGACATTGAGAGGGAGCGCAAGGGGGACATGGGAAGAGTCGGTGGAGGAAAGGGATGGGTGGAAATGATGCAAATACCTTACCGGTCTATGAAATCCTTGAAAAAAAATAAAAATTTAAGAAAGATCAAGAAAAAAAACCATAAGACTGCATTGTGTTGTAATGTCAGTAAGGAACAGTGAAATTAAGCATGATAGTGTTCATAGGCACTCAAAAACAACACAAGATGCTCAGATCTAGTGTAAGTAAGTCTCATTAAACACATATAGAAAGACTGCATTGATAACACAGATGATGGTAGAAGAAGCCAAGAGTCCAAACAGGAGAAGCAGACCATACTCACGAATAGAAGACAGCAAAGTGAATTCTCAGCATAGGAATAATCAGTGTAATCTGTCCTTCCAAATGAATGTCATGTATTTCCTACCAAATTTCAGCGTGCGTGAATGCATGTGTGTTCGTGTGTGTGTGTGTGTGTGTGTGTGTGTGCGTGAGTATGTCCATGTGTGAGTGAGCATGTGCATGTATGTATGTGTGCATGCCTGTGCATGCATGTGTGCTTGTGTGTATGTATGACTATGATGGAGCATGATGTACATGAATGCATACACATGTGTGTGCATGTGTGCATGTGTGTGTGAGTATGATGTGTACATGCTTGTATGTGTGTGTGCATGTGTGCACATGTGTGTGTGGATGTGTATGCATGTGTGTTTGTGTGTGTGGATGTGTATGCATGTGTGTTTGTGTGTGTGTCTGTATGTGCATACATGTGTATGTGCTTCTGTGGGTGTATGACTATGATGAAGTGTGATGTGCATGCATACAGGCATGTATGCATGTGTGCTTGTGTGTGCTTGTGTGTGCGCATGTATGCTTGTATGTGTATAAGTATGACAGAATGGAGCATACTGTGTATGTGAGTGTGTGTGTGTGTTTCTCTCTCTCTCTCTCTCTCTCTCTCTTTCTCTCTCTCTCTCTCTTTCTCTCTCTCTCTCTCCCAGTGTGTGTGTGTGTGTGTGTGTCTGTGTGATGGAGCATACCTGTAATGATTCCAGTGCTGAGGAGGGAGAAGCAGGAGGAACATGAGTTAGGGAGACTGTCGTGGCCCGAGCTGCCCCACACTTGGGGGCCAGAAATGTTGAGAACTGCACTACCCCAAGTTTGGGGGCCAAAATGTCACGGACCTCTCTGTCAATGTTGAGACCCGCAATGCCAAAAGCCTTGGGGGCTAAACTGTTAGAGCCCGCACTGCCCCAAGCTGCTCAGGTCCATGGGTCGGGGTTCAGCAAGAGAGAGAGTGAGGACGGACTCGAAGAATGGAGACCAGACAGAGTGTGATTCAATCCCATTTATTCTTCAGTCTCTCTTCTTCTCTCCAAGTCCCAAGTCTTCAGTTCCTAGCCCCTAGTGCCTCCAAGTTCCAAGTTCTTTCTCCAAGTGCCAAGTGCCTGATAACTAATAATTCTTCTTCTGAGTTCTCTAGTCCAAGTATCTTCTTCCTCAATGCCTAATTCCTACTCCAAGTTGTACTCTAAGTTGTACTCTCTAACCTAATTCCTAGTTCCAAGTTGTACCTCCGAGTGCCTAATAATCTGTTACTCCAAATTGTTCTGAACTCTCCTGTCTGCCTCTCGCCTTTTATATGTCTCACTTCTAAGCCACGCCTCTAAGTCGCGCCTTTGTGTCCTTAGGTCTTGTCTCTAAATCTGATCTCTAAGTCACGCCCTTAAGTCACACACCTTTAAGTCTCACACACTCAAGGGAAAATCCTGGGTATCTAAAGCAAGATGTTATCAGAGTGTGCTCAGCTGTTGTAGGCTAATGCAATCAAGTCTCTTATCAGGGTATATGGCTCAAGATGGCTACAAGGATGATAGCCACCTTCTGTCGGCTCACCACAGGAGACCTTGTATCAAAACAAATATTTTTGTAGTAGTAGAAGCATAGTCCATCTTATTGTAAAATGTATATGGGAAGATCCAGCCACTAACAAAGCTACAATGATGTCTATAGAATACAGTGGGAAGGGTCACCTGACTATATCACACGACATTTCAAAGCTTGTATTCAAGAGAGCAGCAGAAGGCAATGGACTCCACTGAACAAAGAATCCAAAAGTAGACGTACAAATGGACTGGGCCATTGGAGGGGGGTTATCAAAGAAATTCTAAACGCGCAGTTCCCACACTGGTCTTAATAGTCTGTAGTCTCACCTCACTGCTCAGTTTCCCAGTTTTGATTATATTATAGGATCTAGCCATGGGAGGAAACTGGTCAGGAACACATAGAACTTTCCTGTATTGTTTCTTACCGAATTATGGGATTTGAGGTATCCTAAATTTAAAATAGCAAGTTGTAATACTTAAAAGGCATAGCAAGATGCTATTCATGCCACAAAAATCGGCATTGACAGATGCCTTGTATTTAGACTTTTGTTTTATTTTTGACAGTATTACCTTGTATAGCTGGCACTATGATCACAGTCACCTTCGTTACCTTTAATCCTCCTCACTCCACTCAGCCCGCTTCTTACAGCTGATCCCTTCCCCAAGTCTCTCTCTTTCCCTTCCTTCTTCTTTCCTTCCTTCCTTCCTTCCTTTCTCCTTTTTCCTTCCTTCTTCCTCCCTCCCCTCCTTCCTCCTTTCTCCTTCCTTCTCCCTCCCTCCTTCCTCCTTTCTTCCTTTCTCCTTCCTTCCTTCCTTCCTGCTTCCTTCCTCCTTCCTCACCCCTTCTTTCCTGTTTCCTTCCTCCTTTCTTCCTGCTTTCTTCCTCTTTCTTTCCTTTCTTCCTCCCCCCTGGTCTCCTTCCCTGCTTCCTTCCTCCCTTCCTCCCTTTGTCCTTCCTTTCCTCCTTCCTTCCTTTGTCCTTTCTTTCTTCCTTTCTTTCTTCCTTTCTGCCTGCCTGCCTTTCTATCTTAACTTCTTTTTTGTTCTTTTTAAATTTCAGGCCCCTCTTTTCAGTCTTGCTGCTGTATGTCTGTGACTATAAAGACCATGCCATGAATTGAATTTGCAATACAATAGCAAACTCATTAGGTGGAATTAATTGTCTTCATTCAGAAACCAAATTTGGGGTCTGGTTGTATTTTAGGTTTAAAGAATATTTTGAACATATGTCTTGTGTGTCTGCATACATGCTCACAGTCCACGCCTATGAGTATATTTTCTATGATCTTTGCAAAATACATAAAAATTGTAGCCAAAATGGCATACTGCTGTACAGCCTCCATGCAGATAACTGCCTCCAACTTTGTTTTTCCACTAAAATATTCCATAGATGCCAGATAATACCAAGTTTGGGAATCTGTGCCTGCCAATCCTAAGTAACACCTTGGCAACTTGTATCCAGTGTTTATATAAATACTGGAGTGTCCAGTATTTATACTGAAATGCCGGTTCAAATCCTGTCAATGCTGGACTCATCCATTTCCTAGGAATTGAGTCAGAGGCTTTAATAGTTGAGAGACTCTACAGAAGGTGACTTATCCCTGGGAAGAGGACTCAAAAGGCTTTATAAATTTATTCCGTACCGCTTAAGTAGGTAAGCCCACCTACACTGTGATGCAATGTTTTGTGCAAAATCGCTTGCGGTAAGAGGGAGGAGCTCTGCTAACTGCATACTCTATGCTTCCTATAAATACCAAGCCATCATTGAATGCTGGCATGTGTACGTGCGTGTGTGCATGCACGTGTGTGTGTGTGTGTGTGTGTGTGTGTGTGTGTGTGTGTGTACCTACATGCAGGCGTACATGTGTGCATGTGTATGTGTATGCATGTATGCATGAAGTATATTTTTCTAGGGAATGTATCAAGTTAGAATCTCCATCAGGGAAACTATGAACTTCAGTTTTAGTGGAAAGGAAGTAAGAGCCCAGAGACATTTTCGTACAAGAATCTTAGCTTTTCCTAAAAGTAAGAAATACTTGGTCAGCCACCAAGAAGGGAGTGGATCTAGAAATTGCGCTGGGAACTTGAAGACCAGGAGAAGTGTTTTGACAGTTCCTAGGTATGTGTGCATTGATGTGACGTCATTAGGAGATGCATCAGGAAACTCTTAGCAGACAGGGTTGGTCTGAAAGTGCAGCATGAGACGCTGGGTGCAGAGAGCCCTGCTTATGGCAAGACTTGGGGAGTAGCCTGTCCCAGTCAGGGATGTGGAATTCCTCACCAGCTACTACTGTGTTCAGCCTGCCTTTCGGGACCTCAAAGACACTGAGTGAAGCAGCTTTCCAGAGCTCTGAGAGAGTTGAGAGTCTGAGGAGAGATGGGGCAAGTTCAGAGACAGTGAGAAGAAGATGCCATAGGTTATTAGGGATGAGGACTGTGTACCACAAAATAGGAGCACATGAAGCCAGGAAGAGGAGGTTGGAAGTGGAAAATGTGGATACAGTCTTCACAAAGACATCAGGGGTATCTGAAAGGGACCTTAGGGAATCTGGGAAGCAAGCCCAAAGCTGTACCTGTTTTTCAGAGACATTGAAGGTTGTGCCAAGAGAAGGTGGCTCAGCTGCTGTTAATTTCCTTAAAATGGGTTGCAGAGGTCACAACCAACGTCCTGTGGGGCTGGTCAGATGCTACATCAGCACTGAAGGCTTCCTGTCTATCTTTTGGAAGATGTGCAGAGAAGTTTTTCATGCATTCCATCATGGACTTAGCAACACAGGATGGTGCCTACCACTATCTGAAAATTTAAAATTGGAACTTTAGGACATTAAAGGGCTTATCAAAGTCCATACAAACCCAGGTGGTTGTAAGGATGAGGTGACCTGATTTGCATGGTGTCATTGGGCTGATGTCCCTGATACAGGAAACATAGGGAAGCAGGGGTTTTGCCCAGACTGGTTTAGCTCCACACTGTGGAGTTACAGGCTTTGTGATTTTGTACCACGGCTGGGGGCTTGCACTGGGGGATGTTTAACAATGTGGCCCACTGTGACAAAAAAAAAAAAAAAAAAAAAAAAAGTGTTCAGTTTCTGAGAAGAGTCTCAATCAGGTCATGACCAGCCCTGCTGAGAAAGGCTTCTCGGAAGTAGAGGAAGCTACTGATGGTGAGCCAAGCCTGTCTAATGATATGTAACATGGACCTGACTTACACTGTAGTGTGCTGACACCTGTTCTGGAGTGGACAACTGGACAACCATCTTTACCCTTACATGTTACGTGAACTCAGAAACCTGAGGTGCTTCTTTCAGGGACCTTTAAAAACCTCCAAATTCATGCTTTTAAAAAAAAAAAAAAAAAACAGAATTTTTCACAGTCACCTTTTATCTTTAAGTAATTTTTGCTATTTTTGTCTCATTGCAGGTAATGTATGAAATTGGAGGAGCAGTTGAAAGAAATAAAGACTCTCTTTCACAGAACCTCCTATTTGTAATGAAATGTAAGTCGATTTTTTTTTTCTCCCCACACTGATTTCTTGATCTTGGGACAATATCCTATAAAATGCGCTCCACCGCCCAAAGGGCAGTTGGAGCACCATTCCCTCCCATCGTTCAGGAGAGCAAGGGGCATGTTGCCACACTGAGCTTTGACTGCAGCCTAACTGGGAGTCCAGAGGAAACGCAGTTTTGACTAACCTTCTAGCAGACAGGCATGTAAAACACCTTTACTGCAGCCGTGTATGAATACGGACGAGCTTGTCCCTGGAGACCAATGAAGGTGGAATCAGCTTCTGAACTTATTTAGGCCACAGCACAGTGAGTTCCATCACTAAAGATGACTCCAGAGCAAACCAGAGTGGTATTTTATTTTTATGTGCTTTCAGTTATGAACTCTTAATGCACACTAAGTAGAAAGCTGATCAATGTATATATGTATAAACATATGCATATAAATATACGTATATAGTTATATATAGTTATTGGCTCCTACTTAGTGGACATAAATATTTTATACACACATATCAACTATAATTCTATTCACTATGTAATACTATATTCAACATAGATACCATAATCAGATATGTGTGGTTCTGTCTGTTCTACTAATCATTTTCTTAATAGAGTCTCTGGTGATTCATGTTCCTCTGGTAGCCTCTTAAGGGAAAGGTTGAGGCAGAGCCATTTGTCTTTCCTGGAAAGACAATCCAGGCTTCATGAAGTGGTCAGATGCTTTGAAGTGAAGGTCAGGCATCTGCGTCACCACTGACTGAGGACGTCACTATGCACATCACAGCCTCGTGGTCATGATACATTGTTTACACAGGACCACACTGCCTGCCTCTCAGTCACACAGCTTTTGTGAGTTCTCCCGGCTGAGACTCTGCAGGGGACCAGGAGCAGGGGTGAAATCACAAAGAGCTGGAGACTGGAACCTGACACTGGGACTCAGCCCTGCTCACCCTGTAGGGTACTGGCCTCCCCGCTGAGGTGACTTAACCTTTCACTGTTAGGCTGGTCTCCATGTGCATTCCCCGGCTGGTCTCTGTGTGAAGGTCTGAGAAGCAAAGCATATCATAGACATTATCATTGTTTTATTTTTGTTTTTCTTAGTAGTAGAACACATACATACATAAAATGAAAAAAAAAAAAAAAAACAGTGTCTGGGGTTGTTTTAATCTTGCTTGTCTTATCGAATGCCTGGATCTTAAAGCCTTTGTTGTGTTTGCACTTGTTAACAAGTTCATCTGATTTCAAGAAAACATGGGTGACTACTGCTTAGTCCTCAGCAGAAGGACTGAATTTACAATATGCTCTGGTGTGCTTATGATTCTTATGTGAGGCAGTGGGTGCTTTCTGTGGACGGCGCAGAGTGTGTCTGGCACTGGGTCTCCTTACAGTTACTTAGCTCTGCCGGGACAACAGAACAGTTGCTATAGACCATGCAAAGACACAGCAGTGCTCTGTCAGCAGTAAGCATAGCCGCCACAGGCACATGCGACTACACTTGGCCTACAGAAGACTAGTTACTCACATACTTCGTCACACTGCTGTGATAGGATTGTGTGACTCCGCAGAACATTATAGTCCCATGGAAAGTAATTATGAAGGCATCGAGCTAATACACAATGGCTTCCCGTACAGTCTTCTTCACAGTAAGGGACCTAGCTGAGGAAGGTGGAGGTTTAATTTTGAGGAAAATAGGGATCTGCCTTTGAGTAAGGTAAGCAGGGGGTCTACCCATCTAGGCCTAAGAGTAGAAGTAAATAAAACTGCTCCCCTCAGAAATTCACTCTCCCACGCCGAAGAGGCACGAGGCAGGCAGGATACCTGTGAAGTGTGCTTTCTGCTGACACTCTTGCAGCCATGGCCATGGGGCTGACGGACATTCCATGAGGTCCACAGCTGTGTCAGGAAGATGCTGGGCCCTGTCTCATTATTATGCAATCTGGTCATGTGAGTTAGACATAAAGACAGAAATGGGTCAACAAATGGCATGACCCATATTTATGTATAGTATTTTAAGTGTGTTTAAAATATTTCACCTTTATAAGAAGATTTATTTATCATTTATATATGGGTCTTCTCTCTCTCTCTCTCTCTCTGAGAGAGAGAGAGAGAGAGAGAGAGAGAGAGAGAGAGAGAGAGACGTCCACACAGAAACAAACACACACAACTTTAAGTACATATGATACGTGTTTAACTATTATACCTTTAAATGGATGATACATTATGCCTGTTGTCTACATTATTATCTTGAGGTGGTTCCAGAAAACAAAACTTTAAGCTTAAAAGTTTTTAAAAAATTAGAATTTCCAGATGCTATCCTAACAGATGAAGACTTTGTCTCTGTGTCTACCGCTCTTTCTCTCTCTCTTGTGTTTTCTGAGACACTTCCCTCTTCATGTTCAAATACTTGGGTGAGCTTCTGGAACACCAGGAAGTCACCCACTGGGGCCACACCCACTGTGAAGAGAACCCACCCACCCCTTTACCATTCTACCAGTAACTTCTTTACTTGTTTTTCCTCCCCAAATTCCAGGGTTTTCTCTCGGCTGTTCCTTCCACAGTCATACCTCTCTCCAGTGATCTCTCTCTGTCTTCCTACTTGTTCAATAATATAGTGAAATATATACACATATGTAATATGTATGGTTTGCTGTTTTGCTTGTGGGAAAGGTAGAAACTAGCCCACTTTGTTGGTGAACATTGTGAAATGTCTGATGGACTGAACAGGATCCCAAGTAGCTATGCAAATTATTTCTAGTTTTAATTTTGCAGTAATGTTCAAGATATGGGCACTGTTGTTTTCATTGTGGTTTTTAAAGCCATTTGAGCTCAGAACGTATCTATACATACACAGCAATAATGGAAGGCTTCTCACAGATTCTTAGCCAACACACACACACACACACACACACACACACACACACACACACACACACATTGTTGTTTCTATTCTATCCAGAAGATTCCTAATTTAAAGCCCACCTGTTGAAGCTCCAGCCCTACCTTGAGAAGCTGGGTAAGGTCTCATAACTCCAAACTTTTATACACAAGTAGCCTGGTGTCTGAATGGTACCAGAACCACTCGGGAAGAGTCACCAGTAATGTTTAAATACTTCTCCAAATATGGTTAGCACTGGTACAATGTCTCCCAGATGGGGTAGTTATTTTCTAGTAATAGAAACTACAGCCAAAACTCATGTTTTTATGACTGTGTCAAGTGCACAGAAGCCTGTCAGGTCTGACCTGGTAAGATTCAGTGTTGACAGCCAAGACAGGACGAAGTATATACTCTTTAGAGAGCCATGAGCCATGAGCCATGAGCCATGAGCCATGAGCCATGAGCCATG
Source organism: Arvicanthis niloticus (assembly GCF_011762505.2). NCBI lineage: Eukaryota > Metazoa > Chordata > Mammalia > Rodentia > Muridae > Arvicanthis > Arvicanthis niloticus. Next base: position 5,291,970 of record NC_047673.1, read on the forward strand.
AGCCATGAGCCATGAGCCATGAGCCATGAGCCATGAGCCATGAGCCATGAGCCATGAGCCATGAGCCATGAGCCATGAGCCATGAGCCATGAGCCATGAGCCATGAGCCATGAGCCATGAGCCATGAGCCATGAGCCATGAGCCATGAGCCATGAGCCATGAGCCATGAGCCATGAGCCATGAGCCATGAGCCATGAGCCATGAGCCATGAGCCATGAGCCATGAGCCATGAGCCATGAGCCATGAGCCATGAGCCATGAGCCATGAGCCATGAGCCATGAGCCATGAGCCATGAGCCATGAGCCATGAGCCATGAGCCATGAGCCATGAGCCATGAGCCATGAGCCATGAGCCATGAGCCATGAGCCATGAGCCATGAGCCATGAGCCATGAGCCATGAGCCATGAGCCATGAGCCATGAGCCATGAGCCATGAGCCATGAGCCATGAGCCATGAGCCATGAGCCATGAGCCATGAGCCATGAGCCATGAGCCATGAGCCATGAGCCATGAGCCATGAGCCATGAGCCATGAGCCATGAGCCATGAGCCATGAGCCATGAGCCATGAGCCATGAGCCATGAGTTGAGGTTGAGAAGATGTGACCAAGACTCAAGCTAAGGGCAACAAGCGTCACTGTCTGTCTGGAAAACTGGATGCTGGTGGAAATATTATAGATCTGAAGGTGAGGGGAGTTGACTCCTCTGTCCATACAGACGGGGGGAGGGGAACTTCCTTGGAGAGTGAGCCCACTGTCCACAAAGAGTGGGGAGGGGTGCTTCCATGGAGAGTGAACCCAGCCTCTGCGGTGATTTTTTAGGCCATTTACAATGATTATCTATTTCTCTCCTAGCAAGTGAAAATGTTGTCATCAGTCATTTGTTCCAGTCAAAACTGTCACAAACAGGATCGCTCATATCTTCCTACCCATCCTTTAAATTTGGAGGACACAAATCCACCCTGCTCAGTAAGAGAACTGCCTCTTCGATGGTTGGAGTGAACAAGAATTACCTAGAACTTAGCAAGGTAGGGGATTCCTTGTTCTTGTTTATGTTGTAAGTTACTCTGTTCGGGTGCAGTCTCTTCCTTCCCTTAAGGCGCAGTTTTAATATAATGTGAAGATATTCATATTCTAACAGAAGGAATTAAAGGAAAGATGCTGGGTTTTCTTACAATGGGAAGATACTCATGTTCTGACAAAGGGAATTGAGCCGGCTGCCTTTCTGTTGCAGAGGAGGAAAGAGCTTAGCTAACTCACACTTCCAAGTCTTATCCATCAGTGAGGAAAGTCAAGGTAGGAAGTCAAGGATGGAACCTGGAGCACAGACCAGGAAGGAATGCTGCTTGCTCAGTCTCTGGCTGGCTCACTGACTTCTGCTTAGCTAGGTTGTTTGTACAGCACAGCCCAGAGCCACTTGTCCAAGAAATGATATCACTCGGTGTACTAACGCTCCTGCACTGAATAAGACAGAGCCTCGCAGACCAACCCAATAAGGACAATCACTTGAGACCTTTGTCTGTCTGTTTTTCAGGCAGTGCTATGCTGTTTCAGGTTAACAGATATTGTTAACTAAGACAAGTAGTGTCTTAGGTTATGACTGGGTAAGAGAACAGAGAAAGGTTCAGTATACTGACAATTCAGTGTCAACGGTTTCAGAGCAATGTCACCGGCTGTCTCTGTGACATCCTGTTCAGTTTTTATCTCAATAGCTATCTCTTTGGATGGATGTAAAAGAACTTCAGGGCAATTGGATTAGAAGAGATAAACGTAATATCTTATCCCATTGACCCAATTGCTTCCAAGGTTTGGGTCTGGATATGATAAATTGTCATTTCTTTTATTTTCCAAGGACTGGAATGTTTCCACTGTGTGTTTGTAGACCTTGAGATTGCTTTTGTGTTGCATCAGTTGTCAGTGGGCTTCATCCGCATATGTTGGATTTATGACTAAAGGTTCTATTTCTAAAGGAGAATTAAAACCCGCATACTGAGTTATTTCAAATGCCGGTGGAAATGTCTGTGCACTGCTTTGTTCTTGAGAACACAAGAGCAAACTGCTTTAACAAGTCTCTTGCTTACATCTACCAAAATATAGAGTGGGAGATGTATAATTTGGAAGGGGTTGTGAACAAGTGATTTTTGAAAATGTAGATACTGAGGCAGATTGAAACATATCTTAGCTATCCAGTTCCAAGGAAAACATGGTTTAAGATGCTGCCCTTTGAAATATGACATGTGTTGGAGTGAGTGTATGCACTTGTGTGTATGTGCGTATGTAATGTGTGTTTCTGTGATATACCATATGTGTATGTATATATGAATGAATATATGTATATGCATGTGGATGTTGTGTATATGTGTGTGAGTGGGTACATGTGTGCATATGTGTGTGTTTGTATGTGCGCAAGCATATGTATCTATGTGCAGGTGTATGTGTATCTATGTGTGTATATATAAATATATATAGTTATGTATGTGCATACATGGGTAAGCGTTTGTGTAAATGTGCATATGTATATCCATTGTGTTTGTGCATGTACCTGTGTGAATATATATGTGTGTGCCTGTCTGTGTATATGTGTATTTGTGTATGTGTACATGTGCACTTGTGTTTGTGTATGTCTGACTATGTGTATATGTGTGTCTGTGTGTATGTGCCTGTTTGTGTACTTATGTACGTGTCTGTGCAACCCTACCTGTGTGTATGTGTGCCGCTGTGTATGTATATGTGTGTGTATATACATATGCTCATATGTGCATGTGCTATTAGTCAGCAGACCCTAGGATCAGTAACCCTTAGTCGTGTTGCAGAATTAGACGTGACAGGAATCCCATCTCACCACCTAGCAAAAGCCATCTCTCCATTAAGAAGCCAAGGGTTCCCTTGTGGGAAGAGCTTGATTCCAAGGGGCTTTTTATCCAGATTGTACATCAGAAGTAAGAATTTCCATACATCTAATCTAAACTGTACATTTTAATCTCAGTTATTGAGCATTTGAGACCTGGGAAGTTTTAGACTTTTCCCTGAAAGACTGGAGAGGAGAGAGAATTCACAGTAGCAAGCTGCCCGGAAAAAGAAACTTTGTGCCCCACCTATAGGGATGGAGATTTACCTTCATCTTGGGTTCCTGAGATGCTTTGCTCCCTGTTACCCTTGCTTTACCCTTCAACCGACCCCACCCTTGTACATCGATTCCTGGGCCAGAAACAAGGAATGTTACCCATTCCTTAACTGGACACAGCACTGGGCATTGAATTTGTGGAAATGGGTTGGTGCTGGCCAAGTTGGAGCTGGCCAAGTGCTTCATTTTGCATTCCCTTGTCGGCCACAATGCATCATTGCCCTGCATAGTTCATCTCCATGGAAGGAATGAGCTGCTGTCCTCATGGTACCAAACAGACGATCCTGCCTCATTAGCTACTGTCCACATAGCACTACCAAACAGATAATTGTGTTTTATTAGAATTTTCTTCTTCCATGGTGTTAAGAGGAATTGTCTTAGAGCGGTGGCTATGTTAGTCTGCCCCATCATAATTCTGTGAAATGCAATGTGGAGCCATTTAATCCTGGCGGGGTTTAATTAATTACCTCTTGCCCTTTAATTCTTCACTCAATGTCACCATTGTCTCTGTCTTTTTATTTTCCATTGTCAATTAATCTTTGCTACACATGTTATTTTTTCTTTTAAGAGCTGCTTTTATTATTTATTGAAGAAGACAGTCTTCTGTCCATTTTCAAGAAGTACCTTCCCAACCTAGTCCTTTCAGCAGTTAAAAAGAAGAAATAAAGGAAGGAAGGAAAACCCAAGAATATGTCAAACCCACACCCTGTGTTATAACTGCCTTAAAGTTAAGAGCAAAGTAACAACTAGAAGAACTCAATTATGACACAGTAGCATCTTCTTGCCCCAGGATGAGCTACATCTCATGACTAATGTTAATGGCTAGTAAACAGGCAGGACACGGCAGAGATGCTTTTCTACTGGTCTAATCTAAATTTACGATGAGATTAAGATGGGGGACAGGCAGGTGGTGAGTCTGCTTTAAGTAGGAACACCAGTGTGAAAGGTCAGCAGCAAACACTGTCAGCTTACCCACAGCTGCCCGTTTCCCAAATCTGTAGCAACAAAACAGCCCTTTGGTTCTGACTTTTTATGACCTCTTGTTTATGAATTTGTCTGTAAGTGTATTAACATGAGCATAAAGCTTAGATTCTCTTTTTTCCTCATAAACCAGAGGCTAATAAGATAAATCTGTCTTCCTTGCCTTCCTTACAGTTATTAAAAAAGAAGGGAACCTCCACATTCCTACAAAGACTGGAACGCGGAGACCCCGCCACCACTGCATCACAACTCACCGTGAGTGACCTTCACAGTCAAAAGCTCCCTGTTTGTTTCTATTGTAATGCGTTAATGTGACAGTTTATTTCCATTTCTAAAACCTTGAGTGACTTCAGAAGAAAGGCCACACACACACACACACACACACACACACACACACTTGTATGCACACACATGCTGAAGTAATGCATAATGCACAAACATGTTCATGGTTTGCATTCAGAGACCCCTGTTTTTTTTACAAAGTTGCTTTGTCCTCCCACCCACTGTCTCTCCTTAGAGTCAGCTGCATTCTTCTCTCTCCACAGAAATCTCTGGCAGACATCACTGCGAAGCTGCAGAGGGGCAGTCCACACTTCATCCTTTGCATTAAGCCCAATACCTCACAGCTACCTGGTGTGTTCGATCACTTCTATGTGTCTGCTCAACTGCAGTACCTCGGTGTCCTGGGGCTGGTGAGGCTGTTCCGCTATGGGTACCCAGTGCGCCCTTCCTTTGAGGACTTCCTGTCCAGGTCAGTCTGGAACCATTGCTCTGCCCTCTGTGGAGATGCCATGCTGACGACATCTCAACTTCCATTTGTAGCATGACGCTCAGTCGTTCTGCCCTGTCCCATGTGCAAACCAGAGAATCTGGGAAACAGTAAAGGGTGTCAACAGAGCTTATATAGAAAGTGACCAACCTTGCTAAGGACAGGACTTTGTAAAGCATTCAGTTCCTGTCATGTGTGGCTATCCACGGACCTATGACATATACAGTATTTGCATAATGTTCATTGCTATGAATGGTATAAATGTGGTTATTTTTTCCTTTGTCTTTTGTGAAGAAAATAGAGTTTAAATGAAAGTTACCAAACAACACAGGCAGGTCCTTCTTTGTATGAATGGAACTTTACTGGGATGCAGCAGGATTATCTATTTGCATGTTGTTTGCAGCCATTTTTTTTCATTATAATTGTCACAGAGATGATAAAACACAGTGCAAAATATAGCTAGGGCATTTTTTTTTTTTTTTTTTTATGATCTGGCCCTATAGCAAAGTTTGTTAACCCCCTATACTAGATCATTTCAACTAAAAAGCATTATGTGCCAAACAGTACACAGGCAATGGGGCATGTTGAGGAACAGGGCCTTGACTCTTCCTGCACGTACCTTTACCACAGCTGCTTGCCAGTACTCCCGTCTGCCCCAAGGCTGTGCCAGGCTTTTAGGCTATGTATCCTGCTTAGTACTGTGTGATGTTTATTTATGAATGTTGGTGGGACATACGTATAAGTGGTGTGTAAGTGTATATGCATACCACAGGTTGACGTCAAGTGTCTTTCCTCCATCACTTTCCATCATATTTTATGAGACAGGGCATCACAGTGAACATGGAACACACTGATATGGAAACACTGGCTAGCTGGCCATCATTCTCCAGGGGTACCTCAGTTCCTCCCCAGACATAGGGTTAGAGGATCCTCCTGCTTTGTCTGGTTTTTCCTCATGGATATTGGTGACCTGATCTCAGGTCCTCACACTTGAGAGGTGTGGTAGTTTGAATGACAAATGTCCCCCATAGGTTCATGCATTTGGACAGTTGCTGTCCAGATGGTGGTGCTGTGTAGGAAGGTTATGGAACCATTAGGAGACAGAGGCATGCAAGAGGAAGTGTGTCACTAGTGTGTCACTAGGGGCAGGCTTTGAAGACTGTCACCACAGCCCACTTCCAGTTCACTCTCTATGCCTCCAGTCTCCGTCACTGTGGCCATCTAACCATGCAACCATAAGTCAAAATAGACTCTCCCTTAAGTTGTTGACACTATGGTGACAGAAGATAACTAACATCAGAGGTAAACACTGGGTCAACCAGCCACTTTCCCAGCTCATCTATTCATAAACCTTAGACTGGGTTTAAGAAAATCAAAAATCTAAATGGGTCTGCTTTAAAGAAAGTACCTCATGAATATTAATTTAGCTTACAAATATATGCTAATGTTACAAATATATGCTTCCAGTCTGGAGCTCTAGTCTACTGCATCGCTGTGACTCTACAGCAATGCACGGAGATGCTCACAGTCTCAGAGACAGACATATGCATGCACAGCTAGACAGCAGACACAGCTGTGTAGATAGAATGTGTATCTGTGGCACAGAAGGACAGGAGAGAGTCCACATAGAGCTGGCTTTCAGGTGAAGTTAGTATTAATCTTGGTAAAGATGGTATTAACTGTTTTATAAACACACCATACCATAATTTATAGGTGATGATTGCAAGGTTGGTAATTAGATAGGAGTAAACTGGACACGAATAAGTTTGAGTGAAGCTTTTGAGGTGTGGATAGGAGTGGGGGGTATATTATTGGTTATTGTTCATTAGCATATATCTTCATGCATCTTTGCCTATTTCATAAGCAGAAATCAAATCAGTCTTCATGGATATATGGCTTAAAAATGGGTCTATGGTTTTTTTTTTTCATGCATCTAATTGGCTTGTTAGAGGTCAACCCTTCTGCACCATTAAGTTTAAATGGTCTTTGGGTAAATGAGATATAAACCTGTTCATAAGTAAGATTTTTTTAAAGATGAACGATTTATACTAACCAAAGGAAAACCAGAGTATCCATACGTAAGTTTAAAACTAAGAGACCTCCCAACGTACCCTGAACCAACATGGGCTGAAATTGCAAGCTTTGGGTTATAGTTCTATCCATGACACATTATCAGTGGTTTAATGGCAGTCCTGCCTATAGATGAGCGGAAATCTTATTCAAGCATACTGTCGTCGTCTCAGAGCCATGGGTCTAGCTAGATACATTATATTTTGGTCAGTGGGGCTAACTTTTTTTCCAGCTCAAAAGAGACCCATATACCATGTACATCAGAGTCCCCAGCAGACCACATCCCAGCTTCATAGCCTTCATATTCTGTGGCTTAAGGTGAATCCTGTGAATGAGTGTCTCCAACAGCTGACCACAGATATTGCAGTTAAGGGAGAGTAGACATTGCTCTGAAAACTCTGATGTCATCTCTTGGAGAAGTTGTTTTGTCTCGATATCGCCCTTGAAATGCCAATTCCTTTCAAAAAAAAAAAAAAATTACAGAAAATGTAAAGTCTTCGGCTAACCCAAACTCCACCAAACCCAAACATCAATTTGCCAAGCTTCTTGATGGGCCTTCCCCCAAGTTTGAGATATTCTGTGGCCCAAGCAGCAGGATCCATCCACCAACAGCAGCACATTTCTGGCACTTGCTAGTGTGTTTAGTGAGGCTGTCTTAGGAACGTGGTGTCAATCAAGCTCTGTAATAAGGCATCCCTCAGAGATTCTCCAGGCAACTTTATTCTTCGTCCTAATGCTTATCACAACAAGCAGACATCATGAATTGCTGTGTTTCTACAGAATAGTGTGGATGGGTGGGGGGGTCGTGACTCCGTGTATGTGTGTGGCATTATACATCATGGTGATTTGAAATTCATTTTATTTTGCCTTTTGTATTTGTATACCTTTCTGTCAGAGTCTACCTTAATAAAAACAGATTATGCAATTAACCTTTTGAAATTAAGCACAGGTTTTCACATCTATGCTTTTCTTAAGATAATGGCTTCTCAGCAGGGACCGTTTCTATTAACAGGCCTTGCAGGCACTAAATAAATATCTTCAGGATCCAGACATGTAACTTGATGGTGTTTGCCTAGCATGTGTGAGGCCCCTGGTTCAATTCCTAACACACACACACACACACACACACACACACACACGTCTTTTCACAAAACCTGCCATAGGAAATGAACTGAATCTCAATTCAGAGTGAAAAGTTTGAATAACACAATAAAAACCATACTTTTGAATTTCTATTAGACAAAGAGTTTGGGTGTGGAAAATGCTGTGTGTGCGAGTTAATTTCTGCATTCCTTTTAGCATTTTCTTATCTCAAAGAGATGTGATTTCCTCTTGTCTTTATTTTGAATGGCTAAGCAGAAATGAAATTATTAACTTATTTCAACATAAACGTGTCACCACCTCTCTGAATGTGACAAGAACATTGATCTACAGAGAGATTGCCAATCTCTGTGGAACTTGACTTAATCACAATCAGTGCTGTCAGAGAGCAGGCGTGATTTAATACTCCGTGCATATTCAGAAGCTCACCTGCACTCTGAAATGACCCCAGGCAAGGAAGCACCACTATCAAAACCAAGGCCTGGAGTAGAATTTAATAGGAATCATTTTAATAGAAATCTGGTGAAATTCCAGATAGCAGCTTGTACCTCTCCCATGTATAACAGAACTCCTTGTATTCTACTTAAAGGCCATCATAAAATACCTCTCCTCTGGCTACAACTTGCTTAACTATTAGAGCTAAAACTCATCCAAGCAAAAGGCTCACCATATATGAAAGCTATGCTCACCCCAAAGTCATAGATAAAACATTTTGTCTAATTTTGCAGTTTGGAAGTAAATAGCTGCTTCTCTGTGTAACATTCATTATCTCTGAATTCCAACAGGATGGTAGGTTGGCAAATACGGACAAGAAAGTCTTGGTGTGCTGGGTTGAAGACACTGTTCTCAGTTTTCTTTCTATTGCTATAACAAAATGCCACCATCAGAAGCAAGCTGGAGAGGAAAGGGCTATTCATGTTATAGCTTATGACTTGTCATGATGGAGAATGGGGGCAAGACCTCAAAGCAGAAACCTAGAGATCAAAACCAAAGCCCAGGTCATGGAGGAACACTACTTTTGCTTATTCCACAAGCCTTTCTCAACTTGCTTTTTTATACAGCCCACACTTGCTGAAGACAGCACCACACATGATGGACTAGGCCCTCCCACATTGATCATTAATTGAGAAAATGCCCCCAGTCGTTCTTACAAGCCATTCTGAAGAAAGCATAGAATCTGACGTGCCATCCAAAGAACTTACCTTCAACTTCAGACGCTTTGTGGAGGGTTTGCTTGTCGCTAGTTTGAACCCTGAGGGGCCTGTGTGTGTGCCCTCCCTATACGGGTGTGTGCCTTGCCTATAGCAAGAGTGACCGATCTGACTCTCTATTTCAAGAACTTTCTCTGTTGACATCTACGACTTCAATTTGTGAGACATTCTACCATGGCTTTGAAAGTCAGTTCTCACCAACCACCAGCAACAAACTACCAACAATCTAAACTGTGTGCTTTGCTTTGTTATATATGATTTGGGGCTTAGCGGCAGCAGGGTTCAGCTCAGACAAGCTGTGAGTTTGGTCTTTGCTTCATGACAGAATCAGAATCAGCCCTTGGTGAGCAAGAAGGGGGAAAAAATGGGCCCATTGTTCTCTCAAATTCCACTGAAGCAGCAGCACTCACAGGGTGGAACAAGACTGTACCCACAAGAAGGCTCTGTAAAGAGCACAGAAGAGCATCAACATCCTAGCTCAGTCATCTTTACCTTGTTAGTCCATCCCAAAACTTAGTGTCATAAATACAAAAACTTATTCTTCCTCCCTGTTCAATTAGCTGGGACGAGTAGGTTTTTTTTCCTATCGACAGCAGGAGAGCTAATACTGGAGCAAGCCTCGGTGTGCCGGGTGCAAGAGCATTTCTTCACCCACATGTCTGGTACCTGAGGCCCCACTATGTGCAATTCCTCTAGCGGAGTGGCTCGTATTTCCTATTTTGGAAAACCGCTTTCAAAGGGCAAGAAAGGAAGCTTGGGTCCTCCTCAGTTAAGTACAGCAAGTTCTCCTTCTGTTCTGTGAGGCACGATGGTTGCAGCTGGCACGGACCTTTTCCTTAGAATAGAAGCAACAGATGCAGTAACAGTGGGACAAGGTGCTATCTCCTTCTAAGGGGAAACAAAGGTGTATCTGGAGGCAAAGGAAAGCCCTCTATGGCCAGACCTCAGGTGTCAACTGAGTCTCGTCACTTCCCAGTTTCTACAATTAACTCCACGGATGGGAAAATATCACACTAACATGTGTTTATGAAATTATAGAATAGAAGGAAGGAATCATCAAAGGCCATGTCACCTTTCTCAAAAACACTAGACCAGCATGAGTACCCAAGTTCAGCCCCAGCTCCCAAGTAAAACATCTGGGAATGGCATGTCATGCTTTTAATCCTAGCTCTGGAGAGACAGACAGGCAAATCCTTGATGCTCAATGGCTAACATGACTTAGAGAGCACGGGGTTCGATGAGAAGCTGTCTCAAATGTTTCCTGGGTAATGACATCCTAGGATGACCTGTGGCCTACAGATTTGCACTCTCATGCACCCAAAACAACATAGAACCAAGCGTGTGTGTGTGTGTGTGCGCGCACACACACACACATCCACATTGTTTTACAGTGTGCTGTGCCTTCACGGTACCCAAGACCCATGGACCCGCTCTCTTCCTCAGAGATCCTGCCCCCTCTTCTTTCCCTTCTCCTCAGTTTCTGTCCTGTTCTGAGATCAGGAACCTTTGGTGGTACATGCCCAGGTAGTGTTGGGGTGGCAGGCTTCTGCAAGGGATAGTTTATGTTTGGTGGTGAGTTCCAGGCACCGTCACTGAAGAGAGAGACTTGTACTTAATGAGGTGACTGTATTTGGAAAGGACAGAGGATTGGACCAGCAAGAGCCCCAGGATCACTATATTATGCTTGGCCTGGGGATCACCCAGAGCTGTGTTTTCAGACTGACAAACCCGCCTGGAAATAGCATGAATCCTTCAACTCGTCTAAGCCACATGGGCTGATCAAAGGCTGTGTGGTGAAGGAGCAGAGCCATGACAGTGCACAGGGCAGCGCACAGGGCAGCGGAGAGGACAGAAGAAAAGCATACAGAGGTTGATAGATTCAAAGTCAAGGGTGGCAACCATGCAATGAAGCAGGCAGTCTGTGCCGAAACCTTCTCAAAGTGTCTTTGTGGCAGGCCGGAGATGCCAGCCCCTTCCAACACATCTTTAATAGAAATGAGATTTATAAGGTCAGGGGATATTAAATCAGAAAGTTTGGATTGGCAAAGGATGCCTTTTCTTACAAGGCAATCTTGCCAAATCTGTTGTGCTTATGTAAGATTTAGTGTAATCTGGAATAAGGAAGGCCTTTAATTTTTGAAATGTAAACTAAGAGAGAAGCTTATGTAATGGCTGGAAAGTCATTTCGGTGTAAGTCTAATCAAGTGTATCTTTATTCATAGGTTGGTTCACTGCTCAGTGGATTGTGGGTCAGCAGCTCCTCTATAATCTGCTTCCACTGTCTGCAGAGCTTATCTGCAGAGATCCCCCAACAGTAAACACCGAAACCCCACAGGCCATGTGCTAGGCTCAGCTGTGTCACAGACAGTGTGGAAGTAAACAGGAGAGAGGTGTGTTCAGTATCCCGACACTAGGATGTGTGGGCGTGGCCTAAAGGCAGCTAAGCTAAGCATTGATAGAGATTCTGTTTCTTTTCCAGATAGAATTGTACAAATTATCCTGTACAGAGCCAAGAGATAATGATAGGAGGCTTTGTTGTTGCTGCCGTTCGCTTGTTTTCAGTGCTGAGGCTGGTGTCTAGGCCTTGGGATGCTTAGGGGACGCCCTGCCACCGAGCTGTAGCCAAGAGGAAGTCCCTTCAGCACTCACTCCTACAGTGTGGCTCAGACTCCAGTGTCTACTCTTTCAAGTTTTATTGTCCCACTGGGGCAGTGCTCACTCACTCACTCATTCATTCATCATTCATTTCTTCATGACTTATTCATTCATTCTTTCCCTTGCACAAGTTTTACTGAGTCAGAATGCTGTAACTTGGGCTCGCTACAAGCTGTAGCCTTGTGGCCACGGTCACTGTGTTTCATGGGGAAGCCCTTTAGGGTAATTACTGATATCACGAAGACAATAGGCATTATGTAATTATGTAATTATGTAATTATGTAATCACTAATCATTATCACAGGGGCCAGAGCTGACGCTCAGTAGCAGAGCTCTTGCCTAGCATGGCCTAGGCCATGGGTTCGGTCCCCAGTACTGCCAGCAAAGTAAGGAAGGAAACCATTGATTTGAAGTTGTCTGGACAATACTTTCCTGTGCTGTGGAGATGGCTCAGACAGCAAAGTGCTTTCTGTAAAAATGTAAGGATCCGAGTTTGTATCTGCAGCACCCATGTGAAAGCTAGGCGTAGCAACACATCTCCGCAACCCCTGCTCTATAGAAAGTAGGAAAAGACGGGAGGAACCAGGGGCTCACTGTCAAGCCAGTCCAGAGGAATCTATGAGATTTGGGGCCTCAACAGATGTTATTTGGAAACATAAGGGGAAGGGAGATGCCTGGAATTGACCTCTGACCTCCACACACATGCTCAGGCAGTTGCATCCATGCCTACCCCATGCATAAACACACACATAAACAATGAAATATAATTGTCATGTGTTTTTCCTTAAATATGAGTAATCGTCTATAGTGGCCCTTCATCCATTGTGAGCAATCTGCTGCCTCACTGGGCAGCCACCAGGGAACATGAATAAGCAATGTAGACTTTGCACTCTGGTCCTCGAGTGGTCAACAGTCCATTGCTGTATCAATTTCAAGGTTGTAAATGCGTTCCATTCCTCACCCTGAGCTTTGTCTAAAAGAGTTCATCAAGGATGCTATGCCCAGAATAAATGCAAAAGTTACAATGAAACAAAAGAGCAACTCTGACAAGAGAAGGTAGTTTGCCAGGAACTCCCGATATTTGACTAAATCTTCAGTCTCTAAGACTCCCATGAAAAACGAACATTGAAAATTCGAAGAGCAACACAGTTTATAAAATGCAGGGATGCTTGCGTCCAGAGGAGCTAAACTTCCAAGTCTGCTCATCTTACTCCTCTGAGGTGAATGTGCAGAGCCTCGCACGCACAGGCCGAGCCCTTGTCTCTGCATTCCCCTTTCCGTTTGTCTTTGGCCCAGGCTTAGTTCATCAAGTTCTAGGCATCACCGCCGAGCATAGAGGTTGTAAGTCTCATCTATGTCTCTGCAAGCTTCTTCACTTTCTGCCATTCCCAGCAGACACTTTGGTGTTGAGGAAAGGCCGCTCAATGTCAGTCACGAGGCAGCTGACAGGTTGACAGGACAGGACCCATTGTGTGGACTACACTTGAATGACTGGCGTAATTTTCTGTGCAGTTTCCTTGTGGAGCTCTGTATCTTGTATTTGAAACATAATCCTTATTGATATCTCATAGTGAGTGTACTAATGGTGGCACGCTTATTATTGCCTGAATAGTTTAGAAATGTTTACCTTGGTTCTGACTATTCCCCACCCCCATAAAACTGTTCATTAGATGTTGTAGGTCCCGATGGCCCTGTTGCATCTGCAGTTTATTTAGCAACATTCCCACTTTGTAACAGATATCCTGATCCATTATCTAAGCTTTCTGGTCACAGCGTAACCAGACAGACATCTATAAATTCATTCTTCCATTCTATATGGAAAAGGGAGATGCATTCTCTGTTTCTCAGCTTTTTGAAATGCTTAATGAACTAAATGCACTCTCTGCTACGCTGTGGGATTAGAGATTAATTTGTGCATCAGGAATATTTTTAACAATAAAAGCATCACATCACAAGAGATATTGTATTGATCTCATATTTATGTAAAAGACTATTTTTAACTTATGGGAAGATCACAAGTGGAGCTGACCCACTTTGCAGAAAACCACACAAAATACAGAATGTTCTGAACTCTTGAAAGTCCTCACCTCATAAACCTAAAATCGTACTTCTATGACAGCTTAATTAGTGGATGTTCATAGTATATGAAAGCCATCCACTTTTAGGGGTATTTAGAGTAAAAGTAATTTGTTTTCTTATCAAGAAATCCATAATCTTACAAAAACACATTGCTTCAAAATAAAATGATTGTATTTGTAAACTTCTGTTCTTTTTCAAAGATCACCTATTTATGACAAAATTATTTAGAAATATGTAGAACCTGCATCCATAGCAATCAAACATTGAATAATTTAAAACAACCTTTAATATATTCAAAACAATAAGATTAGCAGGACAGTGAATGATATTAATGAGAGACCTGATATATAATCACCTTTTCCAAATTTGATGGTCAAGACACTAATTACCAAGCAGAATATCAAAAGAAACATGCATGGAAATCTTCTGCTTTATTTTGAGGGAACTTCTATGAGGCCACCCCAAGAATAGAAAATAGAATCTGACATTTATTCATTAGTGATAATAAAGAAATGGTGACCTACCAATACAGGAAAAACAGAATTGCACCCTTGCTGTCTTCTTTGCATTAACAATGACCTGCACTTCAAGTCTGACCTTTATGGAATTACCAGGAAGATTCTTTTAAAAGGTAGCCATCACATAGGGAAAAAAATGAATCCACTGAGCTTGCATTTGGGGCAGCCACACTTTTAAGAATGACTCTTTCTAACCTGACATACTCTGCTGTCGAGACCAACATCCTTGCAGTAAGTGTGCTCCCACCCTTGAAGTAAACAGCTCAGAACATAATGAGGCATAGCTACGTGCTGACTGATCCTTTATCACGTTTTGGTTATGACTGCCAATGAGGAGAACACTCTGATCACATCCCAAATGATTTCATTATTTTTCCAATGCTGTGACAAAATGCCCGACAATGACAACTTAATGACACAAGGATTTACTTGGCTTTCCCGGGGGTGTAGCCCACAGTAGCCGGCTCTCCTGGGGGTGTAGCCCACCGTGGGCGGCACTTCCTTGTGGTAGAGTCCACTGTGGGCTGCTCTCCTGGGGGTGGAGCCTACCGAGGGCGGTTCTCTTGGAGGTGGAGTCCACAATGGGTAGCTCTATTGCGTGGGTGGGAAAGCATGGAGGGTAGGTGGGGATGTGTTGCAGCTGGTGACATTGTGTCTGGAAGCAGAGGTGACGCTGGCACTCAGCTCTCTTTCTGTTTTTCTCTCAGCCTTTGGGATAGCGTTGTCCAACTACGGTGGGTCTTCTCATCATAGTCAAGCCTCTCTGGGAATGCCCTACCTTTGTTTGCTTCTGGGAGGATTGACAGTCCCTTGAGGTTGACACCAAACTGACCCATGACACTGCCCAAGGCCTCCTCTGGCAATCGATTCTGTGTCCTGTGTTTTGTTTCATGGGCTCATGCTGACTTCTCAGCATAGGGTCTGTCTATAAGTATCTGGTGCCTGCATGCTGAGAATGGTTAACCTGCGCGGCCCACATTAGATTGTTCCCTCAGGAAAGGGATGATAAAAAAACAAATCCTTTTCCTATTCTATCTCTTTCCTATTAGAATAGAAAAGATAAGATGAATTTTGCTCTTCCAATGATTCAGACAGCGTCTCAAGGCCATAAGGTGACTCGGTTTTCATCTTGATATTCTGGGGAATGCACTATGGTTTTGCAACTTTCTTTTGTTGTTGTTGTTGTTGTTGTTTTTTGGTTTTTTTTTTTTTCCGATTTCTAAGGCCCACATCTGTCCATGGGCTAAGTCACCATCCACATATCTTTGCTAAGCTTCTGTTCCAACATCTTGCCTAACATTGTGTTGGGTCCATTACCCAGTGAAGTTCTGTGAATCTTCTAGTGACTCATTCACATCAGCTACTTCTTTGACAAATAGTTCCTCCGACACAGTCTTGTCCTTGGTGTTGGGGAAAACCCAGTGACCTGCTTGTGAGAGTTTGCTAGTGAGTTCCTTCGGGCCTGCAGATGGGTTTGGAACTTCATTCAGTGGGGACTCAGTTCGTTCTGATATTTCAAGGTTTTTCATCAGGGTTACTTTGGTAGTTTGTAGTTTCAGTCTACTTTCTGGGTTGTCTGGGTTTTGTCAACTTATCAAAAAAAAAAAAAAAAAAAAAAAAAAAAAAGCAGGGACAATGGATCTCAGTTGAGAAATTGCTTCCCTAAGATTGCCTGTAGGCAAGTCTATGGGAGCATTTTATATATACACGTGTGTGCACGTGTGCGTGCCCATGAGTGAGCGTGTGTGTGCATGTGCGTGTGTGTGTGTGTGTGTGTGTGTTTCTGCTTACTTTTTTCAAAACTTTACTCCCTGAATTCCTTCCTGATCCTTTTTCACCACCGTATATACCCAACTTCATGTTTTCTTTTCTCTTTTAACAACCACAAAACATACACACACAAAAAAAAAAAAGCAAAAAAAGAAGAAACAAAAATTAAAGCACACATGCACCAATGAGAGTCTGATTTGTGTTGGCCAACTACTGAACATGGGCTTTGCCCTGAGTTTATATAGCTAGTTTTACTCAACTGAAGAAAACCTCCTCTTCTCTCTCTCTCTCTCTCTCTCTCTCTCTCTCTCTCTCTCCTTCCCTCCCTCCATCCCTCCCTCCATCCCTCCCTCCCACTCCCTCCCTGCCACTATCAGTTGCAAACAGCTTCTTGGCTGATGGTAGGACCC
Source organism: Arvicanthis niloticus (assembly GCF_011762505.2). NCBI lineage: Eukaryota > Metazoa > Chordata > Mammalia > Rodentia > Muridae > Arvicanthis > Arvicanthis niloticus. Next base: position 5,308,654 of record NC_047673.1, read on the forward strand.
CTGTGATGATCCTCCTACCTGTAGTTCCCAAGTGTCAGGATTGCAGGTGTAATCCACCATACCTGGGTACTTGTATCCATATTGTTATGTGTATTCAAGTTACCCAGAATCTTTCCTTATAGGTCTTTTCCTGTCTGCAGGGTGTGGGATGATACCCTGTATTTTGTTCCTGATGTGGGGACTGGAGCTTTTAAGGAAGAAGCCTCAACAAGTTGGGTTGGCTACAAATCCCAACACAGAGAGAACATTTATTGCAAGTGGCCACATATGGAAAGAGAAGCAAACTGAAGCAACCTAGTAACCTCAAGCTCATTTCAGGTTACTGACATGAGTTAAAACAGCAGAACTGTGGGAAGGGCCATTGTGTAAGCAGAGTGAGACCATCCTGGTCAAGGCTTGGTCTGGCTGCTCACTGTCTCAGCTCCGGTCCTGTATAAGCTGGTTCTCAATAGACCATTATTCCAGTTTTACGACGTAGCCTTGTATAGTTGCTCTCATCTGGGGTGGCTTTGTTTTGCTCAGGGTGGTTTGGCTCTTCCTACAATCCAAAATGATAACAGGAACAGGCAAATGAGCTACCTGTGGGCCTTCAGCATTGAGGGAAGATAAACAGGGTTAGAAAGGCTCCAGGGTAGGTAGCATGCCTGCATTTAGAAATAAGGAAGAGACTCAACATGGAGGACACACACATACACTGGTAACAGAGGTGCCTGGTTTTCAACCTGCCTTAGGTTCTTGTGAGCCTAAGGGAAGAGATGTTACGATCCAGCCAATCAGCTTCTAAACCTCTGTCGGTACTGACCTGATTTTGCTTCTTTGTCATCCAGCTAGGATCCTGTCACTGATGTTATCTCTACTGTTTCCTGTCAAATAACTCTTCAAAGCCACGCCATTAGCCTCTCAAACTGGAGTAGCTCCTTCCTGCTCTCTGTGGGTTTATTTTAGCTCTCTGTCTTCCATCATAAGGTTGGACCTCTGGCCAGCAGTGCTCACCTTTTCTCCTCTTTCAACCTAAGTTTCAGTGCAGAATTTTTCCTGGCTTGATGAAACAGCACAGAGCTGAGGGTCAGTTCATCATCGCCTCAGGATTTTATGTCCAGGACTCTGAGCAGCAATGACTCAGGTGTAGACGCTAGGATAAATGGAACACGTTCTCAGGAAGCCTCTGCTTCAGGCTCAAGGATCAAGACCCAAAGCTGCCGTGTCCTGGTGTGGAATTGTCACACACCCCACAGAGAGTTCTGTAGTAAGGGTCTGTAGATGCCGAGTCCTGTTCTGCAGAACCTTCTCTCAGAGGTGCTGGTAATACAAGCTGGGGCCGGGGACAATGATGTCCCCTTTCCCTGTCAATCTGCAATATGACTGCATACACAGATGCAGGCAACGTAGGACCCAGAGAATGGGGTGGAGAATCCCACCCTGCAGGCTGGAGGACTGGATAGACCTGGGATCAGGCTGCCCCTAGTGAGGCTGGCTGAAAGAGAAAGGCTATGCTCCCCCAAGAACTTGGCAGGTGTGTGAAGGTAGGTGGCCCTGCATGAACCCAGCATCCCTAAGCCATAGCTGAAGCCAGTTGTTCAGGCTCGCCTTCTGTTTTAACAGATTATCTTATGAAGTTAGCCTCGGAAGGTTGACATTTTCTCTTTAGTATTTTTAAGGTGTTAATCTTCACCCTTCCTTTTTCTGAAGAAGAAAATCAGCTGTGCTTCATGACTCCCCTCTTCTGGACACAATGGGCCTTTCAGTTCTATTCGCTTCAAAGATGGCTTTCTCTTTGTCTGTCTGAGTAACTTGCTTGGGATGCCTTTGAGTGGCATTCTCTCCAGGTCCCCCAGGTTTGCCTTTTTAGATCTTTGGGTTTGGGGGTCCTACAAGTTCAAAGCAATCGTATTAAAAACTAGTTTTTCTTTCCTCCCTTCTATACTCTCCTGAGAATTACAGTTCCACACATGACATCACGTGCCACTGTCCCTGAGAAGCCAGTTCTCCGCTCACTTGCTTTGCACTGTCTTCTTTCTTTGGTGGCCATGGCTGCCTTCAAGACTTCCCATTTCCGAACTGAAGCAATCTGTGCCTTTTTTTTTTTCCTGCTCTCGGCTTTTGGAGTTTTTATTTCCATAAGCTCAGGCCGGGTCTTTTATTAATTCTTCATTGCTTAGTGTGGTTTCTATTCCTTGCAGGAAATTCCTTAGGAATTTCCTTATCTACTGTTGCTTCTGGGTCAGTGTTAGTGGATCATTTTCTCAGTGCTTTAAATGTTGTGGTTCGGCGACTCTGGGACAGGCTTTCAGATGTTTGGAAAGTGTTTCATGATCTTGATTCCACTCTTCTGGTTCTCCAGGTTGTGGTTGGTCGTGTAGAACTTAGTTGTAGATAGTGACTAAATAGCTTTACTGTTTCCTCGCTTACTTGCTCTCTTTTCTTGCTCTCTCCCTCCCCTCCCTCTCTCCTCTCTCTCTCTGTCTTCCTTCCCCTTCTTTTTCCTCTCTCCCCTTCTCCCCTTTCTTCCCCTCTCTCTTTCTCTCCCCCTCTACCTTCCTGCCCTTCCTTTCTCCTTTCTCTCCCTCTCCTTTCTCTCTCCTCTCTCCCCTTCTCCCCTCTTCCCCTCTCTCCCTCTTTCTACCTTTCTCCCTTCTCCCTCTATCCCTTCCCTCTCTCTCCTCTCTCTTTCTCTCCATCCTCTCCTCTCTCTCCCTCTTTTTCTCTCCCTCTCTCCTTCTCTACCTTCCTCCCCTCCCTCTTTCTCCTCTCCTTCCCCCTTCTCTCTCCTTTCTCCCCCATTACCCCTCTCTCCTCGTTCTCCTTCTCTCTCTTTTTCTTCCTCCCTCCTTCCCTACCTTCCCCCTTTCTCTATCTTCTCTCCTCTCTCTCTTCTCTCTCCTTCTCTCCCTCTCTCCCCCTATGCTCTTCTCTTCCCCCTCTCCTCTCTCCTCCCTCATCTCCTCTCTCCTTCAAAACTGCTAAGCTGATTGTCTGTTCTCACCCTCACTTTGATCTCTCCATTTTGGAAATACTATGAGGATCCAGTTGGCCTCCCCTCCCCTCTCCTGTCCAGAAAGAAGTCTGGAAACTCCCATGATGCAAGCTGCGACAGCATTAGGACTGAATTTCCTTGCTTTGTGTCTCTATATCGCTGGCTTCAGGGACTAGTGTCCTCTGTCTTGAAGGGCACTTCTTGGCATGTTTTATTTAGTTGTATGTTGTGTAGGATAGAGACTGTGAACTTGGCTGTGTTTGGTATAATCTAGGAGATGCACCTTGGGGACCTATGAAGGTGTTTCTAGGTAAGTTTAACTGAACATGTTGACTCCCTGAATGTAGGTAGCACCTCCTGTGGGCTAGGCTGGTATAATTAAATAAAATGGGAAAAAAGAGAAAGCCATATAAGTACCACCACCCCTCTCTCCCTCTCTCTCTCTCTGTCTCTCTCTGTCTCTCTCTCTCTCTCTCTCTCTCTCTCTCTTTCTCTCTCTCTCCATATATATATACACAGATATAAACAAACTATGGATACAATGTAACCTATTGCTGTCAGTTCCTGGAATACAATGTAACCTATTGCTGTGGGTTCCTGGTGCCTTGCTTTCCCAGCATGACAGACGGCATGCCTCAGAACTATGGGCCCAAATAAACCCTCACTTCCTCAAGTTCTGTATTATCGGATACTTGGTCACAACAGTGAGACATTAATGAATACAGAGGTTGATCTTGATGGCTGTGGGCCCATCCCTGTCATGTGTGTTTCTCATTGAATGGCCCTGTTACCTGCTTATCAATCCTAAGCTATCCTTTGAGCCCCTGTAACCTAATCTTACAGAAGTCCTCCCCCCCCTACACTGGAGCTTTTGTGTGAACATTTTCATTAAGGTAATTTTGTGAGTGTGGATAATGCACTACTCTGCTCTGATTATTCAGATTAGATACACTAGCTTTTTCTAAGCAGATTTATGTCTCCGTATAAAAATTAACACCGAGCAGCTGGTATTTTATAAAGCGGCAATGCTAGACATGGGCTTTGGATAGGAAGTGGAGGCAAGCACTGGGTTTGTTTACATGTGCACGGGTTTTAATGAAGTTAAAAGTAAGCAGACTAGACATTGTTCAGGAAGCCGGTGACTGTCAGCCTATTCTTGGAGAAATCTGGATTGGGGGTTTCAGTCACCAAATGGTCAAAATTGTATCCTTCTATGCAAGGGTCTAAACAGAATTCTGAGCATTCTGAGTTCCTCTCCAAATCTCCCTAGCAGAGGGCCTTGGCTTAAACATGTACCACCTGCTTTGTTCACAATAGAATTTAATGACAGGGAAGTTCCCCTTTTCTTCCTGATGGTATGCACTGTTTCAGCTCAGGGAACTCTGAGATGTTAAAATGTCTTAAGGAACTTCAGAATTTATAAGTAAATAAAGTAAGATGCTCTTTTTTTATTAAAAAGTTTTATTGTTTGAGAATCCCATGCACGGATGTCACATCACATGGTACATGAGCAAGCCCACCTCCACCCTCTCCCACCCAGTTTCTCGCCAACACCACTCCCAATGGTTTTTCTTCCCAAAGTAATGTGGAAAAAAAAAAAAAAAAAAAAAAAAAAACCCTGCAGGCCACTTGATGCTGCCTGCACATGCAGTGGGGTAGGACCTTTTCCTGAGACATGAGGACACCTCAGAGGAAGCTCTGGCTGCCACTAAGGTTCTTATATATTTCTCTGAAATCTTCACAGTGAAAATTGCCTGCCACAATTATCTGATACTTATCAGATTATCGATAACGCTCACAAAACCGCTATTAAAACAAAAATCCCTCTGACCTTTGTTATACAACATTGGTGTTTAATGTCAGTGATCAGGGAAATTGTATACAATTGTGTACGAGCAACGATTCGTGTGTTTCAAACAGAGGACACTGAGAAGTAGCTGTGTCTTGGTTGTGCTCACACATAATTCATTTGTCTAATGTTTTAGTTAGAGTTCCTGTTGCTATGATGAAATGCTATAAGCAAAAGCAACTTGAGGAGGAGAGGGTTTATTTCACTTCACACCCCATAGTCTGTCACTAAAGGAAGTCAGGGCAAGAACTCAACACTGGAATCTGAGGTAGGAACTGAAGTAGAAGCCATGGAGGACCGATCCTTACTGACTTGGTCAGCCTGCTTCCTTGTACACCCTAGGACCACCCACAGTGAGCCGTGCCCTTCCAGATCAATCATTAATCAAGAAGATGCACATTAGGGTTTGCCCACAGGCCAAAGTGGTGGGGGAAATTTTCTCAATTTGAGGTTCTCTCTTCCAAAATTACTGTCAACTTGTGTCAAGTTGACAACAAAACTGACCAGGACATGGAACATACAAAGCCTTCACATGACATTGCAGAAATACTTTCCCAGGACGTGCAGCATACAGAGCCGTCATGTGACACTGCAGGAATATTTCCTCAACATAATTCACTGAAGCATTTATTTCTTGCCTGAGCCAGTGATCTATGAAGACCTGAAAGTTTAGAACTGCCATCATTGCTGTATTATTAATTGGTGTGAATGCTGTTCTTAAATATGACCAATACTGCTGTCGGTACAGAAAAGGCAGCAATGAATCAGGTCAGTAATGTTAACCTGAGAGACTAATCAATTTCCAGGTAGGGAAGAAAGTAGATATGATAGCAGATATGATAGAGTGAAATCCAGCGCCAGGAAGTATGGGAAACCAGGGACATGTGACATGGAAGTTTTGAGATTTAACTTGTGCTGCTCATGGGCTTTCTGAGTATCATGGAGAGTATGAGAAACATCTATCTTGTTTGTCATGCATGCATTAAATCCTGAGTTTTTATGTGGCTGCCTAGCATGGAGTGTGTCTGAGGTGCAGAGGAAAGATTGAAGGAGGATCAAGAAGGCCGAGGTTGAAGCACACTGGCCCAGTCAGGAAATGGACTGGCCTCCTAAAGCTTGTGTGTTCAATGCTTTGGTTTCCAGCTAGTGGCAGGATTTTGGCAGGATTTTCAGATGCTCGGAGGTAGGAAGAGGATCAGTAAGGAATGTCTTTGTGTCTTTACCTTGCCCTGACCCCTTCCTGGATCCCTTCTCGTTGTTTCCCAGCTGCATTGTATGACAAACCATGTCTACCACACATGTCTGCTGCCATGATATTCTTGCCCAAGCTTATGGGGCCACACAACCATGAACTGAATCTCTGAAGCTAGGCATGGAGAAGTATCCTTCGTCCTGAATGCTGTTTGTACCAGATACTTTGTCACAGTGTCAAGAACCTTGGCTAATACGAACATATACCAACAGTATGGGAAAACAGGAGATGGTGCCTATGAGAGAAAGAACTTACGAGGTAGAGAAGAAGAGAAAGTTAAGAGCCAGGAGGTGATCTGGAAGAAGACACAGGTGACAGAAACACCAAGTTTTATAGGAGCAGAATAGTGTGATGGGGGGACCCTGGAATGCTGTTACTATCTTGACTTAGGAAAGGTTCTTTGCTCTGTAGACCTGGGGTATTTTGATGAAGGGCTCTGTGCATGGAACAGAGAAGTTTGCTGTCAGTAGTAGCAAGGTGTTCTGACAGGAGGACCTGAATATTGAATGCTGAATGTTGTCTGACTGCCTACTCAGAATCTCTCCCTCCCTTGTTGGGTCTCCATTCTCCCAGGCTGTTGGGCTAAGGTGTGATTTCAACCAGATAGAATGATGACTGACATAGGAGTAGATTAGAAATACATCTTAACATTTTTGTAAAGGGGAAACATATAAGATATGTATGCCAGTTTAAATGAAAATTTAACTTATAAATGTTTTTATTTGCTGGTGACAGAATTTACTGGCTCTGCCCAGGGAGGATGCCATACGCATTGCTGAGGATAGAGCTTACTTGACCTTCATAGGTTTTCCACAGCTGAAGTTCTCTTCAAAAGATCTGTGAAAGGACCTAGTCAAAAGCAATTAAACTCACACCTCCACAGGGCTAGTCAAAAGCAATCAAGCTCACACCTCCACAGTGCTCCTCAACTCCCAGAGGGCCTCCAGAGACCCAGCTTTCAGATGAAAAGTACCGAGTAGGCCAGCTCTTAGTCACTGTTGTTTGTAACCCCAAGAAGTTTTAGTCTTGAGGAATAGTTATTCTAAGAAATAACACAGGAATGGTACCAACAGGGCTAGGCTTTTAGGCTTGACAAAGAGGTGAAGTTGTGGACTGAGCATCCAATGACATTATACATTAATTCCTTTGGGGTCCTAGCTAGTGTTAATTTTAATAATTTTTTTCTTTTGATTGAGACTTCCATTTAAGGGCTGAGGAGATGACTCAGTCAGTTTAAAATACTTGTCTCCCAAGCATGAGGGCCCGAGTTCCAGCTCCAGAACCCATATTATAAAAACCCATGTTATTATTAACCCATCGGTAATCCAGGCATTGGCGAGGTAGAAAGAGGGGGACCCCGGGGGCTTACCTGCTAGTCTTCCTGGCCTCTTGTAGACTTCAGCGAGAGACCTTGTATCAGGTGGGGAAATTCAATGGCTTTGGTTCTCTTCCAGTCTTCACTCACAAGTGAACATGTATGTGCACCAGCCACACACTCACAAACACACATGTACACAGGAGCCTTCCCTCCAAATATTTGTGCCTATCTGTGAACAGTGACATAGTTACATTCCTAAGTTATTTAAAATGTCACCAGCCTTTGTCCTATAGGCCTTTCTGCCCAGTATTTACAGCCCTAAGAACAAATAATCAAGAGATAGTATGACTGTGATATGCTGTTTTCTGACAAAGCATAAGCATCCTAGGTTCAAATTTTTAATATGGTTGAAGATCTCTCAATACTGCTACATGAGGTCAAAGCAATCTTTGGTAGCTGAGAGTTGTCTTTTAAGATATCAAGATGCAGTTTCCCAAAAACTTAATGCCCCATGGAATAAATGTTGGTTTTTACTTTGTGATTATTTGCTATGTGCTTCTTAAAATCAGTAGTTTCCTCTATGAGCATTGTTCAGTTCACAAATGGAAGCCACAGTCTCCATTCAGATTCAGTCCTCATGCGAAGCATGGATGTCCGGGTTGGGATGTCTGTTTCACAGTTGGAATAGTGAGAGCTGATCTTGTACCTCCGATCTCCGTGCCAGCCGGCTCTGTAGAAAGCTGTCATTCTACACTGAACTTCTTAATGGTTTCCTAATTGAATATGATCATACCGGTCACACACCTCTTTAAATTATGTAATTTTTGCATTAGCTACCCGCCGCCGCAAAACTTTTCAGCTGTTGTTAAGAACATCCCTGTCTGGTCTGTACAGGGAGAAAACAGCCGAATAACAAATACCCTAATAAGCCAGTGTACCTGCATGAGCTTCCTGTTCCTGCTCAGAAACAGGTCAGAGTGGCCCTGGTGAATATTAGATTAAGGAGCAAATTGTCTTAGGAATGGGGTAATTGCATCTAAACTGCACAGCTTCAAGAGGTCTCTCATTCGGGCTTAAACAAGAGAACATCTGCTCTTTTCAGCTCAACTAGACAGGCTGTTCTTGTACCTGATACATGCAAGCTATGACTCAGCCAGCAAATCACAAAATGCACAGAGGATGAAGGAAATAAAGCCGTCAACTTGAGTGCACAGAACTGGCTGTGCCCAGCATCCCCTGGAAATCACCACTGGGTGCAAGGCAGTAGTGGGACTGACTTCTGTGAAGACGGCTCTGCTGGTTATTCCAAATCCATCACACTGTCCCAAGAGGCATGCTTTAGACAGTCCCTCAGCTGGAAGTCATGGGGGAGGGGTGGAGGATAAGTATCCTGTGGCTGCCTCAGGGACAGGGACAGATGTGGCTGAAACAAACCTTGCCTGTTGCAAGGCTGCTGCAGACATGAACTGAGCAACATACCTCATCTTGTGCCTTCCTCATTCCTCCCTCTCTCCTCTTCCCTCCCTCCCTCCCTTCCATCCTTCCCTTCTTCCTTCCTTCCCTCCTTCCTTCTTTTTCTCCTTCCATCCTTCCTTCCTTCCTTTCTTCCTTCTTCCTGCTCCCTTCCTTTCTTCCCTCCCTCTTTTCTTTCTTTCTTCCTTCCTTTTTTGATTTCCTTTATCAGTGAACATTTCAAATATTTTATTATATTCATTCATTTATTTATCTATAGTGTATATGTGTGTGTGTGTGTGTGTGTGTGTGTGTGTGTGTGTGTGTGTGCGTGCGTACACATATACACATGGAGGCCAGAGGACAACTTGTGGAAATTGGTTTTCTTCTTCCTCCATGTGGAACCAAGGCATTGAACTCAGGTCTTTAGGCCTGGCCTCAAGTGCTCTCTCTCCTTTACCATCTGAGGCATCTAGCCAGTCCTTCATTCATTTCCGGACAAGTCAAATGTTGTTGTATCACACAACCAGGATAACAGGGTGAGAACAGCTTCAGCTCAGAGCTTAAGAGCGTCGTCATGGAAACTGGTGGCAGATGGTCTAAAGCTGTTCACTGTGTGCGTAAGGGCATTTCCTGTTCCAGTGTCTGAAATATAACAGCGTCATTCTTTACAATTCATCTCTCTCCCGTGTGTGCAGAGTGATAAGCCTTGGGTTTGGTTGCATGGATTTCATGAGTACACAGCATAAGGTTAAAGTTGTATGTTCAGGCATCTTGCCATGGGGGTTGGAACAAGATTCAGTGGGCCAGAAGGAACGTGGATGTGCGTAGCTTTGGCCAGCCATGTGCATCACCTTCGCATGCCACACTTGTGTGCAGGTTAGGGTCGGTACCTGAACAAAGGCACCTGGGAAAGAGAACCTGAAAGTACCCACTGACAGGGTCTGGAGAAACATTCTGGTCCTGTGTATGTCCTCTGAGATGCAACAAATAACTTTCGACCCTTCTGGGCTTCTGACAACAGGGTCTGAGTATGGCCAACCCTCATCCCAAAAGTTGTGTTTCACTTAACAAGTTCCTAACACGTGACCAGGCTGACACTTGAGTTAATAATAGTGTGTCTCTGCCACAAGGAGATGAGGAAAATAAACAGCTTTGATCTCCTACTTGGAATTTGAGGGAGAGCATGAAGATAGGGAGTTAATATCTCATTAATATTCTTCATGTATACATTACTCCTTCCTTACATTGGTTGTCTCTATCCTTCCAAGTACAAAGCTGAAAGGTGTGAGCTCTGTCTTCACCCAGCTCCCTGCTGAGCAGGTACTACATTTAGTCAAGGAGCACAAGTAGATTCAGTAGATGGTTCTGCCGCTTCTCTTAATGCATCCTAGACTGTGAACACCCACGTGAGGACTCGAGATGACTTGCAACACCTGAGAGGGATCTTGAACTCTATAGTCACTCTACTGGTCTTTTCTTATCTTCCTCAATCCCTGCATCTCTCCGTCCCTGCTCCCTTTCAACTCCAGAGAATCTCATGCTGAAGGGGAAGTGCCTGCCTGTGGTGCCTTCCTGTGGTAGTCTCCCAGGCCCCACAGCACAGCCTGTGGTTGTATTAGAAGCTCGCTCTTCCAAACATCTGGGGATTCTGGGGATCACACACTCCATGGCTGCCTGCATCCAGGAGCCTGTTCACACACTCCATGGTCTCTGCTAGGATCCCCTCTGCTCAAGAGCCAGGAAGTGTATGGGATGACATTCAGGGGAAGAAAAGAAGTGAATTCATACTTCTGAGGATGCCGCTTGCTTCTAAGGTGGAAGGAGAAGGCTTGCCATCTTCCTGGCACAGATCTCTTCTCTTTTCTTTTCTTTTCTTTTCTTTCTTTCTTTTTTTTTTTTTTTCTTGATGAAGCTCCACACTCTCTGGGCCTGAGGTTGGATAGGGCTCAGGTGGATCCCAATCAAAGTAAAAGTAAACTTCAGGCTAAACTTACGCCTTAGCACTCCAGGAGCCTCATAGACAGTGGGAATTTTATCTTTGCTGACCTTCCTGGGAATATGAACAGGCATACAGGGCCCTGGAGTGAGAGGAGACACAGAACTACGGTTGCTGCATACACAATGAGGTCACAGGAAGCACGGAATGAAAACGGGGACACAAGGAGAACTGACTCACGTGGGTGCAGAGAGCCCTAGTGTAGGTGGCAGGATGCACTGGGCACAGAGTGCCAGCCAGAACTGGAGTGTGGCAGGTGAGGTGATTCACTAAAGCAACGGGAAGGGGGGCGGGGGAGCAGGGCTCCGTGCGAGGGATGCTGGGACAACTCCATCTTTGTTTTCACATTCTTCTCCTTCATGAAAATAATTGATGCCAGCCCTAGCTCTCAATTTGACCTCCGCACTCCATGTGGCAATATTCAACCCTACCTGCACCCCTCCCATCCTCCTCTCCGTTGTTTTCATGGTGCACAGCAAATCTGTTGCTAGGCAGCTGTGCTCAGCCCTGTGACTGCTGGGAAGGAGCTAGAAAATCACCCTCCGCACCTGTGCGGTGTTTACTGTGAGCAAGCGCTCCCGGGAGCAAAGCCAGCAACCAGGGAATACACGGAGGAAGCCAAATGCAGCCTTCATAAACCAGAGCCAGACAGCCACCAACTGGGGCACCTATGGCGTGTAAAGTGTCCATGCTGTGACCCTGGGGAAATCCTCCAGGGAATGAATTCTAGCACTTCTAAAATGCAGATACATAAAAGTGAGCGGAAGTGTAGGCATTGGGGGTGTCTAGGCATGCTGAATGTCCGAAGCTTTGTTAATTGTCTTGCTTTTGCAAAACAGAACACCTCAAACTTTCACCGCTGTGTAGCCCACAGACTTTCGCATTTTATTTGTATCAAGACATAGAACTCCACCCTCCACCTTCCCCATCAGCCAAGATCTCCCCAGATCCCACAGACAGTTCTACAAGGTGACATGCAACACCGGGTGCAGCACTCGTGGCTGCACGGCAAGGTCCAGACTCTTGCTCCCTGTATTCCTTTCCGTGACCACATCAGTTATGTTCCACTGTGGAGACAAGTAAGTGTCATGATCTCTGTGTGGGAGAAAGGTTTTATTTCAGCCCACAGTTACATATCCTAGTCCACCACCCAAGGCAGTCAGGGTGGGAAACCCGAAAGCAGAAACTGAGGCAGAGGCCATAGAAGACCCTGGGATCGCCTGTCCAGTGGTAGCCCCACCCACAATGGGTTGAGCCCTCCCACATCAATTACTAATCTTAAAGACGTTCCACACACTTGCTTTCAGGGAACAAGTCGAGGTTCCCTCTTCCCACGTAACACTAGTTTGTGTCAAGTTGACAGACAGCTAACCAGCACACTTGCCAAAACTCCCTCCCTGTGGTGCCAGCCTTCCAGCCCTCCAGCCTTCCAGAATGTTCCAAGGACAGTCTTTCTTCCTTTCCGGTCCCTCTTCCTTTGTCCCGTCTGTTACTGGGATGTAGGTGAGGCAGGGATTGGTGTCACTCAAGCATTATTCCCGTGTTTACGGGACCATTTCTGAGGCTCCCGAAATAAAAAAAAAAAACAAAAAAAACAAAAAACACTTCTTTCCTGAAACCTGATCTTCCTCCAGGAAAGCCATGCTTTACAGTTGAGCACAGGCAGAGAAAGCGGATCGCCACCACACCCCACTGCTGATCTAGACACTTCTTGGCAGGATTGCTTGCTCATAATAGATGCTCAATAAATATTTATTGAGATAATTAAAATTTTAAGGGGTTTCAGGAGCCAAAAAAAAGAATATAGCAGAACTTTCACTTTTACAACAGAACTTTCTTTGAGAGTAAAAGGAAATGTCAATATTCAATAAACAGAAACAAATTCACAGGAACACTTTGGGGTTAGAAAAGACAGCTTAATTTACTCAGCTTGTATTTTCCTAAGAAAATCATTCTGTTACCTCCTCATTTCCTTTGAAAGTTGTTATTTTAAAACCTCTGTGTTAACCTGGATTAAAAAACAAGACCCCAGCTCTATGGAATAGGATGTCAGTGTTGTCTTTTACACTGAAAGGGACAAGAGAGAAGTGCTCACTTCTGTCCTCTGGAGTCCTTGGGACCTTGCATGATGTTGGCTTTTCTCTGTGTGCAACTTTGATCTGTCTCTCTTAAAACACAGAGACCGCAGAGTAACCCCAGTGTGGAGTCTTTTCAACTTGGGATTCTGAATGACACTGTGTTTCTATTGTTGTTGTTGAAATCATTTTATTCATTTACATTTCAAATGATATCCCCTTCCTGGTTACCCCTCTACAACACCCCATCCCATCCCACCTCCTTCCTCCCCTTTGTCTCTATGAGGGTGCTTCTCCATCCACTCACTCACTCCCACCTCACTGCTTTAGTATCTCCCTACACTGGGGCATCAAGCCTCCACAGGACCAAGGGCCTCCCCTCCCTTTGATGTCCGACAAGGCCATCCTCTGCTACATAGGTACCTGGAGCCATGGGTCCCTCCATGGGTCCTCTTTGGTTGGTGGTTAGTCTCTGGTTTTATTCTATCAAATACATGGTGCTGAGAGCTGAAGAGAAATATATGCTTAGTTCCTGGTCATGGAGGTAGTCCAGCATCTCTGGTGCCCATGCAGAGAGAGGCTCTCTGGAGACTTGAAACTGCTCTTATTGTAGACAGGCAATGTGGAAAGTAGGCATCCAGAAGGAACGGATGTCAAGAGTAGATAGACATGCTGTACAAAAAGGAAGGACCGTGTATTTCTCCAGTGCATCTTCAGGTGTAGACTCATGGGAACACTGAGTATGAAGCACTGTGACACAAGTGACTCAGTTTCCAAAACCACCATTCCTGCCATGCTCTACCATCAGGTCAAGGCAGTGGAGGAACCAGCCACAGAGAGTCACCTGGCAACAGAGAGGGAAGGGCATTCATAGACAACTGTTTGTGCCTCTGGCCACACCCCATCCTTCTGCTCTCAGTTTCACAGTCACCCTGATGCTTTCCTGGGAGTCTATGAAACTGACTGGACGTCCCAGAATCCCCTTCTCTACCCAGCTCATGTGCCAGTTTCTTGGCCTGATCTTTGCTCAAACCACACTGTGTCCCAGCCCTGCTGATGTTTCCAGAGTCAGATATGCTGGATCCTTTTGCATGTACCTTGTTCGCAGGGTCTGTCAAAGCCAAGGCTTACTGGTCAACCGCAGTCCACTCTATCTTTACCCACTCTGTCACCTTCTAAGCTCCTCTTGGGAGCCTGGTTTGTTGCTTCTTTTCCTACGACTACTCTGGCCTCCTCTGTGTTCCTGGAGAAGGGCTGCAACTGGTCACTCAAAGTTCTGGGGCTCTTTTTCTTCAGTCTATAATGGGGCATAGATCACTTGAGTTCAAATGAAGGGACTTGGGATGATATGGGGTAAAGTCACAATAGTCCCCTTGTCCCAGACCAGGGAGATGCAGAGAGCAGAAGAGAGCAGGCTAGCCAAGAAGTTGTCTCTTAGCTGTAGTCAGCTGACTTCCAATAGAGAGCACATAAAAACTTGCACGTGGAACCTTCAGGAGATAGAGGTGACCTGCCTGGGAACCACGGAGTAGGGGTCTGGACACCAGTGTTGTCTGAGGCTCCCATGCCCTCGACCAACAACAGCTGTAGGTACACTGTCGGCCTCAGGAAGACACGTCCAACTCACTGAAAACATGTCATCATGTCTTCCATCCAAGAGACACCATCCTAGGTGACACTCAAGCTGCATGAGGCATAACCTTTTTTAAATCACAGAACAGCCTTTACCTCCCTGTCTCAGGTGACATTTCTGTCTTTTCTGCTGAAATGTCTGAATTACTCACTTTTGAGTGTCAGAAGAACAATCTAAAACAAGGAAAGCGGCGAGTCCAGGGCTGTTCCTTGTGACTCATTAACACCAAATTCAGACACGGAGTTGTATCAGCTGCATCCCTGGTTGCAGTGAACAGAGTTCCAAAATGGAGTGGGATGCATCTGCAGAACTAGAACATCCTTTGAGTTGTCTCGTTTCTTTGTGTAGTTCTGTCTTCACCTGGACTTTCCTGAGGGCACACGCTGATCTGCATTTAATACAGATTCTGCTTTGCTGTTAAAGGGGCCCGGTTACCCAGAGGTCAGCAGACTGAAGTCCTCCTCCCACCTGTGACATCACTGATAATAGTTGCTGGGCTTCTGTGGTTCATGGTCTCATTTCTGCTCTAGGACTGTCTGAGTTGGGCTTCTGGGTCTTGGCTGCACTTTAGCAGATGTCAGGGGAGAGACTGGCCCTGCAGGCAGGTGGCTCTGCCTTCCCTTCCACTCAGCCATTCTTTCCCTATGTTCCTGTGACTTATTCCCAGTGTCACACTAGGATTAAGTTTTCTTGTAGAAGCTGAACCTTCTTCTCTAGTATCCCAGGCCACACCCACCTCAGAGGTGTCAGCTGGGTCTTGCTACCCTGAAACTGGGTGGATGACGGGAATGAGAATCTTATTGCAGTATTTGTCAATTTTTTGTGGCATGTTTTAGATGAAACATTGAAGTAGTGTACAAATATTAACTGAAAACATGTGACTTGGGTTTCTGTATTGATCTCCCGTGAGCTTGCAGAGCTATTCCCCCATGAGAACTGTGAGGGTTGTGAGCAGAAGACACAGTGTGGGATCTTTGGGCATTTCTTCCACTCCTCCCTTCCCCTTCCCCCTCCCTTTCTTCAGTGCCATTTTGCTTATGTGTCCAGTTACATAACTTAAGTACAAAGTATTTGGATAAATGTAATGACTGATATAACTTTTTAAATGTTTGAAAAGGCTATAGGAAACCACTCTACTGCTCTAAGTCTCAGGTAATGAGTGAAACTCAAAGACTCAGTGATAATGTCTAGAAATAAAAATGTCCCTTGAGAATTTAAAATAATATATAGGGAAGAAGCCTTTCTATGTCCCTTGAAATAAGGATTGTCACTGTTTTAATATTCCTTTACTGCAAACTATCTGACTCTTTCTTCAAGTAGTAATTTTAAAGATGCTTGGATTTTTTTTTAAGGGTGGTTTCTTTATACGAGGCCAAGCCAAATATTTAAATGGTAACTAATAGATTAATTTTTATTCCCTTCCAATTTTCTGTGACTTAGTGGTTTGTGTCATCATGTGGCAGCACTACATATAAATTGAAAATATAATTAATTCTTTTTAAGAATAATTTTCTCTGTAGAAGGTAGGGAATATCCACACTTGGCTGGTATGTACCTATTCAATAAGATATTTAAAGATTTTCACATAAAATAAAAGCATCTGAGAAGTGGTGTGATCAGTCAGCCCTGTTGAATCTTATCATCTCCTTGACGGAGATGATTTATTCTTGTGCTTGTTCCCTAACAGATACGAGCCACTGGCTTCTGTCCTTCTGGGCGAGAAGAAGGGTCAGCCTGCTGAGGAGAGATGTCGGCTTGTTCTCCAGCGATGTAAACTACAAGGTTGGCAGGTTAGTGACCTACGGACTATAAAAATAGATGGCTGGGGTTTTAAAGGTGTGAGTAGCCACCAGCCTTCCTGGCAAAAACAAACCCCCTTGATATGTTTGGCAAGGCCCAGCACTCCGAATGCTCGCTCGCTGGAAGCATGTCATTCTGTATGATTGATGGGTTTTAGCGCTGTTGAGGCAACATAAGAGGTGACACACTTTTACAGCAACACAGAGAACTACTGAGCTTGGTCAGTTGGCTCAATCCATGCCTGCTCACTCACACTTTGTAAAGCATCTAAGATGGACCCATATTGGTCACCTTTCCAGCTCCATGACCAAGAAGCTGAGGTAGACGGAGAAGGAAGAGAAAGGGTTGCATTGGCTCACGGCTTCGGCCCATGGCCCATTGGGGCCATTGTGTTTGGGCTTTGACAGACTGAGCATAACATACAATGTACATACGTGTGTGAATAAAGACAGACTACGGCATGGATGAAGGAGAGGGGAAGAGGAGAGGAGAGGAGATAGAAGGGAGAGATTAAACTGGTCATCTCATAACATCCAGGAAGAACAGGAGAGGAAAGAAAGGGAGAGAAAGAAACAAGGAGACCCCCACCCTCGGTCCCAGCGTCTCCTACTTCAAGGGTGAAGCAACCCAACTTCCTCTCTCTTTGGTTCAGCTTTTAATGGACCACCACCTCTCAGTAGCCACAATTGAGGACCCAAGCCTTCAGCACTTGCGCGTTTGGGAGGCACATAAGATCCAAACTATAAAAGGAGCAGAACTCAGAAAACCCACAGAGCAAGGAAACAGTCTTGAGAGAAACGAACTGTACTGGAGCGGGGCCTTCGGGCTGGGGGAGCTGTTCTGGAGCGGAGCCTTCGGGCTGGGGGCGCTGTTCTGGAGCGGGGCCTTTGGGCTGGGGGAGCTGTTCATGAACCCCACCCCCTTCAGTTTCTCTTTGCCCTGTTTCTCACCTGCCTCACAGTGAAAATACCATTCTCTTTGAGCATTAACAAGTGGGCAAGCTTTGAGTCTCAGAGCTTTCTCTCTGTGCTCTGTGTTACACATGAAGTGGCTCTTAAGAGCCATGAGCAATCACTGAGCTGATACAGGAAGGAAATAACTTAAGGCAAACTAACATGGGGCACCACATTAGAGATGGAAGGGCACCTTAAATAACATCAGGAGAGCATCCTTGGCTAGCTTTAGGAAAAGGAGGTTTTAGTGGAGAATAAAGTCTTGGATTCTGGGGACTCCTTGGAGGTCAAAGGTAACACAGAGGTAGGAGGGGGGGCTGTTGTCAGGAATACATTACTGCAAAATGACCTCAAGTTTAAAGTCTGTTATTCTCTGAGTAGAAGTGCAGGGTCCTTGATAGGGGTGAATATGGGGATGCTGTTTCAGAAGCAGGGGGAGCAGATGGCTGCACACGTCAGAATGTGTCTGAGAGCAGCATGACCTACATGGAATTATCTGTGAAAATGTCACAGGTACACTCATCGATGACCAAGAACAAAAAGGACAGGGCTCAGGCTCGGAGGAGTCACGACTCCACCCTCCACACCACCCAAGCTCCTCTTTTGTCTTCATTCTTTCTCTTCTTCTTAGTTAATCTTGATGGAAGTCTGACTTTAAGTCACCGTCTGAGGGAGGACACTTACTCACCCTGGGTTGTCATGGTTGCACATCAGTGCTGAGACTGGATTTAAAAAGGAAGAAATTACTAACCAAGAGTGATGTCAGCTCCCTACTCTGGAGCCTGAGACATCAGTGTGAGCTCCACAGAGAATATGGTTTAGCAAGATCGTGGGGAACTGAGGTCATTTCCGCCTAATCATGGCTGGGAATTTTAAATGGGTAATTGTAGAGTAGTGGTTTAAGAATAACACAATGTAAAAGGTTTCAGGTTGTGTAATGTTTCTGTAAAGAACACTCGCTGGTGTTCACTGGTGTGTGTGTGTGTGTGTGTGTGTGTGTGTGTGTATGTGTTCAGACACTGAGAGAATCTGAAACACTTCTCCCAGTAGGGAAGTTACTATCAGTGCTAACACCCAATCAGGATTCCCAGTGTGTAGGTTGGTGTCAATCATGGGAGGAAACTGGAATGCACATTGATGTATGCTGGTTGGTACCAGTCTTTGCAGATCTGTGTCCAGGATGGGATACTTGGCATAGCAACGGAGGATGGTATTAAGTTGAAACACACATTGGTACTTCAAAATCAAGTATATTGTAACAGGGAAGAGTTTTCATTTCATCACACAAAACTATTTTCCCCTCATTAAAAAAAACAGATTTATTTATTTTTCTTGTATGTATATTTCTAAGTCTGCATATATGTGCATCACGTGCATGTCTGGTTCCTGCAGAGACCAGATTCAGGCACTGCATCTCCCAAGCCTAAAACTACAGATAGTTACGAGGTACCATGTGGGTGCTGGAGCCCAAACCTGGAAAATTTTCAAGAGCAGCAAGTGTTCCTAATTGCTGAGCCATCTTGCTAGCCCAACCTGATTTTCTCCCATACAAGAAATTGAAAATACAAGAGGGAGGGAACTAAAGAGGTGTGTGTGTGTGTGTGTGTGTGTGTGTGTGTGTGTGTGTGTGTGTGTGTGTGACAGAGAGATAGAGAAAGACAGAGACAGAGAAACAGACAGAGAGATGCACAAAGAGAGACAGAGACACAGAGAGAAAGACAGGGACACACAGAGAGATAGACAGATACAAACACACACACACACATACAGAGAGAGAGAGGAGAGAGAGAGAGAGAGAGAGAGAGAGAGAGAGAGAGAGAGATTTTCCCCCAAGTACATCTGTTAATGAGTTCTGCATTCTCTAGTTAGGGAAGACAGATTTTCTTCAGCTCTGTCAAGTGGAGACATCTATATTCTTCCTGCTACAAGATGAGTAGTAAAAATCACAGAAATAATGCATATTTATATTTTACTTCTACTAAGTTAAACCGAAAATAATTTGGGTTAAAAACTCAGTTATTCCTGATATAGTGATCAGAATCTTCTGGTTTGAAAGCAAAGAGGGTGTTTGAAATGTGCTGTTGTTACAAGAGGTTCTGCCACTGAATCTACTCTGGGTTGTGAATGGGCTCAGAAATTAAGTAAAATTTAGTAGGGGGCTGAGTGACAAAGGAGCCAGGACACAGTGGGAGGCCCATGCACCTGAAGCATGGCCCTAACTAGTCAATGCTAAATTCATGGTCATTCTCCCACATCTTTAAAAGAAGTGCTAGAGAGCAGAAGAATCTGGAGTCACTTTTACATTCCAAGAACCCATGCAAGGGGTTAGCTAGGAATTCAACTCTCTTCACTAAAGTATCATTTTTTTAATTTTTAAAAAGTTTATGTGTATGTGTGTGCCTACGTGCATGTGCCACTGAGGTGCAGACACCAGGAGAAGGTGTCAGACCATTGTGAGTCACCTGATGTGGATGCTGGCTGAGAGACAAACCTCTGCGTCCTCTGTAAAAGCACCAGGCTCTCTAAACCACTGAGCTGTCCCTCCAGCCCCTATGAGTTTATTCTTTCACTGTCATTAGAGTCTTGGAGACCCAGTGGCTTTTGTCACCTGCCCTTAACATTCGATCAGACCTGGCATAGTCAGCCTTAAGTCTTCAGAGCAAGACTGCAGCTTTGTGGCTCCTGTGTCTGCATTTTCGTAGAAGTTCGTCAGCTCCAAGCCTCCTCCTGATCCGAGGCATCAGATCTTAGGGGCTGTTAGATGTTCTCTTTCTTTCTTTCTTTCTTTCTTTCTTTCTTTCTTTCTTTCTTTCTTTCTTTCTTTCTCTCTCTCTCTGTCTCTCTCTCTCCCTTCCTCCCTCTCTCCCTCTCTCTCTCTTTCTTTCTTCCTTCTTTCCTTTCTCTATTTTTCTCTCTCTCTCTTTCTTGAGAGAGAAAAACAGAGGAAGTAGGGGAAGACTGAGGACGAGGCCGGATAGAGGCAGGGGAGGGGGTGGGGAGTTAGGTGAGGACAAACACAAGGTTTACTGAATGTCATTGGACAGTTATCAGGACATGATACGTTTGGGGCGAATAGCCAGTCCTTTTCATCTGCGTGTTGTGAGGTGACCACTCAGCACTTTCTCCATTTTATCGACTTTTAGCCTAATAGCCTCTCTGTGGAAAAGAAGAAAGTAGCCCCAGTGTAGAAGTGAGGATGCTGATCCCCAGAGAGAGGCTGCTGGATCAGCATCCTGCCTGAATCAGGAATCACCTCTCCTTCACTGAGACCAACCTAGAGTCTGCCTCAACCTTCTTCTTGCTTTTGGCTTGATTTCTGCCTTTCATGACAGCTCTGCGGAGTCACTTTGTCCAGGGTTCAGATCTTGAAGGGGACAGATTGTGCTTAATTATAGAGCTTTGTTCTCAGGCAACTCCCATATTCCTGTATCCGTGAGCAGTCTGCCCCTTGCAGCTGGCATCTTTCTGTGTTTATAATTCACCAGGCAGATGAAGGAAGACCTGGTACCACTTCCTGTTGCAAGCTGGCTCTGAAGGAATCCTCTGTGCCCAGAGCATGGTCCCTGAAGTAGCACCCAGCTTTTGCCTGAGGATTGCAACTGGACCAAGGATCACAGTTCTGAGAATAGGGAATCACCACTGATACACACTGGGTCCTTTAGGTAGACATGCAATTGTGAATTGTCAAATTGGGTCACAACAGAAAACTAGCACACATTATGTAGGAGGCAATCTTAGAGGGAAGCTGAGTGGGATTTTGCTATGTCTATGCTTATAAGAAATAGATTTACCCATCAAGTCTCTGCTGAAAAATGAGCACACAATGCATAAAGTAACCTATGTACACTTTCAGCAGAGACTATTCCAAATGAGGTCCAGTTTTGTTGAGTAAAAGCTATAGGTTGCTCCCCAGGCTCTGACTTTCCAGTCTGTACTTCCCGTTGTGACTCTCACGCATGCATCCTCTTACTGCACCAGAAGAACTCAGCTTTTACAGTGCAAGCCGGTAAATACCAGTTCTGGCAAACTCCCCCATGGTACT